>NC_137122.1:28570567-29170567 GCF_949319135.1 Squalius cephalus
TCCTAATGGGGTTAATAAATGATTTCAGTTTTAATGAATCTCAGCTCCATATCATTCTTTATTTTTTTTATGGTATCAACTCAACAATTGTGGTTGTGGGTGAACATGTGATAAGCAGATCAGCTGTTCTCTGGAATATGTAAAGCGTTTATTTTTATTAGAGTCTTTGAGAGTAATTGTACAAAATGAGTGCATGTTTAAGATCTTTATGAAACTTTTACATCATACAAAAAGAATAGCTTTTTGCCATTTTTATATTTATTTTTATATATGATTATTGGGATAGATATGCCTGTAAAAAAAAAAAAAAAAAGTAACAGGGTTGACCATTTTCGAGGGCTTTTCTAGTTCATTTAGCCATTACTGACCTTGTGGACAAGCTGATATTAATACAAATGTCCACTTTTCAGTAAACGACTGATTTACTACACAAAATCATGGTAACAGGGTTGACTATTGAAGATCGCCCCCTACTGACAAACTGACAAAAATTATACAAAGAGGAGACGCTTGTTCGTAATTTATTCAAGATGTCATTATAACTCATGCTTTTTTATGGCATTGTGCATCATTTTAATGAGGGATAATTTATATATAGCCTAATGTATATCGTCAACCAAATTCTGAAGAAAAAATATAAAAGTAAGGAGAATGTTTTTTATTTGTATTTCCATGTAGGCTATATAAAAATGTATAAAATGCAATGCATAGGCTACTTGATTTTTGTTGATGTGATAAGAAATGCCTATTCCGAATGACCGATTCATCAACTTTGAAGCCTTTCATTTTATGCTACTGATGCATGTTTGTCAGTGCAACGCGTAGAAACAGATTAGTCAAAAATCAAATGCCGCATCTAATCTATCTTTATGCCGGCAGAAGGAGTTTGCAATCCCTCAAGATTTCATCGACAGACTGTCCCACAGCGAAATCAACAGCATCAGCGACCTCCAGCGGCTACTGGAGGTAAATTCCCCAGGTAAATTCTGCTCATTGTCTTCTTGACACCTCAGTGGACTTTGTTCAGTAGCTAATCTCCTGGGCTCGATGGCAGGGTCTATTTACAGGTGTTTGCTGTAGTTGCTGTGTGGTTCAAGTGTATCGGGCACATGTGACAAAGCCGTGAAGCTGTATTTTATGAGTGGCACAAAACAATTTAAAGGTATCGTTTATACTGGCCAATGGGTGGAGAGTCATAAATAGTTCTTTACAGATTGCTTCTGTTTTTAGAGCAACGCATATGTCCGGGCTTATGTCACGGCGAATGGGAAGCCAAGTTTTCCTATACTTAAGCTGTCCGCAAGTGGTTTCATTTGCCCACTATAATTTCATTTACAGGCGAGTTACCGGTAATTACACAAACAAAAAAAAACCAAGACAGTATAATTTGGGGTGTGAGTGTAACCAGTCTGGTTTCTGCGGTGAGACCGTAGGTGTGCAGGGGGGAGGGGGGGAATAATGATAACAGGTCATAAATACATGCCCTCCAGGCATTTAATGTTGCAACAGTTACAGGAAACACATGAGAGAAATATGCTTTATGCAGGGTTGAAATCTCATGTTCTGCTACTTGTTTTCCTCCTTCTTCTGTGTCTTCTTCAACCTCTTTTAGTTTGGATAATATTACAGTGATCACTAACACGAGCCGTCTCTGAGTTCACTTGAGCTGGTATTTACACAGGCACTCGTAATATATATCAAATGGAGCGGCTCCTTTGAAGTTTGATAGAAAATATCAGCTTTTAAAAACTTTTTGGCTATTTGGGTTTTTTGGCTCCGCTGTTGGTTTGAATTAGTGTGCATTGCAAGTTTTTTACATGATATGTGGGTTAATCTCACCACACCTGTCGAGAACATGTCTGGCTCATATTTCATTCCGAAATGGAAAAAAAAAAAAAAAAAAAAAAAATTATTTTGCTTTTTAAAAAATATTTGTAAATATTATATATATATATTATATTATTATTATTATTATATATATATATATATATATATATATATATTTTTTTTTTATATATAATTTGTTTTATTTAAGAATTTTGCATGCATTCATGTCACTTTAGGAAAAAACCCTTGCTTAAGCACAGTTGGGAAAAAAAAATCCTGTACTGAAGATATAATGAGAATCAACATTTAGAATATGGGAACTTTAAAATCTTAAGATGCAATATGCTAATGAACATTTGTGCTTAATTATCATGATAATAATGTCCAAAACTAGGCCAATTTCTAATGCTGAATATATTATTAAATTAACAATTGTAAGATAAAATTCCTTATTTGCTATCTATCTATCTATCTATCTATCTATCTATCTATCTATCTATCTATCTATCTATCTATCTATCTATCTATCTATCTATCTATCTATCTATCTATCTATCTTAATCTGTACCTTAAAACATTCAAGTTTTTAGATTTAGTACTCTAGTAATCTACATCTACATAAATCAGGCAGTCTGACAGACACCCAAAGACTAGTAAAAGATGCCTGACGCCAGTGATGGTATATTTTCAGATCTTTTTAAAGTCAAGACTGTTCAAAGCCGTCACATGTCAGTCAAAGAGAAAGAGAAGGACTTGGAATAGGTTGTTTTGATGTTCACTGAAATCTTAAAGTTTTCGTTTCTTAACTTTAACCACTCAGGAACCACATGCAAAATCATTATAAAACGCATTTTGTCTGATTATCGATATTGTTGCTGTGAGTGTTTTCCTGTTTTCCGTTCATGATTAGTCTCATTTAGGAAGCAGTAGCGGGCTGTTATCCCTCAGATCAGAGCGCTAACCTTATAAACTGTCCATGCGAGGAGCGAATGATGAGAGGAGGAAGGCAGAGATAGGCATCTCCCGCTAATGGACGGATAATTAGAGGTCGTGAAAGCAGTGACAGTGATTTAGGGAGGAAACGTTGTCTCTCTCTCGGTGAGGTCATGGCGCGTGACCCCTCCGCTCACCTGGAACAGACTGCACTTGTTCTGCGCCTCCCAGCAGACTTTTAACTTCTCAACATCCATCTGTCCGCCTCTCCTGTCGCTAGCGCTTTCACATCCAGAAGAAAGCGCCACAGATGGAGGGATGCACTTTAGTTTGATGAAAGGACAGCTGTCAATCCATGAAGAAGGGCTGATGTTGTCCTTTGTAATTCATTCAGAGAAAGCACACACACAGAGAGAGAGAGATAGTTAGAAGCAGAGGGGTTTGATGATAGAGGCCTAGTGGTTAAAGATCTACGCTGGTAATGCAAAGATTATAAGTTCAGAACCTGCAATTTCCACAGTTACTGGAAGAATGCTTTCATCAGCATTGTGCAGTCGCGAGGAGGGCACACAAAAGTGTCTCGCTGCTGGCAGATCGTCCCTGTAATTATTGCGCTTCAAGCTAATGTGGATAAAAATCACTTGGCAAATGATACTTGATGAAAATGTGTCAGTTTTACAGGGTTAGATTGGAGAGGAGTTGAAGGAATAATAGACTTATGAATTAAGTCATACTTCTGTCATCATTTAACCACACATTTGTCTTTCCAAACCAGTATGACTTACTTTTATGGAAGAATAAGTGATGAAAAAAACATTTGAAAAAGAGGGATATATATAGAGAGAGATAATATATATTAAATATGTTTATAAAATATATTATAAAATATATTATATAGTAAATAAATGATAAATATATTATTAAATTGCAAATTTTAAGATAAAATTCCATATTTGATATCATTAAATAATTAATAAATTATTTAATAAATAATAATTACTGATATTATCTATCTATCTATCTATCTATCTATCTATTTGAATTGCATTAATAAAAATGTATATCTTTGTATTCACCACTGACAAATCCAAATAAACCAAGAAATCCATATGAAAAGGTAAAAATGCATGAATAAATTTCAAGATGAAGTCAATATTCACTGAAAATCCCTCCGGCCTGGATGTCCAATCTCATTTGCTCATTCACATACGGGTTTGAAACAACATGAAGCAACATTGTTCCATTTACTTCCTCCACAACATTTCACAAAATGTTCATTTTTGGGTGAACTATTCCTTTGAGCGTACTTGGACAGTAGTACTTTCTTCCATTCGTCCGTCTTGTGTTTTTGAGTTTGAGAGAACAAAGTTCTTGAGTTTGACATCATAACACTGAGTTTTGATCTGAACATGAGATAAGGTGTGTTGTGCAGGATCAAATGCTGAACTCTCTCTCTCTGCGGGTCAGCGCTTACTCTTTGACTGAGTCTGAAAAACAACTTAAAAACAATGGCCTTCCATTTGGTAGGAAAGATGAGACGGACTGAGACACAGAACAGAGTGGGGCTTTTGTTGACATGTCACTTGTGTTTCCTGCTTCAGGACTGTGTGTGTGGTCATGCAGTCTTTTAAGTTCAGAGAGTGTGTTTGGGTGCTTTGCTCTCTCAGCATTCCTGACGGTCCCACCCTCGTCGCTCAGAGCTGGGCGCAGTCCTTCTGCCGGTCACACATTAGTCAGTTTGATGTTTAACTGCGCTACATGCTTGGCTAAACTAAACCAAGCTAAAATAGCTATAGAACAATATCAGATAACGATCAACCAGGGTTATTATAGTTTTCTGTAGTGTATTGTTAATTATATATATATATGCTGTGTATATATATATATATATATATATATATATATATATATATATATATATATATATATATATATAGTTAGTTAAAATAAGTTTTAATTTTCACAAATAATTTATGCATTATATAAATATAAATAGCACTTTTAATCTATATGTGCAATAATTTTACAGTATGTATATAAATATAAATTACACTTTTATTCTTAATATATATCGTAAATCTCATTATATATATTTATTTCAGTTGTTATTTGATTTACATGTCAATCAGACGGTCACTTTTTGTTGAGTGGTTCTTTTGACAAAATATATCATATAACATATATCATATCATAAATATGCAACTAGTTTAGATCATTAGGAATTAAGGAAATTGTAATTTTTCAGAGGACATGCTTGATGCTCAAATGATTTTGAAATGGTTTATTCTTGAATGTGCCGATCTCTTAATCGTTTTGTCACGCATGATTTTAAACCTTATTATTAATGTGAACCTTTCATAAGCATAATGAACCGTTTAAACAGCACTTATTAACTGAACTGATTTTGTATTCAGGAGTCCCACAGTCCCGCCTTTTCTTTAAATAGCGTAAAATGGCTGTCTTACTCATTCGTACCAGTGGCTAAACCACTGAGGTTGTCAGGAGTTCAGATTTGTTCTTTGGGCTTGTCAGTGGTACATAAGACATTATAATAAACTTGGCAACCACATTCAAGGCCAATATGACATCGTTCCTCCAGAAATCCATCGTGATGAATTTCCAATTAAGCTCGTGAATAAAGCAGCCATTGTTTGTGGAAAAATGAGTTTCTGAAGAAGAAAATTATTTCATGCTTTGGTGCCACTCACGGCAGTGCCATTTCGCCTCGAAAAGGCTGCAGGGCATCTACTGGAGACTTTCAATAGCCTCATTGTGGATTGATCTTGGCTTTAAAAGAGGGGAAAAGTGATTTGTCTTTTTGGCTGAGTAACATGAAAGTTAATATGGATAACCTGTGTTTTGATGAGGTCCTGGAAATGAGGTGATCGAGGAGGTCAAACAGAAGCACCACCAGAAGAACCATCACTCATATAAGGCCGGTTCCTCAGATCTCAAGAGTCTGCAGCTGTCCCACAGACGGAAGAGGAGTGTCGGTAAGACAAACCTTCAGTTTAAGAAGTATTTCATGAATTAGTAGGCCTAGTTCTTGCTCTGTAATCGGATATAATCAATTCTGCAGTTGCTTGGCATCCATAAACAGTTCATGAACTTCATGACTTGGCAGAAAGTTTGTTGATATATGGTTTTACTATTGCCATTGTACAACTTTAGCAGGCTTTGCATTTGTGCAAAGCAATTCAATAAAAACTATTAAGAACAGCTTATCAACCGACAGCCTGGGAGCAACAATCTGGCAACAAACGTCCTAGCATCGTGGCATGGGAAAGTGTATTACTACACATGCAAAACATTCAAGAGTTTGAGGTCATGAAGATGTTTTAATGCTTTTGATTGGTGCAATTCCAATTTTGAGCGCATAGAAAGCAGAGCATGTCAGTTTTATTCAGGAAATCATAATGATTGGAGGGCACCTCTTTATTTGATTGTACGTGAGAGTATTTTGATTGGTGGTACACAAACGTATCCGAGCCAGGAAATTCCAAACATTCAGAGTTCATGTCACAGCTCGCTGAACTGAACAGAGTTCACACTGGCACATAGAGCTCTGACATCCACTCTTCCTTCCCTTTCACATCAATCGTGGAGTGCAGCGGTGTGTGTGTGTGTGCGCCTTTGTGTGCCGGGATATTTCGGCCCCTCTGTACCTCCCAATCACTCAGGCAAACGCACAGAAAAACTGGTAAGGCCTCAGAATAGCTGTGTGCCATTTTTGTTACAACAGTTGCTCTGAGTCTAAACCTCTAGATCGAACGCCGATCTCAGTGCTCTGGTCTTATTTTGGGTTAGGTAAATATTAAAAACCCTCTTTAAAATTTGCCACTCTTGCAGTTTTAAGGGGCCTTTTTGTTTAGCTAAATGGCATCAGTTACAGAGAAGCTTTGGTGGTGTATACTTTATAAATGTATTCATTTTTTAATAATTTGTTCCTTTATTCATATTTCACAATCTTCTGAATGGACAGTTGATTGTATAGCACTATCCATTTTTTCCACATAGAATGAATACAAATGTTAGTCTTGTATATATTATATACAAGTTATCAGTTATATTATATAACTGAAAAAAATGGTAATGCCATGTTACTGAATACCATTTTCTTTATTATTATTTAGTTTTTTGTTTGTTTGTTTGCTGTGATTATGCTTGAGCTAATTGATAAAGTAATATCTTTATTGTAGGATATTAATTTCTCCATGCTTCCTCATTTCTTGTGTTCAGTAGAGGAGGCGGTACCCGCCATGTGCAAGACACGGACAGTGATCTACGAGATCCCCCGCAGTCAAGTGGATCCCACCGCTGCAAACTTCCTAATATGGCCTCCGTGCGTGGAGGTGAAGCGCTGTACAGGCTGCTGCAACACAGGCAACATGCGCTGTCACCCTTCCAAAAAACAGCACCGTACTGTCAAGGTAAAAGCACTGCATCCAGAGTCCTGGGAAGTCATTTCAGTGTTGACATTATATCTTAAAGGATTAGTTTCACATTTCAAAATGAAAATTCTGTCATCATTTACTCACCCTCAAAGTTGTTCCAAACCTGTATGAGTTTCTTTCTTCTGCTGAACACAAAAGAAGATATTTTGAAGATTGTCGGTAACCAGACAGTTGATGGACCCCATTGACTTCCATAGTATTTTTTTTTTTTTCAATTTGAGGGTGAGTAAATGATGACAGAATTTCCATTTTGAAGTGAACTCTTCCTTTAAGCACCAAGGCTCCAGATGTGCAATAAAATATTTTATTTGTTGTTTAATTATTAGACAACTGTATATTTGGTCAAACTACAACCATCTTAGATGCAGGACAAGTGGTACAACACATCACCCACAGCAGTTTAAATATCAGGACACACCCACTCCAAGCCACACCCTTTTAGTCCCACTTAAAGTCAGCATGAAACGGCAGAAACGTCTTTTCTTCCCTATTGTGATGTATAAATTAATTAATCTCACACAAGAAAACATATAGGGCGGGGCTTGATTTTGTCCATGTGGAATTGGTTGGATGGTTGTGGTTTGCTATTGGTGGATCTCATGTGAGTGACAGGTAGCTCCGCCCTCGCGTCAGTAAACACATCATCAGTGAAGAGCTGCAAGTGAGTTTCTTGAGCACCAAATCATCATATGAGAATGATTCCTGAAGGATCATGTGACACTGAAGACTGGAGTAATGATGCTGAAAATTCAGCTTTGCCATTGCAGGAATAAATACAATTTCAAAACATAAAAATAGGAAATAGTTATTTTAAATTGTAATAATATTTCACAATTTTACTGTTTTTACTGTATTTTTCATCAAGTAATTGCAGCCTTGGTGAGCAGAAGAGACTTCTTTAAAACACATTGCAAAATTCTTAGCAAAGTGCTTTTGAATGGTGGTGAAAATGTTTTGAAACATTTATTCAATTATTCATAATTCACAATCTTCTGAATTTTATTCATAATTCACAATCTTCTGAATGGAGGTTCAGTTGATTGTATAGCACTATCCATTTTTTTTTCCACATAAAATGAATACAGATGTTAGTCTTGTAAGTTTTTTTCCAGCACCTAGCACAGGGATGGGTCGAGAATATATTATGTGTGTTTCTTTCCAGCTACGGCTGTATATATTTGAGCAAATGCCCTTAAGAGATATATTTACCCTTCTCTTACTTTTTCCTTCTCATCCTAAAAAAGGAGCAGGTCTGCACAAGCTACTGCTGTTCAGAGCCGTGATATAAAAAAGACAGACTGTAAATAGGCCTCACTGTGTATGTGTGTGTGTGTGTGTGCTTTGCCACATTTCTGCTGTACTTTGGTTCATTGCAGTGATAAGCTTGTTTCAAAGGAAACACTGCTGGGTGTGGAACATAACACCAGATAATGAGTCTATCAACACTTACTGGAGTTAAACTTTACCTAGTCTGTCTGTCTGTCTGTCTTTTGCTACTTTTTTTTCTTGCTGCATGTTCTTCTCTTTTGCAATCCTTTTATCTTTCTTCATGTTTTCTCTGGCATTTAGCCCGTCTCCCTCTCTCTTTCACAGTAGTGATTGAGCTGTTACGTAAAGTGTAACAGGAGTTGATAGCTGCTCTTTCTTCTTCTTACCAGCACAGCATATTCTTCTGATGGATTCTGTTCAGTTCTTTCACCTAAAGTTGCTTTAAGGCAAGTCGGTTCACTCATCAGCCGTTCTTGTCATGCTAGTACAGCTCCTATCTGCTTGAGTTGGAACTGAAATCTCCAAACCTGTTGGCAAAGATTTTGTTTCAGTAACAAATGTCAAAACAGCAATAAAATATGACATGCATATTTCAGCTTTAGTTCAAATCAGGCTAAAATTGTCAGGTTGTAGGTGGATCTTCAGCACATGCTTCTATCAAAAAGACATTTGGACCTTTTAACTAAAATCAGGACTTCCATTCTGGCGAAATATTAAGTAATATGTTTCCTCCTGTTCAGTTCATATTTGTCCATTTCCTTGTTCTGTACAGTCTCTTTCACCTCATTTCCCCTCCTCTCTCTCTCTTGCTACAGTCCTGGTGTTACGCTACTAATGGTTTTCCCAGAGCTGCTGTGTTGCAGTTTGTGTCTTTAGCCTTTCTAAAACACACACACTCTCACACACTCACACACTTGCATGCAAACAACATCACACATTACTATAACAGGTGCTGCAGTACTGGGGGAGGGGAGAGGAGCTGGAGCCCAGACAGGATAAACCTCATTTTATATTGAGGAGACTCAGATCTATGGAAGCTTGTTTCCACCACAGAATAAAAAATAAAAAAGGTAATTGCGACTTTTTATCTCACAATTCATTTTTTTCTCACAATTGCGAATTTACATCTCGACTTGTGTTCGTTATAAAGTCAGAATTGCTTGTTATAAAGTCAGAATTGTGAGATATAAACTCGTAATTATGAGAAATGAACTCACAATTCTGACTTTTTTTTCTCAGAATTGAATGTTTATATCTCGCAATTTTGACATTATAATACGCAATTGGGAGATATAAAGTCAGAATTGTGTGATATAAAGTCGGAATTGTGTGTTACAAAACAAACAACAGTATTTTTTCCTTAGAATTGGACTTTATAACACAATTTCGAGAAAAGATCAGAATTGCGAGATATAAACTCACAATCGCGAGAAAAAAAGTCAGAATGGCAAGTTTATTTCTTGCAATTGCGAGTTTATATCTGGCAATTCTGACTTCATAACACGCAATTGCGACTTTATCACGCAATTCTGACTTTATATCTCGCAATTCTGAGATAAAAAGTCACAATTATCTTTGAAAATGTTTTATTCTGTGGCGGAAACAAGCTTCCATACTGATCAGACCTGCAGTGTGAGAGAAAAGTACTGCCACAATTTCCGTGGCCCTAGAAGGATATTTTTTAAACAACAAAATATTGTTTTAGTCCCATTGAAATCAAACTTTTAAAGTTCATGCACTGTAAACACACTCACTGTCACATTGCTGCTCATTTGCATGAAGTTGACCTCTGCACAATCGTCATGTTGACTCAAATTAGCAAGCAACGAATGTCTTAATTTTTCCAATTGTTTTGTCGCTGAATTATATATTTTAAGATACAGTAGCAAACACAGTGGATGATAAAAATGGTTGTTAAAAACAAAATTATGAGTTTTATGGTGATTTTAGGTCAGGAAAACAACTCTGATGCAGAAATTTTGAATGACATGAGTGTGAGTTAAAGATGTTAAAGTTTTGTTATTTCATTGTCCTTTTAGTCTCTTCTTGGTGTGTCTTTATGTGGTTTTCTGGGAGGTTTCGAGGTTTCGAGGTTTCGTATCAATCCATCTCTAAATCAGCATACCTGAACTCAAACTGAGCAAATTGGAAAACATATCCTCATCCATCAACAATGAAAAAGGCAGTGGTAGTTTCCTTGAAGTAGGAATATCTAGATAGGCATCTGAGAGCGCATGGGTGCCGTTTATTTTATTTTCATCGCTGGTTAATCAGACTGGTGAAGTTACTAAATCCGGCACACCGCTGTTCTTTCCTAATCAAGAGACTAAGTGAGGATATTCCTGATTTGGAATGTTTGCAAGTGAGTGCAAGAATACAGCATGTGATGTGGTTCAAAAGGTGAGTGTTTATGTGTTTGGATGAGCCGGATTTGGATTCCTCCTTCAGAGGTTGGTATGAAGGGAAATCATACATGGTTTATTCTGGCAGTGGAAGCAGGAGGTGTGTTCCGAGTGTTGATTTTGGGTATTAAAGAGCCTCAAATGGCCCAGGTTAGTGAGGATACGGGCCCCATCTCTGACGCAAACGCAGAGGAAACACAAATAGTGCTAATTCGAATGAACGTGGTATTAATATAGAAAATGAAAAGAGCAGAATATTCCAAAAGACCCTGTTGTATCAGAGTGGAAAGGTTGATGTATCTGACAAAGACTGAACAACATAGCTCTGTTTTCAGGGAAACATTTACAGTAAGCTCATGTTAACAGTGTTTCATACATCTGTCTGTGAAGTTATGTAATAATATATAATCTATAAATTGACAAAAGCATGCAGTCTTTGATTTTAAAGTCCATTTCTTTACATTGTAAAAATTTAAGCTGCTAAATCATGTTTACAGTAATGCACTTACAGTGCAATGAAAGTCTATGGACATTGTAGAATGTAGAGGGCTTGAAAAAGATTTTTGAAATGCTTAAATTCATTTTTAAATAATGAATTAACTTTAATTAATATAATATGTAAATTCTACTTAGTGGTGGACCCTTTGGTTATGTCACCAATGCAATTTTTCTCCATGTATACATTTTCTCTATGTAAACAGGCCATTCTGGCATATCCATGTGCATATCATGTGAATGTTGTTTACCAACTTTACATGGTCATGAAGTTAAAATATAGGATATAACTACATAAAAAAATGTAATTAATTTTTATATATATATATATTCCAAAACACCTTGAAATGTAAGAAAAAATGCAATTCTCTCTCTCTCTCTCTCTCTCTCTCTCTCTCTCTCTCTCTCTCTCTCTCTCTCTCTCTCTCTCTCTCTCTCTCTCTCTCTCTCTCGTTTGTTTTTGTTTGCATGTGGGCTGTAATTGCCGTCACATCTATAGTGTTCTTTCCATCTTTTCACTCTCTGCCTTTCTGCTGGTGTTTAGGGACAGTTTTAAAGGGCTATGACAGGAAGTGCACAGTTTAGATCACCTTTTCTCCTTATCTTCGTGATTGTCTGAGTGCCAGTGTGTGTGTTTTACAGCAGAGATTTCACCCACTCTTTCTGTAATTCTAGACATGCAGGTCATGAGATAAAAGTTTCCCCTATCCCCCCCCCCCCCCCCCCCCCAGCATCCCTTGTTCTTGTTCAGGCCTCTCTTTGTCACTCACTCAATAAGAACGATTGCTCCCCACACCCCTCTTTCTTTTCGGGTCGCCCCACCAGTCGACTGCCTGCCATCGGACCCCCGCTCTTTCCGCGGCTCTCGGTTTCGCTTTATCCGCAGCGTTTTGTCGTCAGATTTACCCACTGACAGATGTGCAGCAAAACTGCCTGTCCCCTGGCTACGTTGTCCATTTCCCTTTGTTCTCATGCTAATTACCCATGATGCACCTCTCCTGATGCCCGTTCTTTCTCTCACCCTTTCTTTATCGACCTTTCTTGCGGGGAAATCCCAATGCCAATTATCCGGACCCTGGACAATAGTCCTCACAGAGCTCAGGAGCGAGTCAGAGGGGGTTGGGGTGGCTGGAGCCGGGGCCGGATCAGATGTCACACCATTAGTGCGCTGCGCTGGGATTTCGCAGGGCTTTCATTGCGGCGTAAAGCACAGTGGTTTATAAATAGAGCTTGGAAGGGCCTCCTGAGAAACTTGGGGCTTTTTATAAAGCACATTCGAGTATGTGGGTGAGCGCATGTGTGAAGTTCAGGCAATAGTCACTGTGGACTTCAAACCGAGATGCAAAGGCAATGATAAATTGAATTTGAATGGAAATATTGGGGCGGGGGCAGCAAAGGATGATGTGGGGACTCTTTTTTTTCTTGTTATGACCCTTTCCTGAACCCCTTACCCAACCCCCCGACTGGTTCTCAAGCCCCTCAGTGTCTGTCTCACCCATCATCCTCCGTCGCAGAACATTCTTGCACGCCACGGGCTGTTTTAGACTTGGCTCTGTAAATATAACCAAGCGCAAGAATGTCCAAGAGGAGGGAGAGGTGGGCAGCAGACAGAGAGAAAGAGGCATAAACCAGTAACCCGGTGGACAGAGTTGACCGAAACTGGCCTGTCTCACTGTCTCTCGCTCCCAACCTTTCTCTATAGGTTTGTAGGAGTTTCCAAGTATTGCGTAATTTGTTCCATGATGTTAAACCAATTGCACTTGCACGGTAGACTGAGTTTTTATTTGCACTCAGAGCGTCATGCATTTAGTGATTGTGTTTGAAGCCAGAAAAAATACGCACACAAATGCATACTTGAATGCTTGGCCAACCCGTTGCAAATGCTCTGTCCTGTTCTGCACACACAATGTGTATGTGGACATATTATCTTTTATTTTTACCAAATGTGCGTTCATTTATGTCTCACTTCTTACAAACTGGTCATTGAAGAAGCTCTTTGCTAAAAAGCTCTTCTTACATATATGCCAGCTTTCTTTTTAGATTTGTCAGCAAATAAGCTCGCAGTAGCTCTGATGAGATTATCATGGTGGCTTTCTCCAGTTCTGAATGCGCCAACTGGGCAGTGTGCATGAGCTGAAGCCTGGTTCAGAATACATGTAATGCGCATGGAAACGAATATGTCAGCCAGATTGCAACATTTAGGGCAGGGTTCCTCAAATCCAGCCCTGGAGTGCCACCGCCCTGCAGAGTTTAGATCTAACCATAGATCAAGCAAGCTAATCAAGGTCTTCAGAGATACTACATGTAGGTGAGTTTAATCAGGTTTTGGGATAAACTCTGTAGGGCAGTGGCACTCTAGGGTTGGATTTGAGGAACCCTGGTTTGGGGTTTATATAAACAGAACTAATGTGCGTTACTGTGGTAGTTCGGCCACTTCCTAGGTCGTTCCTGATGGAGCAAGAGAGGAAAGGAGTACCATTCCTCACCGCACTACAGAACCTCATAAAACTGAACTTCTACCAAATTAAGGGGAATTCCCTACTAAAAAAGATTAGCTTAGAGGTGATTCACACAGAACGTGAATTTCTGTTTTTTTTTTTTTTTTTCTTTAAAGAGGTGTGGGCAGCGTAATGGGAAAAAAACGCAATGAAACTGAACTTCTTTTACCTTGAGTGCCACGTTTTGTAAAATGGAAAGAATTGGAACAGCGCAGTGGAATGCAGAAACACGTTCTGTGGAAACGCCACCTTAGACCAGCATTGATTAAAAAAACTAGCAGAATAGGTCTAAACCTGGGGTGTTCAAACTCGTTCCTGGAGGGTCACTTTCCTGCTGAGTTTAGCTCCAACTTGCCTCAACACACCTGTCTTGAAGTTTCTAGTATACCTTGTAAGACCTTGATTAGCTGGTTCAGGTGTGTTTAATTGGGGTTGGAGCTAAACTTTGCAGGACAGTGGCCTTCCAGGAGCAGGATTGGACACCCCCAGTCTAAACATATACCCACCCACCATGAATATACACAGCCAAGCATTAGCAGAACAATGAAAAGGAATATAGGCCTAAGCGATAAAATTAGCACAACAAAAGACACGAGTCGACCCCTGTGTAAGGCTGTGTGGTTATTTTGATTTCATTGTGTTGCAGTGGGGCATTAACTATGGAACATGGAACTGTTTTGGGCTTATTGCCCAGAAATTGCTCTACATATTTTTCCACTGTTTCCGCCATTTGGCAGTGTTAGCTGAGCTAACTGGTCATGTAGTACCCTGTCAGTTAAGAATCTGTGCTGCTAAAACATCAAATCTGAATACCATTGATAATTATGCATGACAAAAGTATATATGTTTTTCGAAGTAAAAAAAATTGACATACAGAACTGTCATGATAACCTGTTTTTTTCTCTCTTCTTCCAGGTGGCGAAGGTAGAGTTTTCATCGCGTAAGAAAGCGAAATTGAAGGAGGTGCTTGTCCGGTTAGAGGATCACCTGGAATGCGTGTGCACGTCACAGCATCATGTGATGGAGCACGTGGAAGCAGATACAGGTATACATGTCATGCATACATACACAGAATGTTTAGCCTGATCTTTGAATGACTATTTGGCGATGAAGTGTGCACTCAGTGGCCTGTGGCATTGTGCTGTCACCACAGACAAACACACCTGTTGGTCAGTCTGCTATTGCTAAACGTCAATGTTTGCTTGAGCTTGTGTTTTACTCTGCTGGCCAATAATGCAATTGAATGGATAAGAAAGGCAACAGGTGTGTGCGAATGCTGAAGCATGTAGACGTGTGTCTGAGGTTTCTCCTTCAGGTTCAACAGGTTTCTGCTTTCGTGTGCCGAGATAAAAGGGTTGGAAGCTCATAAGGCTAAAATATTTATGAAGTGCAATTACAGTCTGTTTTACACCTCCCCGAGGCCATAAATTCTTTCTTTCTTGCTTTCTTTCTTTCTTTGTTACTTTTTTCTTTCTTACTTGCTTTCGCTTTTTCTATTCAACCAAACTCTGTCCATCATCTGCTTGCACTCTTCCCCAAACTTGTGTTTCCAGGCCCACTCACAGTTAAAAACGGTAAAAAACGGAAACACAGAAAGCATGCAGTGGCAGCACAGATCAACAAGGATATTCAATAAAAGGCAAACATTTCCTTACACTCAGCGGACCAAAATATCCTGCAGGTAGGACAGCTGTAGGCAGAACCGCTGCCACTTCTCAACCAATCATTGGCATGATCCAATCAGAAGAAAGAGAGAGACGTCCAATCAGAGTCACGCAACACTGAACTAGAGAGACGTTTGCACTGTGCTGTTTTCGCTTTGCTGCATGTGTCACGGGTTTGTCTGTTTGATGCAACTTATTTCATGAAATCAAATTGTGTTCACCATCTATATAATTTAGCTCTGTTCTAAAACCAAGTGAGCTGCCATGCTGTCTACTGCCTACTTAGGCAGCTACTGTACCTTCTAAGGCGACATCGTAACTGAAATGGAAGTGACTTCTTTTGGAAAGCTTTTCATAGACAGCAACTATGCAGAAACTCGACTCCAATTTAATCATAGCTAATTTGTAAAGACACATTAGCAGTGAATTAAATAAAAGTACTTTGCTTCGTTTAGGATTGCTTTCTTTGTGAAGGATCAAAGAAAGCTTCATATGGTTTTTGAAACCATTTTCATACCTTTTGAAACAGCCTTATTTCAGCAGTGTGTCTATGAAAATGCTGTCTAGCTAGGCAGCTCACTAGGTTTTTGGAAAGAGTTTGCGTTTTTGTGTATGAAAATGTGTGGATTGATGGTTTGGTGAACTTGATCACAAAGATTGTGTCTTTCACATTGGTCTTTCTTTCTTAAATGTGCACAGACTGCCTGATAACCCACATTAAAATCACTGTGTGGTGGATATGTGTCACCCAAACACAAACCGCATGACTTACTAAGGAAAAAATCACAGTCAAATAACTTTAAATCTGCACCAGATTCAACCAAAAAAAAGCAATTGCTTGTTGACAGCTGTTTTGTTTTCTTTCTCTCCCTCCAGTGGACATGAGGTGAAACCACATCATACGAGCGATTGAAAGACAACAGTGGCTACGTAAAGCTCCAGCAGCACTGGGACTTCGACCTCTGAATTCTGACCCTACTGACCCCATTGCTGTTCAAAAAAAGATACTGTTTCCAGAGGAACATTGTACACAAACACAACACCAAAGGTGCTTTCTATGTACTCTGTCAAACACTGAAGACAAACAAGATTGGTATTCAGTTAATTATTAAGTGGTCAAACACTGGGCGGAACTGAAACTGAAAAGGACGATGTTTGTGTCGTCTCTCTGTTGTTTATGTACACAACTCTCGTAAAGGTCAAAGATGAGGAGAAAGTCTTTTGGATAACACTAAGTTTGTAGAGACCATGAACTTCACATGCTTGGGTTTGGATGCGCTCAAGCAGGAGTCCTCGAAGGATGAACTAACTCAGTGGACTCCAGTCATTCAAAAAGAGGAAGAACATAAGGGATGTACTGTCATATAACCTTGCTAAAGTGGAAGACGCTATTTTCTGTTATTCTCTACCTTAGTCCTCTTGGGTCCAGAACATTTGAACTGCTATTTCCAATGTGCCTCTAGAAAGTTCTGTCCTTCCGAAGAGTTCAACTGCCTGTCCATGAACAGAGACTTACAGAAGGCAGTGTTTGCAGTCATTATGCCAGAATAAAGTATTTATGTATGCGATCTCTCCTTCTCACCCTCTCCGTTTCTCAGTCCAATGTGAGAGGAGCTCATCTTCTTTGATCTGCAAGTATTAGCAGTATCATTTTCTCAATGTATCATTTCATTCTTGCTTATAATTTACAGCATATCTCAAAACTAGGTTTTTGTCCTGGAAATATGTGTCATGGGAAGAAGACATGTGCAAGAGATAGTTGTGGAAAGATGCTTTATTTTTGTTAAAATATATTTATAATGCTAATGTAGAATCAAGCAGGAAGTATGTTTATGTATTCAGTTATTGTGGTGTAATGGTTGTATGATGGGACGAGATGACCCTAAGCTACTCGGTATCAACAGGTTGGCCATCACACATGACTGATGGCATCATTAGTCATAAGATGTTAGTTCATAATTTCCTCCTTTACTCGCCGTAACTCAATAGTTAATGCTAACATACAAACATAGACAAAGGTCATTCAAATAACCAATAAACACTTACCTTAGGTATGAAGCTTTGTAATAAATAAACAGATTGAAAAAAAATAATAATACAGAGTACATCTTTATCATATTCACACACTGAAGACACCAGAAATTCCAGATCCTGTTAATTTGATTTCTGAAGGACACACCTTTCACATTGGGCCTCAAATTCCAAATTTCTGTATAAATTGTTCATTCGTATGTCTTAAATTTAAATTATAACTGAATGAGTATGTAGAAATGAAATTATTTTGCCCTCGATATACACAGAAATGCGCTCACTGCTTCTGAATGAAGACTGTTGGCTATGAAAAATGTTTGTTATGCTGCCTATTGTATGGATTACACCATTAAACCGAGTGTGTTTACATGCACAAACTTAAACTGATTATTCTTAATAATCAGACAATGCGTACGATCATGTAAATACCTCAAACAGTCCTTTCCCAATAGAAGAACTGAGTTTAAGAAAAACCTGATTGCCATATCTAGATTTTTGCCTAAGACTCTGTTTTCACAACTACATTTAAACACCTCTAACGCTCGTCTGGCGACTCATTTTGTGCTCAGGTCTGTTTACATTTTGATGTCATAAAAGGAGAAAAATCCTTTAATATCATAAATGGGGTTTGTTGTGCATGTAAACAAACACAATGTTTCATGGGCAGCAAAATGTTAGATGGTGTTTAACAGAAACTTCTGTGCAATCAGCACTCTAAGAGATGAGTTTGTGCACTGAGATCTCTGAGGGCTGTATTTATGACATTTACAGTCTGTTGCAAAAAGTGCTCAAGTAGGAGCTTTCATGTTCTTCCAGGCCGGTTGTTGACTCTGGCTTGAGTCGTGTCTTTCTGCAGAGACTCCACTGGTTCTTGTCATTTTTGACACATGCTAGACAGATGGAGCAGTCCTGGCACTGCCTCTATAACAAAGTTCGGCACTTTGTCACACTCCTGACCCCCAAGTGGCATGTCTGGCCATCTAAAGAGCACCTGGATGTCTGATTCACTGTGAGTAACACCAACAATCTGTGGAGACGGTTGAGGGGGTGGAGCAAAGCTTTGACTTGTTTTATTCTTGTGCCTTAATTTTTGTTTTGTATTTGTTACCGTGAGTCATGCAGCAGTCTGTCTGGTACAACCCATATTCACTTTCTACAACATCATGGGTGTTTGACTGAAATATATACAGTTGGGCTGAAGTTGCTATTTTGTGGTTTCAATTACAACATGATTAACCGAATTTGTAGGGCTGGTAGTATATTTGTTTGTCTAGTGGAGAGTGTCCTGATTTAGCTCTTTAGCTACTGCGGTTTTGTTATTGTTCCGTGGCACTCTCTCGCTTTGGCAGATGGGTGATTTAGATTGTTATGTTCAGGTAGTGGAACCTGCAAGTCTGTTCAGTGTTTCTATACTGAACTGCTTGTAAGTTTTGACGATGCAATTCACTTCTGTCAACTGCTTAAACTGTGGCATTCTCTGGTCACACGCACATTCTCCCGTTGTCCCAATAGGAAGTACATCCCGACCGTAGTCTTTTCCACCTCTCTCTTTTTTTTTCTTTTTTTTTTGTAAAGTGCATTCCTACATGACATCTTGCATGTCTGGAGTTGTACAATAACAGGACGTAGGATCATGGGCAATCATGTGTGAAATACAGAAACTTTATATGGAAAAGTAGTCTGTTTAGTGAGCAAGTGTAAGAACAAGGATGAAAATATTTCCGGAGTCATTCTAGCTATACAAATATAACAATGACACCCTGCTCATTATAGATAACCAATTTCTAAGTCAGGGTTTGCCCACCTGAGGTTTATGAGCCTCTAGGGGTGTATGATGGAACTACAGGTGGCTGGTAAGATTGTGATTAAAATGCTTATGTAAAAACGAATTAAATAAATAATGAATATAGGAATGTTTACAATTAAAATAATCACATTATTCTGATCTTAAATATAAGTTATGTTTATGATAAATTATAAATTAATTATTGTTATTGACAGGTTGGAACATTACTTGAAACTCAGGGTATACTTTAAAGGGGTGGTATAATGCCCTTTTTACAAGATGTAAAATAAGTATTTGACGTCCCCAGAGTGTGTATGTGAAGTTTTAGCTCAAAATACCCCACAGATATTTTTATATAGCATGTTCAAATTGTCACTTTTTGAGGGTGAGCAAAAACGCACCGTTCTGTGTCTGTTCCTTTAAATGCAAATGAGCTGCTGCTCCCAGCACAGAGGGCAGAGCTTCAAGAGCTTGCACTCACACAGACATGCACTGAAAATTTCAAAAACTTTTAGCCTTTTATGTTCAAATTGGATTCAGACGATGGCGAGACTCAAGAAGAAGTGACGACATGTAGAATGCAACAGGACATTTCTGAATGGTTAGTTGATGAATTTATGTAGCTTATATGTATCTTCTAGTCATTGATTAGCATATTCTGTCTTGATAATCTATAAATCGTGTTCAGGGTTTATGTCAATTTTAGGGTTTGCGATGTCAATAACCCAGAAGGAATGTCGTGTGGTCCCTGCCAGCTGTTTGTTGTAGTCCTTAAAAAGCAATTTCTTTAAAAGCAAATATCTCCCTTTGCTTTGAACTTTGAGCATTGTAACTTTGCAGATGTTGTTTATGCTCAAACAGCAACATTACACACTAACTAAAGTTAAAAAAGTGAAATCATAATCAACCACACCTTTAAATAAATAATTTAGATAATAAGGTTAGTTAAACAAGAAATGTTCCCACCCCTAAAAGCACATAGGACAATAAGTCTGATTGTTCTACACTGAATACATTTTACTTCTTACTCTATCCCAACCACTCCTGTAGCATCGCGTTACCCATGGACAACTATCATTAATCCTATAATTTGTTCGAAGCTGGGTAAGATTTGTTAGTGGAGTCCATTGTATCTAGAAAATTGTACAAGAATTACTTGCCATGCAATCACGACGGCAGCCCGGAGGTTAAAGCAATATCTAGATGGCATTAAAGGAAGCATTCTGTAAGACAAAAAGCCTTTTAAGTTATGTCCAATTTGCTCATGGAAATGTGCCACTACTAATTCACTCTGGCACATCCCCTTATAAGGCTGAAGTCAGGCTTTCCACATCACTGTCGGCATTCACCCCATATACTGATTATTGAGGTTTGAACAGGTATTTGAGTTCAGAACATCCCAATACTGTATATGTTCATTGTGGAAATGGGAGCTTCAGAGACCGAAGTGTCTGTCCTGGTCAAATTACACCCGTTGAATTTTAAGAAACTTGTTCCTACAGACCATAATTGTGAGGTGGTGAATTGGGCAATGCTCACTGTGAAGAGTGCATTCAGAAATTGTAGACACTAGCTGGATGAAGCTCAAAGCCCCTTCCTCCTGCTGACACATCATGGGAACCTTGAGTATATAAAGGTTGCCAAGAGGTAAAACCCAAACAAGCAAGTGACTCTATTTTGTACCCTTTTAAACATCACTTAAACATCAAATAATACAAAGGCACAGGTATTTTCTAGGCAATTTGAGGAGCAGACAGGGAAAACTGTTTCAAAACTGTCATTGTTTTTACAATTCTGTTTGGTGCGGCACATAAATTACACACTTGAGGGTGAAGTGTGTAATTTCTGCTGTGATTCTATGGTGATGTTGTGTAAATCCTCCCACTTTCATTGCATCTCTTTTCATTCTGCTGATACACATTTTTTTTTTCTCTCCCTGCGGTTGGCTTTGGCCTATCCTAGACAGGAACAGTGGACACTGGACAGTGGACATGAGACTCTGGTCAAGACATCCTGGCTCCAGGGCCTCTGCACAGTCTGTATGAAACCTGGAATGTGAATATGAGTGCATGTAAATGTGAGAGGACACACACAGAGGTATCATTTCCCCAAGACCTCACACAGTGACAACAACTATTTATTACCAATAACCTTCCTGGTGCCTCTGAGAATGCTGAATAATGGAGTGGTGAATGTATTACCTTTATAGCAAGATGATCAATCAATGGCAATGTCAGCCTCCTATGTTGGTAATCATCACTTCCTCTTAAAGACGTGTATTACATGTAAATCAACAGCATACAGTGGCCACAAAAAGTATTTGGACACTTTTAGACACTTACTGGTAAACCACACTAAAAAATGGCTCAATTTTACTGCATTAGACACACATTTTCAAACCAAATGGCTTGCGCAAACAATTTATGCTAGATTTTTTTTTTTTGTTGAACTTTTTTCCCTTTTGTCCAAACATTTTTTAACCAACTGGTCTCAGAGTCATTTTGTGTGTGTGTGTGGATAATTTTATGTCAGTCCCCCTTAAGTTCACATGAACATGTTCCACAACCAAACTATCCAAGATTTTTTTTTAATCTTTATTTTGAACATCTGCATATGAATATCTCCATTTTGTGACATTTTTCCACTGAAAAATGTGTTTGTGCAATGTATTTTGAAAAAAAAAAGCCCCTTGTTTTGATATTTTGTATAATAATGCAAAGACATTTAAACATTCTTAATTGTGACTTTAGTGTCCACTTTTTGGGGCCACTGTATCCGTACAAACTTACATGATGGCGCTATTTAAGGAAGCTGTATTGTAACATAATGACACATTGCATTCACTTCTGAGAAGTCTTGTTAAAAGAGACAGAAAAAGTGGAGGAGGGAAATATGTGGCGATGTCTTGGATTGCACACTGTCTCTCAGGATTTGCGTCAGTGGCCAGTTTCATCCGTTTTGGAGCCGTGTGGTATCTGGAGGCTTAATCCTGAGCTAAGGCTCATCTTGTGCTCTCATTCACCACAAGTGCCTTCTTTAGAATCTGTAAATATTTGCTCAAGATTATTTTAGAAATAAAATAATTTTATGAAAGGAAGCCACAGCCAGTGATAAGGAATCTATTTAAATGTATAGCTGCTGGCATTGGGGTTTATTTATTATTTGCGCAGCAAGCAAAACTGACTCGGCTAAAGCATTCCTGTGGATATCTAAATTCAGAACGGACATGAAGTCCTTCAGAAGTTAAAGGTGAAGTGAGCAAATTCTGCACCACTAGAGGCCCCAGTCTAAATTGCAAAATAATGGGCTCTAGTGGATTTGATTTGTTTCATGTTTGTATACTTTTATACTCATTATAAACTAGTAGCAATATCTATAGTAGCTCTTAAAACATATTTTCCTTTCTTATGTCTAAAAACTGGAAAATGTGGACTGATGTTTTTTCTGTGTGTGACTAAATGCTAGATTCTATCTTCTCGTTCCTAAAGGTTAATTTCCAGAGCACTTCTGTGATTCCCAGTGGAGACGCTGAGCTGGCAGTAAATATCCAACAGTTTTGTTTGAGCTAAGATTGTTCAGTGAAGTGGAATGTTCACATGTATATTTTTAGACAAAACTTCCTTTTTCTTGATTTACTGTTAACAGTGACTCATTCTATCACTGTGTAAGTCACTGTGCAAGTAGCTTGCTGTCCATGACTCAATGCTGTCTGAAAGGGATAGAGATTAAGATTACGTTAAGAGACAGGTGATGTCATGAAGCATCTTTCTCCAGTTTTTTTTTCTTTTGTTTAGAAATGTGCCTTCAATAGACCTCTTAAACAATCATCAGATGTCCATTTCAGAAAATCTTCAGATTTGTGGAGGAATCTTTCTCTTTGGCACAAACATTAGCTCATCACCCAGAGACGTAGGGTAGTGAGCGCCTCTCCTTCAGGGTTTCCTCAGCAGGTCTCTGCGTATGGATAACAATGTTAGTCACATAATATACGTTCTGAATGAGCTCTGAGCTAATGTTTAAAACCATACACCAGTATGTCTAAATACACCACCACCCAGACATATCACTCTCACAAGTGCTCCGCCAGTCGTAAAAACCCATGCCAAACTTGGATTAGCATGGGTGAAACTGGATGATCCCTTATGGTGTTTGTGTCCTCTTCCTCACCGGTGCTTCCCAACGAGATGGGTGACCTCTCCTGGAATGTGCCCCAGTTATGTCATAAATTATTCTGAAGAGAGCATAGGATAATCCCTATTTAGGTCTATTCACGTGTTATTGAAGCATTTGTTTCTTCTCAGCACCACCTGACCAAGACGTGACCTTTTCTGAACGTCAGCCAGTTCAGCGCTGAAAGAAAATCCAGGAAATCAGTGTTATGCATTTTTAAATACAGTATAAAAATACATATATTTGGGGAACAAGCATGTAAACAGGTCACAAAGAGGCTGCTATGCTGGCAGGTCACTGTGGGTACCTGGGAGTGGAGCTTTCTCAGGAAACGGTGAGTCAGGCCATTCTGAATGTGTCAACAATCCGTCTGTCCGCTCTCTGGACTCAAAGAGCGTGTTGTTCCCTCAGGTAGAGACTGAGGGTCATCCGGGTGTCCCCAGCTCATGGAAAGGTTTAGTCAGCTGGTTTTGAGAGGCTGTTAAAATGAGCCTGAGTTTTGAGTGTATAGGCTTTGGAAAATAAAACTAATGTAACGGTAAAAGTGGAACCCGGTTTATTAAACCAATTTTGTGGTGATCCAACTTTGCAAAATGCAGCTTTTATTTTCCTTCATATAACATTGCCTGAAAAACACTTTGTTTTATATCCAATATTTAGAGTTTCAGTCATTTATTTGCTTATTTATTACCCCTATATTTAAACTCAGAAGCTGAAAGTACAAGCCTGTTTTAGGTGAAAACTTAAGGATATAAAAGAAGTTGTCCAAGTTTTCCCAGATCACTTAAATATATCATTGTATATTCCAAAGCTTTGTACAAGCAGGCTTACACATGACTTTTGGTTGGATTTTGCTGTCGCAGACAGATTTCCAAGGTCTACGACGAAACCCCCAGATCATGGCCAAATCGGTGCTCATTGCGGTCGCTGATGCTCGTCGTATATGAGCATGTCTGCGACGTGATCTGAGTCGGTCTCAAGCAGTCAAAGACGCTGCAATATTTTCAAACCTGTTTTAATATACATGAATGCAAGGCGATAATTTGACCATAACTGTTTTATACTAATAAACTAACAAGAAATATATATTTTTAAAAGTAAAAAAGTGGTCTTTGCTCTAATGACATTGATATATTTTATTTACCATCAGTTTTTGCTGAACAGACATGGACAGTATGTATTTCTGACAAATCTATATATTTTTTTGTCTCATCTTTTTTATGTACATATGACTTGACTCATGGCAGCAAGCATGAGCGGCTCTCTAAAGTCTCATGTGAGAAAATGTTTTTTCCTTGTTGGCCTAGGGCTGCCGCTTGGCCAAAGATATTATAGGCTAGTTTGTACACCTTATTGCTGTTGTGTTGTGTAATATGAGTGCTGCTAAGACAAGACTACGACAGACGAAAATAAAAATTGTTGTGTACTGTAGTGTGAGCATCATGGCGACTCATGTAGTCTCAGTCATGTAGTGTGAGCTTGTCTTTAGTTGGTCATGAACCCACATCACATTCAAACTTCACCAAGAGAGCACCTCATCTGAAACTATATGTTCAGAATCAGAATTTCTAACTGATGTGTTTGAACTACAGAAGGAAAGGCAAGAATAAAGAAAAGGTTTTGAACCAACAGTAGGGGAGAGCCGGGACGATTGAAATGCAGGACGGATGAAACACTGAGATTTCCTTGAAAAGCACTCATGTCATGTACGTCAAATTTCGTTAGCACGTACAGCGCGCAATGCCTACCATACCCGCGAAAACATTTCTTCTTTACGTCGTGCCATTTTGGAGTTAAAGCCGCAAAGCTGTTTTTGAGTGCTGTAAGTGAATTCTTTCGTGTGGTACTTTTTTTTGTTGGATTTATTGTTTCATGTGCCATTGTAATGATAATACAGCAGGTGTATTAGTACTCCAACACACCCTTAAGTGGGCAATATCAGAGTTTTTTAGTTTAAGGGCAAAAGAGGTTTAAATGACAGGAGGCGCTGTCGGGTTTCAACCGTCCCGACCGTTAAACCTGGTCATAGCCTATACTGTTCATAGATTCATATACTGTTTCTGTAGACTTGTGTTTCTTTTAATGCAAATTAATTTTCAATTACGCAACACATGCTATCTCTGTAATAATCATCAATTGTCCAATCTTCAATAAATTTAATTTATCGTCTTCTGGTTGACCTTGTTTTCTTCATAATAACAGGCTATTCAACTTGCAAACATTCAATATGACTCAAGGAAGAAATGTAAGAAAATGAATTGTAAACGGATTTGTCTATCTTCGTCAAAATAGCCTATTAGAAAGATTACAAAATGCGCATAGGCTTATCGCCTATTGTTTATTGGGTGACATAACAAAAATGGTTAATAAAATTAAAATAAATTACAAAATATGTTTGTAACAATACAGTATGTACATAAGTTAGGCTACTTGTCAAGTATTGTTCATAAAAACAAGCATTAGATGAATAGTTGCTGTTTAAACTGTTATGTTTCATCCATCCCACCCCTGTGTTGCAATTGAAACAAAGCACAACTACCGTTCAAAGTCAAATTTTACTTAAATCATTCTATATTTGTACCGAATAACATGATGCTAAGAGAACACATATGTGAGTTGTTAATCACAAATCCCGGCTCTCCCCTAGCAGTAATAAAGGAAAGAGAAAATAAGTCATTTGGAGAAGTCCAGAAAGATAGTAGCCTGGCAAGCCAGACCTACATCAAGATGTTAGGTCTGGCAACTCACCATAGACACGGCTCAATCCGAGGGGCGGGATAAACGGTGTTTTTTTTTTAAATTCCCTCGGCATGCAATAGGACAGCGCTTCAACCAACCAGAGCGTTTTCCCAACAGCGGAGCTAACGTTAGTTGATAGATTAAACTTTTGAATCTGGCCAGCAAAACTACGAACACATCTTCCTTTTTTAAGATTGACTTAAGTGCCGTTCTTTGCTCTTTTCTCAAAGAAAAGCTTAACAAGACCTCCAGAGTCGCGGCCAAAGCCGATTTGAAAGACTGTTCCCCAGCAGCAACTCTTCTTTGTTTTCAAGTGGCAGGGAACCGTCGCAACTCTGTCGTCATTATGTTAAGCCTGCCCCGCCTACTCTATACATGATGTGATTGGCCTGACACAATTTAGGTTTTTACAGCTCCGAAAGTCAACGGAGAGTTGCTAGACTACCCTGGCTGCAAAATAAATTTAGCTGCCGCTAGGGTGCGTCTAGATTTCTAGGCTAGAAAGATAGGTCAACAAAGTCAGGAACAGTATGGAACTAACGTTAACAATAACTAAAACTAAATAATATTTGTTCCCCCCCACAAAGTAACTTCTAGCCCACAACTTTACTGATTCAGAAGGGACTAAAACAGAGGTGTCTATTATTGTCAAGTTTTGTACATGAAATAGTGAAATTTATGTTAACTGTAACATTATGTAAATAATTATGAGAATAAATTAATAACAGTGGCCGTCCTGAGTAGTAGGCCTTGTCTACATGTAAACAGGGGAACACAAAGGAAATAAACATAGGAGGAGAAATACGTTCATGAACTTTAGATACTTACTTTGGAAGTTAGTAAAGGTATAATGGTATAACTAATGGTAATAATCCCGCAAAAATTGTGTTTTTGACTGTCTAACTCTCAAATATGATTTACCTCATGGAGTCAGAACCCTCGCGGACGGAGTGAGTAGTTCACACATCCTCCAGTGAGTGGCAGTATCGCGCTGATGTGCCGCTGATCTCCGCAGCGCAGAGGAAGACGAGCAAGAGGAAGAACACACCACATGAGTTTACAGTCAACTGGGAGAAAAACGCAGTTAACATAAAAATACACAATGAAACCAGAAAAACAACTCAAACAACAGAAGAATGAGAAGCATTTCAGGTAAATCAGAGGTTTAATACTTCTTCAGTAACGGCGTTTCAGAGAGATTTGTGGCTATGTCTGGATATTCATTTCAACTGGTAAACATAACCAAAATTAACAAGTAGAATAGAAATATTGCTTAATTTAAACCATATATATCATATGGATTAACAGAAAATGGTGAAGACATTTCCTAGTACATAGCGTAATTAATTCTGGTATACTTGGATAACTTTGCATCTTTTAGGATTATTACAATGGCTGAACGTCACAGCAAAATGTATTAATATCCACTGTGTGTTTTGAAAAGGCTGTGTCCAAAACCTGAAAATGCCATCTTCATACAGTGTATTCATTAATATGAATGGCTAAAAGAAATGTATTTGGGTTGTGGGACCCTTGTATATAAGCATAGTTCTGAAATTATATTCATCTTATATTCTAAATGATTTAAATATCAATTGTAGGTATTTCTTAAACATAAAAAAACGTATATTTTTTTGCTTTTAATCAAATCTCAATGACCAAGCATTATTATCGAAAACTATTTTGTTCCTTTAACTTTTTAATAGCCCCAATGTTTTCCTTCAAAGTTCCAGTTTTTATGAAACATCATTGATTTTGTAAGATACAAATGTACTCATTTGATTGGTGTTCATATATCTAATCTAAGTTTCTTGTCTTTTATTAGTGCAAAGAAGTCAAATAAACATGCTGACCCTGCATCAGACGATCACCTCCAGCAGATTCCTCGTCGTTTGCGTGAAATCATGAAGAGTAAAGAGATGATGAAACAAGGCTCAAAGAAAAGAGGAAAAGGTAGTGCCTGTCTTACACAATTTTCAAAAAATTAATTATAATGGAAGGGTGGTAAATAAATGCTGCAGCTTGTACTACACAAAAAATGCAGACCCATATACTTACTGTAGACTTACAATTTTGAGTTAAACCTTCTCTCAAATGAATACATGAATATTCATTAGAAGCTTGAAGATTGGTAATGATGTTATTGTTAATGTCAATATCAGTTGTCGTCAGTATGCCTAGAGGACCAATAGTGTTTTTTTTTTGAAGCAGTGGTTTCAATCTCACACTGAACTTTCAAACATGCAATATATATATTTTTGTCACTGCACATAATTGTTACCCATTTATGCAAGATTATAATTCTTTTAAAACAATTACATACAAGTTGCCCGTTGGTTGAAAATTGATTTAGGTGCATCATGTGGGCGATGTGGGTCAAGCTAGTGACCCACAAATATTGCTCAAGGACACGGCCAGTAGCAAGGGCAGCGGAGGAAGGAACATCTGGCTGTGTGTTCATATATATCTCTTGTTTTAGCCTCTAAGCCAAAGCTGCTCTCAGGAGATATTCCTGTCCCACACTTTCGCAGAGGACGACAGGAGTCAGAGAAAGCTTACATCAACCGCATGACCCAAGCGACTGAGCACGTCCTCTTCCTCACGAACAACCAGCTAGAGCGACAGCCGGAGGTTGAGCTAAAGGAAGAAGAGAAGACGGAGGAAAAGAAATCTACTAAAAAGAATTGGTTAGTTTGACATGCATTACTGATTAACACTCAGTAGGGACGTTAATACAGAGTCCTTAAAGGGACATAGTGATGGAAAAATATTACAGAATCAGCAAATATTAGTTATAATGCATGTTAACCTTTATGAAAGGATATGATGCATTATAACATTTATTATGAATATCCTTTATACTGCATCATACTGTACATAAAGGCTGTAAGTTTTCATATTTAGCTCCAAAACTCTGGAATAGTCTTCCTGATACTGTTCGTTGCTCAGACTCGCTCTCCCAGTTTAAAACTAGATTAAAGACGCATCTCTTCAGCCAGGCATTTATATAATATTTTTAATCTTACAGTTAAATCCGGCCTCTAGTTCATAAACGCCAGAGGAGAACTGGCCTCCGACTGAGCCTGGGTTCTCCCATGGTTTTTTTTTCTCCATTGGGTCACCTGATGGAGTTTTAGGTCACCGTCAGGTCACTTGATGGAGTTTTTCCGTTCCTTGCCACTGTTGCCTTTGGCTTGCTCAGTTGGGGATATTTTGGGAATATTAATTTATTTTTATCAATCAATAAATTCCACTTGAAACAAACCTTGTTGTATTATTTTAATTTAATACTGTGAAGCTGCTTTGATACAATTTGTATTGTGAAAAGCGCTATACAAATATACTTGACTTGACTTGACTTAAGTAAAGTGTTACCCAAATATTTTTGTGTTTCCCTGAGAAACTTTACGTTCGCTTGCAAAACCTTTTGCATTTTGCTCACGGAACCTTTGTGTTCCCCAGAAAAGCTTTGTTTGCTTGAGCTTGAAAGTCTTGCGAGAACACAAAGTTTCTCAAGGGAACGCAAAATCATGGAAATATAATTTTCCCTCCTATCTCATTTTTATTTTCACCATGGTCTTTGTGTGATCATGGCGTTTATTGCTAATTCATTAATTGTTGTTGCTCATTTAATTGATTAAGCTTGTCAATCCAATCAATTCGACAACAAATGCTTTAAATAATCATGCAAAACGCTTGTGTCTGCACACCATTGACTTGCTTGTGTCAAAGTTTCTCTATAAATAAAGATTATAGTCATTTCAAATACTGCCATAGTGTGTTAAAGTTTACTTAGCTTTATTCTAGGCTCAATAAAGAGAAACTTCGGCAGCAGAGAAAGAAGTTAAACCAGCAAGAGGAGCGTGAAGAGGAGGAGATGTTTAAAGGTATATATATAAATATAAATTCAGCATTCTCATCAACTGTCCAAATGTACCCTGAGCATCATGTCTTTTCCTCTTAGATGAGGTACCGTTTGGAGAGGTTGCCATGGCGCCTCCATTACTGAGTGTTAAACCAAGGAAAGCCACAGTCAAACCCCAGGTAAGCTATTTTTGTGCATCTACTCCCTTTTGAGATGCAAATTAAAAATGCATTTTGGTCATAAGTCTTAATTCCCATCGTGATTTGACCTCAAGGGGGCGCCCAAAGGTCTTCTCCTGAACTCCCTCCTGGGTCACAGCCCTGTGTCGGTAGCCAAACCCTCTATGGCGAGGAAGAGGATGATGGAGGAGGAGCGGGAGAGAGCGGTGCAGCTGTACAGACAGATGAAACAGCAGCAGAGAGACAAACATGAGCAGGACAGGGCCAACAGGACCTCCACATGATACTCTACTCTTTGTATTGTATAGTGTTCTATCATATCTATATTGTATATTTCGTTATTCTATACATTTTTGCTACCTCTGCTGATCAACAATGCCATATTGAGGAATTTTGCTGTGAAATATTTACAAGTGGATGTAACAGGACTGTATAAAAGGCAAAATAAAAATAAATGTTCACACTTTTATATAATGTTCAGTGAATTCATATGCATTTGTTCCCTTAATACTCAGAATGACTCTGGTGATGAAGGCTTATCTGGCATTTTGTTCTGATCAAGCTCTAATTTCTACTCTTTCCACATTCAAAAATATAAATCTACCACTTGTCAGTTGGATCCTATTCCAGTGTACTTGGTTAAAGCCTGCTTACCTTCTCTCTATTCTTTAATTACTGATATTATACACTCGTCGCTTGTTTCTGGTATTGTTCCGTCTTCACTCAAAACCGCTGTGATCACTCATATACTTAAGAAACTGGAGGCTGATTCAAGTAACTTTAATCATTTTCACCCCATTTCAAATCTACTGTTTCTTTCTAAAATACTTGTTGCAGCCCAGGTCTGGGATCATCTTTCTGATAATAGTTTGTATAAGCAATGTCAATCTGGATTCTGTCCATATCATAGTGTACTCGGCGCACAGCATTCTGTAGATTGGAGTCTATTTGAATCACTGGTACCCCCTTGACTGGGTTTTGATCTTATTTTACGGGTCGTACTACTCAGTTTGTACAGCTAAAGCCGTTTAGATCAAAGCCTTCATACGTCAATACAGGTGTTCTGCAGGGCTCCGTTTTGGGTCCTCTTTTATTTATTATTTATCCTTTACCCGTTGGAAATATTTTTTGGGAAATGTAGTGTTCAGTTCCACTGCTACGCCGATAAGACCCAACTTTACCTGTCCTCCAAACATACCTCTACTTTTCCTCCATCTTTCCTCTCAGATTGTTCAGCTGAAATTAAAGAGTGGTTTACATCAAATCTTCTTAAACTTATCAGCAGTAAAACTGAAATTCTTCTTGATGGTTCAAAAACCAATCTGGCCAAATCTAAATGTTCCTCTGTGAATATTAATACGTTTACAGTGTCTGTTTCTAAACAGTTTAAAAGTTTGGGTGTCATCTTTGACAGTACTTTATCATTCGAAGCACATATAAACAGTGCAATTCTCCGCATATTTCCACATGCATAATATTAATCAACCTTGTCCAGCTCTCTCAGTAACTGCGATACTTGTTTATGCTTTAGTCTCTTCCCATATTGATTACTGTAACGCTCTTTATAATGGCCTGCCTTCGAAGCTTCTCTACAAACTCCAGTTACAGAATGAATCTGCTAGAATTATCTGCACAACTCCTCTACCTGAACACATTACTCCCATATTACAACACTTGCATTGGCTCAGGGTTAAATATCGTTTTGATTTTAAAATCCTTATTTTAAAATCTTACTCACAAGGCACTCAATCTTGTCCCTTCACTGAAAAAAAATATTCGTTGAATTTAATAAAAACTTTTATGGTAAGTGGTTGCACACAATTGATTTTAGCTACATTTAAACAAATGCATTAAGTTGAACTTAATCAATTTTAGTTCAACTTAATGCATTTGTTTAAATGTAAATCAATTGTGTGCAACCACTTACCATAAAAAAATTGATTAAATTCAACGAATCATTTTTTTTTCAGTGTTCTTACTTTATCTGACCTTCATATCTACACCGCTACTCGTGCTTTAAGTTCATCTTCTGCACTCACTCTTGTTCTCCCTCAAACTCACACTCACTGCTTCTATGGCGTCCCGAGCCTTTAGTCATGCAGCTCCTTATTTATGGAACTTGTTGCCACAGGATGAGCAAAACGGTGAACGTTGTCTTGTTTTTAAATCTCGCTTTAAGAACAATCTTTTTAGGCAGGCTTTTATGTGATTGCTTTTATGCTTGTATCTAGGCTGTAATAATGATTGTTTGTTGATTAATGTTGATTGTTTTGTGTTTGTAAGGTGTCATTGGAAGGTGCCTATAAATAAAATGTATAATAATATTAATAATACAATGCAAATTTAGGCAGTTTATTCTCATCCTGCACCTTTGCGCATACAGACATATAGTAAATGATACCTGAAACTGCAGCTTGTTGAGAGACGTTCTATTACTTATGTAAAGCGAAAGGTTTTCACCTATAGAGAATGGTAAAACAAGGGTGAAATAATCCCATAGATTCACTTTAAAGGCCTGGATGTGCTTTTTTGCCATGGGCCAGTAATTAACAGTAAGGAACCCCATAGCAATGGCATCATGGTGGGAATTTTTATTTAATTTTTTTTTATAATAAAACTACAACATTTTAGTTTGTTACAGAATATTGAACTTTGTTAATATTGTCCTTTTGATTTTAATTGTATGGATCTATTAAATTGCCTAGAATGGGTGCTTAGCCACCCAATCAGTGATCTGCGAATGCATTTATGTGTTTTAAGATGTGACCAATGTGCAATAATATTCATCTTCCAGTATATTCCTTTATTTGAGCTAATACAGTAGCAATAGCCCCCATGTGTAGACCGCATCCCACTCCAGACGCCCACTTCAGTCCAAACACGCGGCCCAGTGCCACAGATCAATATCATGTAACATTGAAAGAGGAGAAACTCACAATCAAAGCGGTCGTCATGGCAACGGCCCAGCCGGGTTCCACCAATCAATGGGCTTCGTGAGGCTGAGAGATGCTCAGCGATGTGCCAACGTCCTACATAAAGAGTGTGGGACAGGGAGCCTGGGCAGCACATACTGAGAGAGAGAGATTGGGGTGAAAAAAAGGCATCCAGAAGAAAGAAGGACGACATTAATACTGGAAGAGACATGGTGAACTCTGGAGGAAGCGTTCCAGCCGTGGTTTGCCTGGCCAATCTTTGTGTTGCACTATGTGTAGGAGGTAAGAGCATGGATTTTTTTTTTGTAGTCCCTGGAATAGCCATATATTTTTCATATATGTTATATGAGATAAGATACTTTATGACAATTTGTACTTTTTCCTGGCCATGTTTTTAGTACTTAACACAAAAAGCTTCTATCTGTCAAATATTTCTTTATAGAAAGAAATGTTGCACAGTTCCGTTGCAGTTATAAGAGAAGTCACCATCTTTACAGGAAATGCAGAAGCTTTCAAACGACTGAACTGATCAAAGTGTCAGGCGCGAGTGAATGTGTCACATGACTTCAAGAGCAGAGAGCAGTAGTCAAAGCCTTTCATTAACAAGGTCTTGCTTGTGATTTTGTATTCAGGCTTGGATGTTTTTCCTCCTTTTCTTGGGCTCTTTGACACCAAAAGTTCCTTTGGAAGCTGAAACGCAATATAATTGCTCTCATACTTAATATTATATGACTAATTATTTTTATGATTTTGAAAGGAGGAAAATTCACAGTTTAGTGCCAAAAAGAGCTGGATGGAAAACCAATTTCTGGGGTGTGTTTCAAATTTATAACACCAGTCCCAAGTACATAAATGACATACAAGGAATTGCCACAATTGTGAATCTATGAGAGATTTATTCATACATTATTAAAAAAATTATAAAATATGGAGTGCAAATGCATGCAAGAACATCTAAACCTCTCATAATATGCATTGTTCTTGTTTTTGAATGCGCAAAAACGGTTTGTTACTCTTCTGAACACACTTTATGCTGCTTCTTCTTTCGTTGCCTCAATCGGCTCACAATTGTCACATTTCTGTCCTTCAGCAGCGTTGAAGCCAGATGTGGTGTTGGAGAACAGTGCTACCACACTGAACCATTCAATGGTGCTGGTGCAGCGCATGGAGGCCCTGCTGACCCAGGGAAACGGCAGTGACGTGAGCCTGCGCGTTCAGACCTTGAACACCGACGAGGTGAAGGTGATCCAGGTCCACTCGCTGGTGTTGACCCTACAGAGCGACGTGTTTGAAGAGCTCCTACAGACCCGTAACTCCACTGCGATGGTCCTCAGAGAGACGCCAGACTGTGCAGCTGTCTTTGATAAGTTCATAAGGTGAGTGATTCATTAATAATTGGTCATTTAGCAACTTTATACAAAGTGATTTACAATTCTCTTGGAGCAACACGTGGTTGAGGTGAGTGCCCATGCTTTACCCTTGAACCTATACAACCTTTTAGTTACAAGCCTAAATCTATAATCAATAGGCCATAACAGTCCACTAACTGGGAGCAACTGGGGTTTCTGGGAAAAACCTATGATGTAATGTGTTTGCCTTTTAGTTGACTTTGGTAGATAGTAATGTATTGCTCTCGTAATGATCTCATTTTTTTAGATTCACTTTCTCTTGTTGATTTGTACTGTGGAGTACGGGTACAAAAGATTAAAGGAATTTTTTTTTAAAAGGACTAAAAATGTTTCATCTAGTAATAGGCAAGGTGCCACATTTTGTGTATTATTTTATTTTATGTATTTTTTATGTCTTTTCTTTTTTATATTATAGATTCTCAATAAAACAATTTTATTTATATTTTTATTGCTTTCTATTTTGTTTTAATTGTATATTATTAAATTATTGTTTATATATCTTAAATTGTTTTTTGTTTTATTTTATATTGTGGATTTTCAACAAAGTTATTTAATTTGATTTATATAGTTTTTTGTTGTTCTATAGTTTTTTTTTTTTTTACTTTTTGTTTTGTTTTATTTCTTTATAAATTTTCCACAAAACGCATTTGGAGGGAAACTTAAATCAAGTATTTAAACATTACTTTCCACAAAGCTTCCTGGGCTCCATATAAAAATAATGCAAACCATTACATAAATTAATACGTATATATAACCTAATAAAGTAGTGAATTTCATGACAAAATTAGAGATAAAACTAATGCAACTAATGTACACATTTTAGAGGGACAGTCAAAAGGACACAATGGTGAAAGATCATGAATATTTCCAGGTTTTACTTACATCTAGGCCTCACATTATGTCAGATAAATGTACAGAGCCCCGCACATGACATGCAGGAAAAATATGTATATCGTGCCCATGAATTAACAATTTGTTCCCACAACTTGCATCAGCAAGCTTTATCAATTTGTTCCCTCGCTTTAAATAAATTGTGTGCATTATACAGTACACTGACCGGCCAAAAAAAAATAAAATAAAAAAAAAGTCACTGTTTGGATTTAAATAGGCAAATGCTTAAGAGTCAGTGATTGAATCAGTATTACAGTGATTATTATGTTTCTAACATGTTATATGTTTGGCTTCAGTTCTTCTAACCCTAATTGATGGAGTGTGTAGCTAATTTCTTAAACATCAATGTAGGAAGACACATCATGGCCATATTCCAGGATGACAATGATTCATCAGGCTCAAATTGTGAAAGAATGGTTGTGAGGAGCATGAAGAATCATTTTCACACATGAATTGGCACCTCTGAGTCCAGACCTTAAATTCAGTGAAAGTCTTTGGGATGTGCTGGAGGAGACTTTACAGAGTGCTGGACTCTTGCATTGACAATACAAGATCTTGACCAAAAATGTATGCACCTCTTGATAGAAAAAAAATCTTGCATGTAAGGTGTGGGGTTCCTTAAAATGAGATGAAGAACAGAAAAAAAATACTTTTAGTGCACCCTTCAGTTGTGTTATGTTATTATCATTCTACACAGGTTTTGGGGTAAAGTTTCAGGGTAATGAAAGTTATCTCAGGTAAAACATCAATAGGAAGGTTGATTTTCACAGCCCGATCTCTTTCCCTGCAGGTACTTGTACTGCGGTGACATCACAGTGCGTCTGAACCAGGCCATTCCTTTACACAAACTCGCCAGCAAGTATCATGTGTGGGACCTCCAGCAGGGCCTCGCCCAATACATGACCCAACACCTGTCCAGCGACTCGTCCACGGGTCACGTGGTGACCTGGTACCAATACGCCACGCAGATCGGGGACGTGAGCCTGCAGAACAGCTGCCTGCAGTACCTGTCCTGGAACCTGTCATCGGTTCTCCAGAGCGCCGAGTGGAGCTCCGTGAGCCCAGAGCTGATGCTGTCTTTGCTGCAGCGCTCAGACCTGGTTCTGCAGAGCGAACTGGAGCTGTACGAAGCTCTGGAAGCCTGGATCAACCAGAACCAGCCTTCAGGTGAGACGGCCGAGAACGCACTCAAAGCGATACGTTACGCCATGATACCACCTCAACATTTGTTCCACCTGCAGAAGAAGTCTTCTCTGATGTTGAAATATTACGAATCCGTGCGCGATCTGCTCTTCCTGGCCTTCCAGTTCCACTCAGCCTCACCCGTCCAGCTCGCGAAGTACTTCGACGTTAACTGCAGCCTCTTCATGCCACGTAACTACCTGTCGCCGGCATGGGGCTCCCCGTGGGTGATCAACAACCCCACGCGGGACGACCGCAGCTTCAGCTTTCAGACTCAACTCGGGCCGAGCGGTTACGACGCCAGCAAACGCGTGACGTGGAACGCTCTTTTCTCTCCGCGCTGGCTTCCTCTCAGCGTGCGATCCGCTTACCCAGAGCAGGGGTCCTTGCAGCCCACTCGCACCGACGGGGGGCGTCCGCGGATCATCGTCACACCTGCCACCTCCAGCCCAGAATTTGCTGGCGTCAGCTTTCAAAAGACCATCATCGTTTCGGCCCGCAAGCAGGGGAAGGTGGTGGTCCGTCATGTCTACAACTTCCACCAGAGCACGGAGGAGGCGGGAGACTTTCTCTTGGAAGCGGACCTGCAGCGTAGAGCATCCGAGTACCTCATTGACAGCTCGCTCTACCTGCACATTATTGTGAAGCCCCTCTACCACAGCCTCATAGTATCCAAAAAATAAGAGTCTAGTTCCTCTACCATTGATTTATGCCCTACAGCTTTGAAGGCATGTTTTGCATGTCCAAATGCGTTTACATCTAGGCATTTGGCAGATGCTTTTATCTTGAACTGCACCACATTTTGATTTTACATTCATATAGATTTTTGCAAATATCAAATCAGCACCAAATTGTATTGTTGATGTCAAAATTCAGCCTATTTCATTTTTGAAATACATTTTCACGGTGCATAAAAAGACCCATTTTGTCACCATTTAATCAATTCCCAGTGGATAAAATCAAGATCTGCCCTTTACTTTTTCTCATTTAATATCCTGTTTCATTTGGAAATTAAATAAAATGTAAAACTGGTCGTGAACTTTTGATTAGGCCTACTTTAATAATTTTTTTTTTTTTTTTATCATGCTGCATGAAAGCTCACCCAAATTTTGTTCACATTGTGCTCACACAAAGTCACGTTTGTATATTGCCATGTTTGACTTTAATTTGTCAACCCCTTAAATTGTACGGTGAGCATGCTGATTGCTTTCATAAAAAGAAACGTCACAAACTAAAAACGCATTGCAGTTGCACACATTACTTTAGTTTACAATGTGATATACTGAATTCATTTTTTGCTCACTTGTTATATTGCAAATCATGTTATGTTTCATTAAAATCACAATTTCTGAACTCACAAACTTCTGTGTTTATTCCTTACCAAGATGCATTGGTTCTACTTTATGAAGCTGTGATGTCTCTGGGGTGAAAATGCATTTGGAGAAGCATTATTATTTATTTTTAAATTTATTTTTAAGTCTTTGAAACCATTGTGACATTAAAAACTTTTTGAAACTATAATAAGTAATGCAATTATGCATCTTATTATGTTTTAATCTTTAAAAAAAAATCAGTTTAATGAGGTTGTTTGAGACTCTTCGAAGTCACAAGAAACTGAAAGCAGTGACTGTGGACAACTCGAACAAGTTGAAACGTCATTACTGTTCTTTCCCTTTCCTCTGGTGGTCAAAGAGTGGTACAACCTATTGAGCTATTTGAATTAAGAGAGTGGTTTAAAGCTTGGCTGCTAATATGTATACGCTTACTTGAGTGTTGACAGGTTTCATCATGATGCCATTTGGCAGGAGTAACACTATCAGAAGATAACTATTAGAAAGCCAGCTGGAGCACAGCAGTGCAAACACAGCATTAAGAAGCAGCTGCCCGAGTGATTATGCAGAGCAGGTGCATGCTGGGAAAAGAAACATGATGCTCAGGCTGCAGGATGTTTGGAATAGAATACTAGCTTACTGCACCGTACATAGGCCTACTGTATAGCTGTAAAGTGAACAATTCAATGCTAAACTTTTTTTTAAAGGATGGGTGTATGCTACATATTTCCCTACTATAGTAGGCGAAAAACAGTAGGCCTATGTGACAAAAGAAGTATGTCTGAATTCACAGTACTCATAAAACAGCAGGAGAAAAGTACCCAGATGACCTACTACTTCCGGTGAGATTCTGAAGTGTGCATATGAAGGACACTTTACTATCCCATGAGGCCACTGGAGAGGATTTGTGAATGGCAGATCATGCTTAATATTGTTTTTTTATCACACAGGTCAAGTCGAATGCATTTAAAAAAAGAAAAAAAAAAAGAAAAGTGCAGTAAACTCCCCCTATAGTCAATCATTTTATCACTTAAAACTCATCTTTCATCCCTAAAAACTTCATATTTAAATATTTTTTCCTTGAATTTTTTTTTGTCATGCCTTAAAATAGCTGAATATAACTCTACACCCTTGCCTCATTTAGTATAAGTGGTTCTATGAATATGAAAATTAGCCCCGCCTCCACTCACTCGCTAACACCAGCTCAGAGATTCACCCGTTGACCATCACACATTAACCTGATTGGTTACAAGGTAGTTTGTGACGTCAGAAACACCAGCGATTTCAAACCGTGTTTTTGAGACGGTCTTTGGTTCACTGCAGTTTTAAGGAGAAAATACTCAGCAATGGTGCTGACTTATAAATTTACATATGGTTTGTCTAAAAGCATATTAAAACACCACATAGACATATAAAAAATATTAAAACAATATTTTCACCACACGGGGATTTGCTCAGTCAAGTACATTTTTGGCAATTGTATTAGGTAATATGAGTAATCTATATGCATACACAAAATGTGCATATGCTACTATGTAATCTGTGCACAGCATACTTTTAGTAGTGTGATAGTGGTTCAGTGTCGCTAGAGGTCATTAACGGAAACTGCTTTATGTAATCAGCGTTGGAGGGAATGTGTTTTCTGTCAATAATGCTCACTCAGGAAATGTCAGCGTGCGGAGATGTCAACCACAATACAGTCTCTGCTAGACAAACCTGACTCTTTATCTTGTGTTCTGACATATTTGTATCTTCATAATGCAGTTTATGTATGGAACTACAGTATATACATACACATACATACATATATATATACACACACACACACACACACACACACACACACACACATATATATATATATATATATATATATATATATATATATATATATATAGGCTATATATATATATATATATATAGGCTATTTATATATATATATATATATATATATATATAGGCTATATATATATATATATATATATATATATATATACTGTATGTATATATATATATATATATATATATATATACTGTATATATATATTGCAGAGACTGTGTAGTTCCAAACATACATAAACTGCAATATGAAGATATGAAAATACAGGCTGCATTTGAACAGCATGTATAGCAGCTTCATAAAAAAATACAGTTTAAAATTAATATATACCAATTTCTATGGTCTCCTTGTATCACCAATATACGTATATCAGATTGACCACATTGGGGACTGAAATAGAGAATCCTGAATGATCCTATAAATATGTGAGTAGCTCTTGGACAGGTCATTGGAATTTTAGGGTTTATCCCAGAATAAAAATTGCAATATTGTATACAAAATAAAATACAAAATAAATGTTGACGTTATGCATGGTTTAATTTTCATTAAGTGAGTCACAGAGTGTTTTTAACTTTTTTTTGAAGTTAGCATACTGTTTAAATGAGTTAGTCTGTGATACAATTCAGAATTTTCCAAAGTTTTATGGCTAGAAACTGACCTTAAACCAAACTAAACTAAACTTAACCAAAAGTTTTTTACATTTCCTCTCTAGAGCACAATGCAGCTCTAAATGATTTGAATTGTAACAAATGACCTGATATTAAAACTTTAGTGGTGCAGCCCATCGATCAACCCTTATAGGAATTTACCAGCCCATATACGCCACCATGACACACTCAACATTTTTGTTTGCAGACTCAATGCAAACAAAAATCAGATACATGATCGAGTGAGAAACATATTGATGCAAATTCTTTACTAACACCCATTTAATCTACTTCACTGCTCTGTGGAACTGTGCGTCATATAGTTTTCCCTGCACAGCATGGTAGAGGGATAATCCTAATCTCAAAACCAGACTTCATTCATCAGGAATAACATTAGAGATTAAACCTAATAACTATAGAGACCACACCTGAACTGACACTGCACCGTTAATAACTTTCACTGCAACAGCTGCTTCATATTACCTTGTGTACTTTATTTTGTAGCTCGGATTATGAAGGCTTTGAACTCGCTTTAAATGTGAGAGGGACTTTCCTCCCAGACTATGGCAAAGAAATACCTCTTCTTGGATAATATATAATATAATATAATATAATATAATATAATATAATATAATATAATATAATATAATATAATATAATATAATATAATATAATTTATAATAAAATATAATACTTGTTCGTTAAAGGGATAGTTCACCCAAAAATGAAAATTCTGTCATAATTTACTCACCCTCAAGTTGTTCCAAACCTGTATGAGTTTCTTTCTTCTGTTGAACGCAAAATATATTTTGTTGGTAACCAGACAGTTGACTTAGCCATTGACTTACATTGTAGGTTCAACAGAAGAAAGGAACTCACACAGGTTTGGAACAAAATATGGTTGAGTAAATGATGACAGAATTTTCATTTTTGGAAGAACTATCCCTTTAAGTATCTGATGCTTAATGAAATACAGTCAACTGATTTTTTTCTTTCCTAGTAAAGAGGACATGTCATTGGATAATGTGGAAAATTGCCTAAGGGAAAAATCAGACTTTCAGCAGAACAAAATCCAATCCTCTCATTGCATCTCCTGTCCAATCGATTCTCTGTTAACACAAACTAGGGTCATGAATTCAAATTAGTTAAGCCACACAATCCTTGTCTGGATGATCCTCAATGTCAACTACATTTACAGTCTAAAAACGAATGAACTTCGGTATGCAGCGTGAATCCGTATGTGACATCATCTGGAATGTTGTCACTAGGATTACATAATATGTGATGTGATCAAAATACAATCATCTTTATGAAATATCAAATATGCTGCAGGCAAGAAATATTTATAATAAAATAATATTTTATGTCACAAACATGTCAAAGATATTAATTTGTGCATTTTGTTAGCAACACAGAACGTAATTATGCATAAAACCAAACATTTAAAAATATGCACCGGGGTTCACCTTCAATTTAATACAAATCAGATTATATAATGCAGATTATATTGTTAATCAATAGTAACCTTTATTGTGATTTATTTTGATAGCTACTGTCACAGTCTTGTACATAAAAAAACCTCATTAGATATTGGTTCCCTACTGTTTCTGGTGTTTAAATACCAGCATTGCAAGTCATTATTGCTTGGGTTTTAACATGTCATACAAAACAAATAGTATTTTTTTTCTCCTTTTGTCAACATATTTATCTTTTATAACCTTTCCTAAATAGCAGCAGATAAATAACATTCGAGCCTTCATTCATAAATATTAACATTCATGTCTTCAGTCACTGAAGCTATATTGCACATCGAAAGAACATATACTGCTATGAACATGACATTCTTTACATATTATTCAAAGATTTGCTGTAGTGTATTTACAACTCTTTGACCGCTCATACTGTATGAATGCCAGATTTCCTCCAAACCCTGAGATGTTGAGTGTGCTTTGACAAACCCTGTGTGGAAGATGAAGTGGACTGAGTAGCTTTACGTTCACCAATAAGTGCCCAAGATTAGTTTACACGGTCATTAAAATGGATGGCTAATCTTCAGTACCTGATATCGTAACACATTTATTTGTATACAGAAGTATATTTATAGAAAGGGGAGAGACGTATGTTAAGAGACCAGCTCATTAACAGGTTCCTTTCATTATTGTCAGCTAAGGTTTTCAAATTATCTGTGAACACATAGCTCTTCACATAAAAATGACTTCTGCCAATGACAACCACATTAGAAACGTGAAATATGGATGCTAGGGTTCTAACTTTATGCTCATTTATCTCGAATTGTGCCATCATTGCGTAAGTTTTAAATGCTCAAAAATGCCTCTATTGTAGGTTTAATTTCATAGACGAGATCAAAAGGAAACATTTGGTTCTCATCTTCACGGCAGGCTTCATTGTACCGCCTCTGCTTTTGAAGTCAAACATGATTTCATCACGACACAAGGTATTATCCTGTATGTACTATTAATAGTGTGCAAGGACAATGGGACAAAATAGTCAACAGTCTGTCCTGTAAAATCATTGTGACTTGTAAAATTATACCTCTGCTCCAAAACCCAGTGAGCTACATACCTAGACAGCATGTTACGGCATCATAGACTGGCTTCATGTGTGAAAGCTGTTCCCAAACGACATTACGCTACATTAGGAAACTACTGTAGCTCTAACCAATTTCATATCATGCATTTGTATGCCTTTTAGAGTACTGCATCTTTAGCAACATGCTAATGTGAAACTTATACATATGAAGAGTTCAGATGCAAAAGCCTCTAAGTGCCATCTGAAATTTTCTTCTAGAATGATCATTTTTATCAAGCTCGTATATTTAAGTTCAGTAATTTCACTTAAATGGCAATGAAAATTACCTATTAATTGTCATTTAAGTGAAATTACTGAACTTAAATATACGAGCTTGATAAAAATGATCATTCTAGAAGAAAATTTCAGATGGCACTTCGAGGCTTTTGCATCTGAACTGATAATATTATATATATATATTCTTATCTATATAACCTTAAAGGGTTCATACTTAGAACCTTTTATGGGTTCCTATCATGGGAACTTTTTATGGGTTTAGTTTTAATTAAATTATTTTAATTAATTAATTAATCCTTATATAGAACCTTTTTTGGCATAAAGTGTTCTTTAAAATTGAGTCAAGGGGCCTCATTTATAAAACGTGCATACACACAGCGTGTGCTAAAATCCATGCCAACATTCATATTCATAAAACCGGTCTTTGATGTGGAAACGTTCTTAGCGCCGGCAGAGAGTCGGAGTACTGCAGGTATTTGGAAGTCTAAGAAATTCTTGCCGCTCGCCGATCTCAAGTAAATCATTTGGACATTGACTGGTGCTCTTTTATATGTTAATGACATTAATTAGATGCTGTTTACAAGGCGGAGACCTGAAACCATTCAGCTGCCGTTCAAGATCATTTGCTATTTATACATTTAACTTCTTTCTTTCTCTAAATCACACATACAGACATTGGAGAAATTATGGTAAGATCAAATGTAGGACGGTTTCAACGCAGCATTTTATAAATGAGGCCCAAGAACCCTAGGGTTCTATATAGAACGCCATTGAAGCATATTTTCAAAAAAAAATTCTAAACCATATTGAGTTAGTGTGATTGGTTTGGAATTGGTTTTAAGCTGCTGTGATTGGCTTACTTGGTTTGGAACAGAGCTTATATTATCTATAACATGTGCTGCTCTTGTCTATATTACAAATTGATTGTGTATAAAGTGTCAGAGTAGATTTGAAAGTTCATGTTTGTTGATCTGTCTTCCTAGATAACAAGTCAAAGTGAACGTTTCAAGACATCTGCAACCCAACCTTTTGGGTTCCTCTCAAATCAATGGCAACATGCTCTCAAAACAGCAGCAAAACAGCCTTTCCTCAGTCAGGCCTTTTCATTTGTATGCTGTACACCAACGTCACCACATACAAAGCAACTTTCTTCAGTTGTCATATCTCTGGCTGCTGTCTTAAAGCTTTGAGTTGAAGTGGTAAAGTATCCTGACTGGAAGTCGTGCTTTTGACGTCATCAATATTGGATCCTTCCAATGCCACACTGTCTCTTCTGATGTTATTCTGGTCCTCTTCATCATTATCATCATCATCCTCATCCTCAGTTTCCTCTTTATCCATGAAGGCTACTTCGTTCTCGTAACAAAAAGAGTTTGAGCTAGATGTGATGTACTTCTTTTCGGCCAAATCTCGAGCGCTGCATTGAGGCGTGCTGGAAACCTCGTATGTGTTCTCAAAGTGCGAATAGTCCACTTTGTAATGATTTTTATCCTCAAAAAGGACTGGCTCAAATCGATGACCCCACAGGATTTCACTCGTCACATAAGAGCTGCGACACTGAGTGGTCATGGCCGTAGCTTCAACCATGCCCTCCAAAATCACGACTATCTCCAGCTCTGAACTTTCCAGTTCCTGTTTGCTCATGTCATAGAATGGACTGTCCTCATCAATCTCATGGACGATGGTGATGGGCGACACTAAAAATATACGGTCAACACCAGTGTCGAATCCGACATCAACATCTATCTGATCCAGCGGGATGAACTCGCCTTCAGCGGTGGTGCGAGATTTAAGCAGCTGGGCGCGAACGTGAGCTTCCACCAGGTGGCTTTTCCGGAGGTTCCCGACCCTCCACATCAGACACAATTTACCGTCCCTCATGGCTATTGTGGCATAGTGACTGAACACAAGGGTTTCATTTCTTTTCTTAGGCTTGGCCATCTTAGCCATGACCGCACCAATAATGAAGGCATCAATGATGCATCCCAAGATGCTCTGGAAAACCACCATGAAGACAGCAAGAGGACAGTCCTCTGTTACATATCGGTAGCCATATCCGATAGTAGTTTGCGTCTCCACGGAAAACAGGAAGGCTGCCGTGAAGCTGTCGACGTTCGAAATGCAAATCTGCTCTTGATTCTCCAAGTCCCCGGACGAAAGTGCAATAAGCCAGAATATTAATCCAAAGAGAAGCCAGGACAGTATGAAGGAGAGGCAGAAGAGGACCATCATCCAACGCCAGCGGATGTCAACGCATGTCGTGAAGATGTCAGCCAGGTAGCGTTGACCTTTTTCACTCATGTTGATGAACTGCACATTGCAATGTCCGTCCTTGTTGACGAATCGGCTTTGTTCTTGGTGCTGCGTGTGCACTTTGCTGCCCACCTTTCCATTGCCGTAGCCATTTTGCACAGCGATGGGGGACAGCTTCATCCCGGCTTCTTCCGAGGACACTATGCTGTACCGGTGGGCTCTCACACTTCCCATCACTTCCGAATGAGGGGGCTGAGCCTCGTCTGCTTTGGACAACAGTCTGAGTTTTTGGAGGACACGTTGGAGAAACACTTTCGACCTCTCACATGGACCAAAGCACAAACAAAAATCAGGCTTTCCTTGAAATCAAGCCAGCAATGAGATGGATGTTCCAAAGAAACAATGTTTTCGCCGGGGCTACGAGGATCGCTCCTCTTCCATGAAATGACTGGACATCGTCTGTAAAACTGGGCTGAGAAAATAACACAAAGTAAGAGTTTGAAGGAATGAGTCTGAAGACTGAGACGACAAAGCAAGCAGTTCAGTTTGCACAAAAAAACATGCTTGTTTATGACATAAAAACTGTTTTAAAGTTTAACTGTCAAGATCAAAACACAAATACATTTCCGCGCATGCAAAACCATTTCTCCTTTGGCCAACATTAATATCAAGAGTGATGTAACACTTGACATGGCCTGACAGAGCTACCCAGAAACACAGATGTATAGATTAGAGCTGCATATTCAGCTGATACACCACATATATACAAATATATATAATATATAATGACAATAAGATTAGTTTTTTAAATAAGATTTAATTTCTACAAAATAATTAATGATATTGTCATGTGCTATTCAATACTCTCTAAATTACATGGTGAGAAAAATACATATTATTCTTCATCATCAAGTGGCTTCATCCCATATCCAATATTTGAATATTTTTCATGAAGGAAAGTAAAAAGTGTCATGTCAACTAACCATATTTCTTTTGTAATTTAAGATAATCTTGTGCTTATCTGTTTTGGTCAGGTGGAATCAAGGCATAGGCATGTGGAAATACATTACATAAATACACTTGATTCTCTCTTTTTTTTTTCTGAGATCAATACAGTGTTGTTTGCTATTTCAGTATATGACTATCAATTTCCAAGTAAGAGAACCTTATAGATCAGTTTGGACTTTTACACTTGAATGCATATATATGTATCAATATAAATAACGTGTTTAATACATAGGCCTCATATAAATAACTATTTATGAATCTAGAAAATGGTAACACAAAATAATATACTATTAAAAAGTGCTGCATATTAAAGATAGTGAATCTACAGCAATAAAATAAACACAGATACATCTAGATCATTCAAACTATCATTCATAGCCTACATAATGCACCCAAATAACACTTTAAATGGGTTTAGGCCTTCAACACAAACGGATGGCATAACATTTTTAATTGACAATTGTCAAACAAGTTAAAATTGTTTCTCACTAAAAATGCCCTAAAACTGCCCTTGAGAAATCTTGGCAAAATAACTGTTTAACCTATCTCGAATGAGTTCAAAAGCAGTTTAGCTACTAGTAAGCAAAGATATCGAAGCTTAAAACTAAATCTAAACAAAACAAAAACGAAGCTTACCTTCCAGAGTTCAAGAACAACATAAGTTTAGATCAGCACATTTCAGCAGATTGCAGTTGTTGTTATCCGGTGGGACAGAACAGTCAAACGCTATGGGACTTGATGGTGGTTTCGATCATCTCACTCAGTGTTGGCCAAAGCTCAAGCCGATCGAAGAATAGTTTGAAAAAGCCTGTTAATCTCCGCCCAGACTGTCAGGTCAGGCAGCTGTAATCATTACAGCATCTCTCATCATAACATGATGTCATACACAATCATCAGCTTTACATAAATTAGTCGAATATTATCATTCCTTTACGTTTTTATTGTGAAGTTTTCAAGACAAACTAATGTATTTTGATACGCCAATACTCTCGAAAACAACATGGAAGTAAGTATGTTTGTTTAAATTCGTTCGTTCGTTCGATCTGTTCAGAGATGCTGTTTGTTCCAAGTCTTCACGATAGGCTACTGTATCTTTGTTGCAACCTATAGCAATTAGAACTGTCTGGAATGAAAGTAATAGTATACATTTTCAAATGATAATAATATCATTAATATAACAATAATAACAATAACGTAGGCTAACTGAGAATATTTCGGTATGTTCGATAGTATTTTATTAGTTAATGGGCTGTATAAGAATATTTAAGTAGGATATATTCATAAGAATATTGAAAGAAGTCTCTTATTCTTAAGGAAAATACATTTATTTGATCAAAAATACATTAAAAGCAGTAATGTGAAATATTATTACAATAAAAAGTAAAATTCTACGGGGGAAAAACAAACTTTTGAATGGCAGCTAGTGTAGGCTATAGGCTATACAAAACTGAGAACAAATTTTCAAAAGCCTACTCTCAAAACCTTTTTTTTTTATTTGTTTTTTTAAACATAAATACCCAAGGACATAAAGCAAGGAATCACCTTGTCACCACCCCATTTCTATTTTTTTTTTTTTGTTTTTTTTTTTGTGATTGCTAGATATTAATTTTTAAGACTGCATGTACAAAGAGCTATTTCTATCCAATAAAATATTTTGAGCATAGCTAGTAAAATAGTAGTTTCACTATGTACATTTATGTTTAGAGACAACTTGTCCAGCCATGGAAATCACAATTTTAACATTCTGTGATATTTCCATGGCCATGGGAAGCTGTACAAATACATTTAAAATCAAGGATACAGAAATAAAAAAGGGAACTCGGGAACTCAACAGTCAGAAAAGAAATAGCCTTACACTGAATATTATGTTCCCTCAGTTGTCAAATGATAAGCTGCTGCTGCTGGTATTAACCAATATAAAAACACATGTGCAGTGCTAAACAATACTAGCTTATTTCTAATGAATAATCAGCTCAATGCTTTTCAAATATTAACATGCATAGATTCTGAAGCACATGAAGGCTTACTAATGCTACAAAAGTTCTGGTAAAGCCATTGTCTTGATGATCTTGGTCTTTCACTTCTCAACCAACAGTAAACTCATCAGAATCCTGGGATTGAAAGTTTTTCCTCCGGGCATCTTTTTTAACCTGAGCATACGTCACATCACTAGATCCAGCATCTGAAAATATATCAGTGGATTCAAAATGCACATTTATCATTTTTATATACAGTTTTTAAAATGACTTTCTTAGATTCTCAATAATGCATGCACATTTTCAGTGGTTGATGTTTTTATTTTGACACTCACTTTAATCCGTTTCCAGCTTCAGTTTAGAGTAAATGTCGTCACTCTCAGTGTTATTGCCTAGAAGATGCCAACAGTTCATATCACTAGTGCTTACTGTACATCCAACAGTGCTATGAAATATGGCATTATAACATGCTAAATAACACATATTATTTAGTGTTCTATCATAATTTTACAGAGAGGATCATTTTGTTTTAAAATGACTAGATGTTATATAGAAGAGGATCATTTTGTTTTAAAATGACTAGATGTTAGACCAAATTACCTCAAAATACACAATTTGCATGCAATGACCTTTTTGGATCAGATCTGTTTCACAAAATCATAAAATCATAAGAGCAGAGACTTTTATTTCCATTTACCTTTGTTTGCTTTCTTTTTCTCCTGTTTCTTTGTAGATTTGAGTTCAATCTCAGCATATGTGATCTCAGTCGGCACGCCTACACCGTCTACAGTGAACAACAGAGAATAAGACACTTGGTTTAACTCGATTTGCTCTAAAAAATGACAGTGATACAAAAAAGGATGGATTTGATTTCCAATTTATTTAGAAAAGATTTCTGACCTCATCATAATGACATAAAATACCTTGACATCATTAATTACCTGTGCTTATTTCTTTATTAGTATTTGTATCAACAGAGTCATAAATATGTGAAGTTCCTGTAATAAATTAATACATGAATTAATTTTCAATAATACATACATTTTTTAAAATAGGATTATCTTGAAATCTTATAAATTCAGAAATCTTATAAATTCAGTTCGACAGAAAATACTATTTCATGCTGACACAAAAAAATAAAGCACTAGACGTAATATTTCATACAGAAAATAAAATATTTTGTTATGCAGTTTTTGATCAAATAAAACCAAATGACAAGTTCAACATATGTACATGTAAGACCCAAAATATCATCTCAAACTTTAGAAGAGTGAAATATTATCTAGTTGTGAAATATGTCCTGTTAGTTAAAAGTTATACCTAGTGTCTTTTATCTCAGCTTGTAAAGATGTATGTATTAACGGGTAATGAGTAAAGACTGACCAGACAGCAGTGTCGTGTCTCCGGCTTCACTCTGGTTCTGCTCTGATTTCTGACTGATGTTCTGCTGTTGACTGACAGGAGACGGAGACTCAGATCTTACACCTAGTTAGACACAAAATATTTGTGTACAATCTCTTTCATGTATACATGTTTAAGAATGACAAAGTGTTTAGTGACAAGTTTTTATTTATTTTTCACATCATGGTTGTGTTTAAAACATTAATTTGCCTCACTGCCTGCTGTCTTCATAGGCAGAAAATAAAACCTGATAAATGACTAATTTGGAGAGTTTTACACATGCAGTAACTCTGTATATATCAAATAACTAGTGGACAAGATGGAGGACTCGCTGTTTCAATGAGTTTCAATGATTTCAATATAGAGGACATAAATATTTATAAATACTTTTCAGTATTGAAGTAACAAATGATGTTTTCCCTGACCAGCTGAAATTTGCCCAGAAACCTTCTGAGCAAACATAGCAAACATACCAGCTTTACCAGGTTTGGAAACCAGCGAGGACCAGAAAACCAGCTAGACTGATGTAGTTTGGCAGCTCACAAGTTTTAGGAACAAAGCTAGTGTCTGAGAATCTGTCACTGAGTTTTAATATGTCAGATGATGAACCTTTGTTGTTTCTGTAGCGCCACAGGAGGACAATGAAGACAATAATCAAAACTGCAACAGTCAGTCCTGCAGTCACTCCAATTATCACGAGATTGAGACCATTAGATCTGGAGACTGGAGAAACTGAGATACATATATATATATTACATCTACATGTACATTATACAGGAACATTTCAACTGTGATTATAGTTCTTACTCTCACCTCTGACTGAGATCCAGCTCTTGGGAGACTCTCCTCTCTCTGGGTGTTTGCAGTAGTAGAAACCCTCATGTGACTTTGAGACAGTATAGATGATCATCTCTGTAGTTTGATTCTGGATGAGTGATCCATCTTTATAGAAATCACTGAGGTTTGATAGGGTTGTATATTGATATAAACAGCGTAGAGTCAGATTATCTCCTTCAGTCACAGGATGAACAGGACTCTCCAGAATCACACCAACTACAGAAACACAGGAGACATGCAATATATGAACAAAACTGTAACATAATAAAAACAAGACAAAATAAAAAAGAAATTTATATTTTCCACTGCCCACATGGTTTCTGTTTTTAGTGTATTGCTATGATGGTCTGGCTGGTTGTTTACTGGTCAACGTCACACTACAGTATATCCTGCTCTTGTTTAATAAACCTGTGTATTGATTGTAAACTGTCAGTGAAATGAATAAAAACAGAAACACAGACTCACAGTGTACAGTGATATTAACAGGATGATAGTTCTCTCCAGATTCAGACTGACACCAGTAAACTCCAGTGTCTTCAGGCAATGTGGATCTGATTGTACATGTAGATCCTGTTTGTGATCCCCGGCGTAATGATGAACAATCTTCCAGCCGGCCGATGTCTGTGTATCTTCTCACTTTCCATCCATCAGAGTTACTCTGGTCCTCACAGCTCAGAGAGAGAGAGTCAGATGTGAAGTGTTGAGTTCTGCTGGGACTGATGATCAGAGACACTGGAGGAGAAACACCTGACAAGACAATTACAGCTATAATTTGGAAATTGTCTTTATTAAATATGAATCAATCATTTAAAATGTGTGAACTCACCAGTGATCCACAGTAGTTGTCTGTTGCTGTACCCAGTTTTATAGGCTGGTTTTTCTCTCTCTGCTCTGCACACATAAACTCCTGTGTGTTTTAGATCAGCAGAACTGACAGTGTATTTTCCTCCAGCTCCTCTGCTGCTGTCTGAGAGGAGGGCATAATCATTCCTGCTCCCTGTATAAAGTCAGAATGTGTAGATTTCATATAAATTGCATTTTTAACTAAACTTGAACCTGAATACACTGGTTTACATTGGTGCAGGTTTGGGCAGTATTTCAGATACATGTATTTAAAATGCGTATTTGAAATACAAAATACTATTTTGTATTTTGTATTTTAAAGCCTTTGAAAAAAATCAAATGTAATTTGTATTTAAATACATTTAAGATAAGTATTTTGTATTTTCAAAATACTTAAAATACTTTTTGCCAGTCAAACTCTTTATCAGGATATTGATTTTGTGCATCAACTAGTTTAGACATTCACTAGCTCAGCATTGGATCAGCGATTTTTTTCTTTTCTTTTTTTTATAAGGTGAATGTCATGATCAATTCTACTAGTTGATTAAAGTTAAAATAGTGCATTATTCACATGAATGAATAAAAGAGCACAGACAAGTGGGAAAATAGCGTTAGCCAATCAGTCTTGACCGGTTGTTATTTTTATCAACTGTGTCATTGTGTCATTACTGCAGGTTAGGGCTGGGTGATATGACACTACATATCATAGTGATGATATAAAGTGTGAATTGATGGAACTTTTTCTAAATCGTTTACATAAATAGGCCTATTTGTGGGGCAAGCAAATTTATCTGTGCAGCTTTTAGTGGGCAGGAATTATTGGAAAGTTGGAGTGGAAAAACAAACACTGATGAATGATACACCACAAAAATCTTCAGCTTTTAGTTTTATTGTACATAAAAAATAATAATAAAAAAGGGGTAAATAGTGTCAAATGAATCTAAATTAATTCTAATTTAAAATTTTAGATACACTTTCTAATTTTAATAAACTTATAGAAACAAATAAACTTTACATAAAATAAACATAAAATTACTTAAAAAGCATTGGACTACCTGCAAAAAAAAAAAAAAAAAAAAAAAAAAAAAAAACTCACAAGAGTTTGAAATTCAGTTTATTCTGTGGAATCAAAACTGACATTGAAAATTGTGAAACCATGATACTGTTACTGTGAAGTAAAATTGAGATTTTGGTCATATCGCCCATCCATATTATTTGCTAGATCGCAGAAAAGGTTCCCACAGTTTTACATACAGTATGAATTTTTTAGTGTTCACCACAAGTAATAGACTACATTGTAACCAGAAATAAGTAGCCTATATGGCTGCTATTTTGCATAAGTTTATTATTTGTAATTGCCAGAAAGAAAGAAAGAAAGAAAGAAAGAAAGAAAGAAAGAAAGAAAGAAAGAAAGAAAGAAAGAAAGAAAGAAAGAAAGAAAGAAAGTCAGTAGGCCTATGTAGTTTCTTCATTCACTGTGACCTATACCTGCACTGGATGGCCAATTTCACATGTATTTTGTGTATTTTCAAAATACTGTATTTGTATTTAAATACATTTTTTCACACAGTATTTTGTATTTGTATTTTAAATACATTTCCATGTATTTATGTCCATCTCTGGGTGTAACTCAAATTACTCATTGTGTTTAGGTTGTTTTATTCAGGGTTTGATCAATGGCTCTTATGTTGTTACCGAGGAGTGACTGGTAATGAAGGGTTGGGATCTCAAAGTTTTACTGCTTGGTGTCCATGGAAGTGTTTCCCTTAATACCCAGTCTGGGTCTGGTTTCAGACATATTAAACTATATATTTCACTTCAATAAAACCAGTTAATTCACATTATAACTGACCTGAGACAGTTTCAGTGAACCAGCTGAATGTCCAGCCTGTAGAGGAGCCGTTAACCTCACAGATCAGAGTCACTGGATCTCCTTCAGTCAACCACTTCTGAGGAGAAACACTTAAAACTGCTCTGGGAACTGAAATAGAGACATCACTCATTAATAACATGTTAAACTTGTGTGTGTTTATGAAGAGATGATCAAACTCACCTGATACTGTCAGTGTAACTTCATCACTGCGTTGTGATCTGCGTGATCCTCCAGTCTCTGTCCCATAACAGGAGTATTTACCTGAGTCAGACTCAGTAACAGAACTGAATGTGTGTTCCTGTAGTTTACTGATATCCACGAATGAACTTCCTTTATACCAGTTGTACCACCAGCTAGTGACTCCTCCATCATATATGTCACATCTGAGAGTGACTGTCTCTCCTCTGAATACAGGATGATCAGGTTTAATGGTCACTTTGGGTTTTGGTCTTTCTGTAGAAAAACATAAATAAACATTGTAAATAATGTGATAAATAATATAATAAAATAAATACAAATAATAATATGTGCTGTTTTTTATTGTACGAACAGTTACAAAACACTAAATCAAGTTAAACTGAAGTGTTGTTCTCTATGTTTATTTAGTGTCTTATACATTTTTTTCATATCAGAGTTCATTATGAGAGGAAAAACACTTGCCATGTATTGTCACTGCTACTGGTTTACTGTAATCTGTGTTATATCCTCCTCTTCTTGCTCTGCATCTGTACTCTCCTCCATCAGAGACTTTCACACGACTGATTGTTTTAGTTTTAGTTTCAGGAGATTCAGTGTTTGAGTCTTTACTCCAGAGAAACTCCCATCCAGTTATTTTATCCAGCTCACATCTCAGAGTAACTGAGTCTCCAGTGAACACTGAACTCTGTGGCCGTACAGTCAGAGTTGGTTTGAGAAAATCTGTTAATATAAAATTATTGTGAATTTGGGAGCATGAGCTCTGAAACATTTTCAACAGATGATCTCATTCTCTCACTGGTAAATTATTCATATATTTTGATTTCATAGACAATGTAAGAAAAAAGGTCAACATTATGGGACAATGCAAAAACTTAAAAGACAATAAAGGTTCAAAGCCACAATGTTTGTGTTAATAATCTAGAGCTCGACTCACAGTGTCACACCACCAACATCTACACCAGCAGTCAAAGAGACACACCATTCAGCAATGTTTTGTGCAGATGCCGCAGTTCACATGAACTTTTAAAATGACACAGTAGATGATAGTGTAGGATAAACTGGTATAGTTTCTGACCAGTAGGTGGTGCTGTAACCAAACCTTCATCTGCTCAGATAAATGGACAGGCAAAGCTTTATTCATAGTATTAATTCAAAGAAAATCTTTGGGTTTGGAGGATATTTGGTCAATGATATAAAGAGGTTCAGTGTTGCACATGATGGATTAAAAGGGCTGTTTTTGGAGTTATAGTGATTTCTTCACCCAATTCAATTTTAATTGTGAGAAAAAAATATTAAATGAAAGTTATTAGAAGTATACTTGATTAGTTTGGTAAATTTGTAAAAAAAAAAAAAAAAATAATAATAATTTAGGCAAAATAAGTTATATTGATGAGTATTGAGCACTAACAAGATTATAAGGAACTGACTTGTGAAGGAAAGCTATCCTGGTCGTATAAGAAGAAATTACATTTTTCAACATCTTAGTAGCAATTCAGTCAAGGAATTCAGAAGCAAATATCTTTCCCCTTCTACCTAAACGTAAAGAAGTGCATTTTAAAATTATGTGTGATATTAATCCAGACAAGGAATTTAAGATTAAAATTGAATGCGGATTCAAACACTTGCCAAATTTGTATTAATAATATTGCAACTTTTGATCATTCATTTATAAAATGAACTGTAATTCATTTAAACTGAGGTATTTACTTGGTTAATATAAAACAAAAAATAACAATTTTTTCCATCTATTATTTGGGATATGGTGAAAGTTGGAATACATTGTTGATAACTAGCCTATACTCATGTTAAACTATTTTATTCACAAATGCAAATGCACCACAGCCTAATGTCTTTAAAAAGCCCAACCAGGGGGGCGCATGCGCGCAGTTCATGGAGTAGTCGCCTTTTACAGAGCTCTTCTCCGCTGACACTAGATTTTGAATGTTTTTGTAATTTAAGTACCATCAATTCACTTTACAGGTGATAACGACCTTTTGAGAGTTACCAGTTGTCAGTTGTTTTGAGTATTTCATGAAATTTAAGTGCATTGAGCACGATTTTCGTTATTCACTAACTCATTCGGTGTGCGCAAAATGGTGTCGAAGAAATCTTCAAAAACCGGTGCAGCTATTAAGGAGGACACCAATCCAAGTGATCCTATCGCACAGGGAAATGTGAACGCGATACTTGCTGCAATCGGTGCCCAAGGAGATGATTTAAAAAAAACTGATAGAGGACAAGATGACAGCTCTAAGTGTTCGGTTGGATGCGTTGGACGCCACGCTGGTTAACTTGCAGTCAGAACAGGCCGGCATTAAAGCTACACTGTGTAACTTTTTTAGTTGATTCTTAGCAAAAAACACTTAGTTCTTTCAAAAATATATGTGCTCATTAATGTATATTTACTTCTTTCAAGTAATAAAGTATTCTCTTAAGTTTATAATCTGCCATTGAAAGTACATACGGGTGAGGGGTTCGAATGCCAGTCGCCATGTTGCCCCTCCATCTTGAAACTACATTAGCCAAAGAGGGACATGCCGGTAAATTCAAGCTTCGCCTTTTGCGTTTTTCACTCAGTGACGAATGCGAGGGGGAGATTACTCGCGAGCTCGCGAGTGCCGGCAGATTTGAAAGATAGTGTGTGTGCGTGTGTGTGTGTGTGCGTGCGTACTCACATTTGAAAGAGAGAATTAAAACGTCAACGCGACAGACAAATCAGCAAGACCATAGTCAATATTGGAGTAACTTTTCCCAGATGGAAAGAGCTCATGAGGAGAAAAGATTTTAAAACGGACGCCGAGGTTGCCTGCTTTCTTCTCGACAGGTAATTCAGCCTGTTGTAATTCATTTGTGTAAATTCGAAGTTTTATAGTTGCTTGTCTAAACATAGCATGGTTGTGCATAACGCCAGATCGACCTCTAGTATAACTTCATCCTCGCGTCAATGGTGAAAAAGTATTGTTTACCTTGTAACATAAATCTGTGCTGCGACGGATCACAGGTGATGAATAGTTTTAAAGGCGCAATTTTTTAAGCTATATATAAAAAAGGACACTGTAAATTTTAGTTATTTTTAATTGCTTTTACTTTGTACACATTGTAACGTTAGCCTAATCTGATTATGCTGGGATAGCCGATTCCAAGGGTGACGTTTACCTCCTGACATCTGTCCTGTAGTTTTATTCATTTTAGACGTATTGTTTATTATTATCATGGACGAAGTCGATAACTGGAAGCCATGTTAATCTTGGAATAATACGGCCACCGTAGGAGTGAAAACGCCCTCGGAATTGAGAGGAACAGAAACTAATATTCACTGGGTAGTCATATACAATTTCACCGCTAGATGGGGGTAAAAATCACACAGTGTAGCTTTAAACAAAAAATGGTAGAGATAGAAGGTGCCCTGAACGGTACTGATTTACACCTCGGTGCGGTCGAAAAGGTGGAAGATTTGCGTGCGGAAAATAAATCTCTTTGGACTAAGCTGAATGACTTGGAAGGACGCTCTCGCAGGCTGAGCCTAAAATTTGTGGGAATAACCGAGGGTGAGGAGCGGGGACGCCCCTCTGTGTTCATTTCAGACTTGATCACTGAGCTCTTCGGTCGAGACAACTTCCATAAACCTGTGAAAATTGACCGAGCTCATCGGGCTCTGCTACCCAAGCCGTCTGAAGGCCAGAGACCTCGCACTATTATCGCACGGATCCACAATGATCGGGATAAAGATTTAATCCTTCGTCTGAGCCGTGAAAAGTTTCCTCTGGAATATAAAGGAAAGCGGATTCAAATCTTCCCTGACTATACTCCGGAGGTGACCGCGCGGCGACGTGCCTTCAGTTCAGTCACGAAAGCTCTACGGGAGGCCGGTTTGAAATGGTCCCTGCGTTTTCCAGCGAAACTGACAACAACGGGCGGGAGCGCACTTTTGAATCTCCTGAGGAGGCTAAGAAGTTTGTGGATAACTTGTCGAATGACTCAGCGTAACTTCTATGTGTGAGACTCTACTCTGTAAGTGGACTATTTTTGCATCATTTTGTTATTTTCATCGTGGTACGTAATTCAGTTGAATGGGTGTGTGTTAGCCTAACGTTACGCCCTGTGTGTTTCGTTATTTCTGCTCTTTTTTGGGCTAAGGTAAGCTAAGTTAGACTTTGCACTCTTGTTGTCTCTGAGTTGATGGGGAATACTTGCTGCTTCGTTCTTGGAGCAGCTGTGGGGAGTTCGTGAGTTCTTTTCTTATGTTTTGTGTTGCACCAGATAATGCTATTCTTAATACGATTATTACTATTTTTGTGTTTATGTTTTTTAAGATGTTGTATGAGTAGTGGCACTATTACTAATAGCAATAGCGATGCCGAAATGAATATTTCATTTGTAAGATGGAATGTAAGAGGAATGGGACACCCGATTAAAAGGGGAAAAGTTTTTGCACATTTAAAGTCATTGTCGGCTGATATTATTTTTCTTCAGGAAACCCATATTAGACCCAGCGAACAGGTGCGGCTTAGGGCAAATTGGATCTCACAAGTTTATCAAGCCACTTTTTCCTCTAAAGCCAGAGGGGTGGCTATACTTTTTAGGAAATCTATTCCTTTCCGAATGCAATCTGTGGTGTCTGAACCTGTGGGAAGATATATTATTGTATCAGGATGCATTAATAATTTCCCGATTACATGTATTAACGTTTATGGACCAAATATAGATGATCCTGCTTTTTTCAGAAAATTATTTGGGCTTATTCCAGATACTAACTCGACTAATGTGATAATTGCTGGAGACTTTAACTGCTATTTGGATCCTCATCTTGATCGTCATTCTTCACAAGTCTAACGACAAGGGGGATGTTTCAGACTCTTGTCTGTGGGAAACATGTAAAGTAGTGTTAAGAGGTCATATTATTGCATATGAATCCTCCTTGAGGAGGGAGAAGCGTAAGCGCCTGGCTGAGATAGAATCCACACTTCCATCTTTAGAACAAACGTTCCGTTCATCTAAAGCTCAGAGTGACCTTAACGCTATTCTTAAGTTGAAATATGAATATAACTCTATTTTGAGCGATCATGTCTCTAATTTGTTAATTAAACTTAAACAGAAACAGTTTGAATTGGGAGATAAGGCAGATAAGCTTCTTGCCAGGCAACTAAAAGGTGTGCAGGCTAGTAGGGCCATTCATCAAATCAAATCTCAGAATGGTACTTTAGTAACACATCCTAAAGAAATTAATAATCGTTTTGTTGAATTTTACAAGCAACTTTACTCGTCCGACTGTTCTAAACTGAACATTACAGGACAGCAATTCCTTGATGCGGTGGACTTTCCAAAACTTAATGAATGTGCCAGAGACGAATTAGAGGAACCGTTTACTCTCTGTGAAATTCTGGAGGCAATTAATTCTTTTTCTAATGGTAAAGCCTCAGGCCCTGATGGGTTTGGTGTGGAATTCTATAAGGCTAATGCAAATGCAATTGCTCCTTTGTTACTCAGAATGGTAAATCAATTGATTGAGAGGGAAATATTTCCCGACTCTTTTTATGAGGCACACGTATGACTTTTGAAGAAAAAAGACAGAGATGTTACGGAGCCTTCTAGTTACAGGCCAATTAGTCTTCTTAATTGCGATCAAAAAGTAATTGCCAAGATTTTGGCCACCCGTCTGAATAAGCATGTGGCTTTTAATTCACCCAGACCAAACTGGCTTTGTCTCAGGACGATTTTCATTTTTTAATTCACGTCGCCTGCTAAATATTTTGTACAGTAATCAAAGTAAGAACTCTAAGGCAGCTGTTCTCTCTTTAGACGCTGAAAAGGCCTTTGATCGAATAGAATGGAGTTATATGTTTTCTGTGCTGGATCGGTTTGGCTTTGGTGAGAATTACAAACGAATCATAAAAATGCTTTATTCCTCTCCTAAATCTGCAATACTCACTAATTCGGATAGGTCTGCTTTCTTTCCTCTTCGGCGAGGTACACGGCAGGGCTGTTGTCTAAGCCCATTGTTATTTGATCTAGCTTTAGAACCCCTGGCCATCCATCTTCGTAATCATTCTGAGATCAAGGGTATATCATGTGGTCATTCTGAGGTTAAACTTTCCTTATATGCAGATGACCTGCTTTTATATTTGAGTGATCCTTCTTCTGCTTTGCCATTTTTAATGGAATCACTTGAGGTTTTTGGCTCATTTTCTGGTTATTCTGTTAATTGGGAGAAGAGTGTTTTCATGCCCTTGGGGGAAGGGTTGGATGCTCAGTTTCGAAGGTCTTTGCCCTTTAGAGTAACAGAGGATTATTTCCCTTATTTAGGGTTAATCATTCTGAAAAAATTTAAACAAATTTTCACTCTAAATTTTGCAGAAGCCATAAATAAGTTAAAAATATCTATTGATAAATGGAGGGTGCTTCCGTTATCTTTAATTGGTTGGGTTAATGCTATTAAAATGGTCTCTCTACCTCGTTTTGTTTATCTTTTCCAGAACCTGCCTATATATTTGCCACATTCTTTTTTTAAACAATTAGATTCTGTCATTTTGCCATTTATTTGGGGTTATAAAGCACATCTTTTCAGTCTCAGATTTCATAAAAAAACATCTTAATTTGTGTTCTGAAGATGAACGAAAGTCTTACAGAGTTGGTACAACATGAGGGTGAGTGATTACTGACAGAATTTTCATATTTGGGTGAACTAACCCTTCAACGACTACCGCCCGGTTGCATTTACCCCAGTTATTATGAAGGTCTTTGAGAGGCTGGTTCAACAGCACATCAAAGCCAGCCTTCCAGACACCTTCGATCCACATCAGTTCGCATTCAGAACCAATAGATCCACATAAGATGTCATCGCTACTGCCCTGCACACAGCATTGCTCCACCTAGAACACCAAGGCAGTGTGTGAGCATGCCTTTTATTGACTAGTTCAGCGTTCAACACAGTAGTTCCTGACAGGCTGGCAGCCAAACTGCTGGACTTAGGTCTCTCCTCATCTATCTGTCACTGGATTAAGGACTTCCTGACCAACCGCCCCCAGACGGTTATAGGTTAGGTCCCCATTCCTCCTCCACCGTGATTCTCAGCACAGGTGTCCCACAAGGCTGCGTGCTTAGTCCACTTCTCTACGTCCTTTACACTCATGACTGCACCCCAACCCATTCTGCCAACACTATCAGCAAATTTGCAGATGACACGACCATAGTTATACTCATCTCAGGAGGAGACGAAGCAGCTTACAGATGAAATTCAGAGACGGGCAGAATTGTGTGGGGTAAATAACTTGGCCCTGAATGCTTCTAAAACCAAAGAGATCATCATTGACTTCCAAAAGCACAACACGAATCTCACACCACTGCACATTAGCGGGGTCTGCGTGGAGAGAGTTCCAGCCTTCAGATTCTTGGGCATGACCATCACTGAGGATCTCTCCTGGAGCACAAACACCTCAGCAGCAGTCAAAGAAAAGCACAGCAGCGACTCTATTTCTTGAGGATTCTCAGAAAGAACCACGACAAGAGCAGCCGCTAGTGTCTTTCTATCGTTGTTCCATCGAGAGTGTGATAACCTACTGCATCTCTATGTGGTACGCCAGCAGCTCAGCGGCAGATAAGAAAGTTCTCCAGAGAGTAATCAACTCTGCAAAAAAAGCCATTTGCTGCCCTCTGCCTTCCCTAAAAGAGCTTTACACTGCACATTGTCTCAGAAGAGCAGGAAACATTTTAAAGGATCCTTTCCATCCGGGTCATCACTTGTTTGAATTGCTGCCCTCTGGTAAACGTTTTAGGTCAATCAAATCGCGGATCAATAGACACAAGAACAGTTTTTACCCCAGCGCCATATGGGAGTTGAACACTGCCAGCACACACACACACACACACACACACACACACACACACACACACACACACACACACACACACACACACACACACACACACACACACACACACACACACACACACACACACACATACTCATAAACTGAGAAATGCACCAATCTGACAGGGCATGTCATATCTCAATCTATAAAAGGTTAACAACACACTCTGTATATTTCAGTGTATGTACATATTGTTACGTCTGCCTGTTTCCCCCCCCCATGGCTCTTCTACACAGTGCAGACGTTAGTTGGGAACAGGTGCATTCAGTCCCTAAAACTTAAAATAGGTGTCAGTATAAAGACCTGGGTGACTTCAAGTGAGGGCTTTCTCACTTCTCTCACATTCTTCTTATTTGTACATATTTTGCTCCTAAATCTTTTCTTTCCCATATTTATTTTTAGTGGCAGAGATTGTTTATTTAGTAACCACACACACGTTTTTTCCATAGACATTGGTTTTCTTTTAATTGTTTAATAATTGTTTGCTTGGTTTGTAAATAAATGTTGCTTGTTTTATGTTGCGGTATATGAGCCAGCCGTAACAATATACACTACATTATTTAAATTGGATCACATTCTGTTGCACTTACCTCTCTTTTCATTGTGTGCAATATCATGCAGCACTTACTGCTTACTGTGCAATATTTGACTGTCGCCTTGCTTGCACTGGTTTTGTGTGTATTGTTTTATATTGTCTTTGCGTTGTCTTGATTTTGGCATATATTTTATTGATGTATTTTACTGTATATTGGTTATTATCGTATTGTTTCTATTCTACTTAAATTGTATTTATTTAAATTAAATGTTAGTTTGCACAAAGCTATATGTGATTGTACCGTAAGGATTGCTTAAATTTCGCTATACCTTTTTATAGTGACAATAAAGAATCTTGAATCTTAATTTTTTTAAATATATTTTTTCAACTATTTCTTGCTTTTGATTTTTGTTTCGCTATTGTATCATGTATTATCAATAATTGGTAACACTTTATTCTGATGCTCCTCTTTAGACTATAAGTAACTTTGCAAGTATATACTGTACATACAACTTATTCTTCTAATCCTAAAGTAACAGTCTACTAATGCTCAACTAATAATCTAATGAAAGTTAGTTGACATTTAGGAGCTGTTTTACTCAGTCAACAGAATGTCTAAAGTCTGTAAGCACTTATAGTTGAAAAAATGTAAATAAAAATAATAAGAAGAATAAAAATCTGACTACTACAAAAAATACTAATACTTTTTAGGGTGTTATTTGGTAATGGATGTGAAAAATCCAAAAATCAGCCAACTTTGAGACTAGGTTTGAAGATCATGTGAGATCATTTTGGTTTAAAAATGTATCTTAATGTGAAGAAGCAAATCACTCATTAATAACATGTTAAACTAGTTTGTGTTTATGAAGAAATGATCAAACTCACCTGATACTGTCAGTGTAACTTCATCACTGCGTTGTGATCTGCGTGATCCTCCAGTCTCTGTCCCATAACAGGAGTATTTACCTGAGTCAGACTCAGTAACATACCAGACTGTGTGTTGCTGTCGTTTACTGAAAACACTGGTTGAACCGTCTTTATACCAGTTGTACCTCCAGCTAGTGACTCCTCCATCATATATGTCACATCTGAGAGTGACTGTCTCTCCTCTGAATACATGATCATCAGGTTTAATGCTCACTTTAGGTTTTGGTCTTTCTGTATAAAGACAACAATAAACAATAAAAATAATGTGATAAAATGAATAAAAACAATAAATTGTGCTGTTTTAGTGTGTGAACAGTTGTATTGTAAATCACATAATCAGGTTAGATTGAAGTGTTGTTCTCCAGCTGTTACAGTAATTCATTCTGTCTTATCAAATTATTTGTGCAATATAAAAGCAAAATACTGCAAAGTCAGAGTTGGTTTGGAAATATATATAAATAAATATATAAATATATAAATATAAAACTGGCGAAAAGCTTGAGTAGTGAAAGTTTTTTAGCAGAAGATCTCGTCCTCTTATAGTTCAATCCACTGTCCCGAAGTACAGCAGTTTACATGAAAAAGAGCTGCAGAGATAAATTACATTATGATAACTTTGTTAGGGTGTAATATGATTATGGTTAAATTGAAAAATGATAATGGTGAAAACAAAAATCCAAGCAATAACTTTTGAGAGGCTTGGTATAACAATCAAAGGAACCATTTTTGTCAAAAAAAAAAAAAAAAAAAAAAAAAAGGAGAAGCAAAGAGAAAAAAGTTAATATATTTTACAATATTTGACTATTGAGATTTCAGAAATTTAAATGAGATCAGGATAAGTATCTTGTTTTTTTTGTTCAAAGGGTTCAAAGTTATAAGTGTGGCCCTGTCCCAAATGTCACCCTAAGCATTTGCGGTCTTCCTACGAGTCCTCACTTCGAGGGCGCATATCGACCGCAAAGGGGGCGCTCGCGAGCACCCTTCTGAAACTTAAAATGACAAATTGGACACCCGGCCTACAGTCTCCCATGGACTTAATGGACACACGTACGTGGCAGCCATTGCAAGTCCATGAGACCAAAAGTGCACATGAAGTGTATGTTGTGAAGTTGTATGGGGGCGGATCCTGATTATTCCCGACACCTGAGGCCTCTGCCTATTTAACAGCTGCTGGTGCCACTTCACCTGGACCTTCAGGAACCAGTAGTGGTTTTAGAGTTTGTTTTTCTTCTGTACAGGATGGTGAGTTCGTTCTTTTGTGTTTGTTATTTTTCTCGGGAGTTAGGAAAGTTTTATCTCTGAGCTGCGGTTTAGATTAGTTAGCTCACCCGTCCTTATTTAACTTGTGTATGTTTATATTTGCCTTACTTATTTTAAACAAGGACTGTGAGCTAACTAGTCTAAACTACAACTTAAAACTTTCCTTACTCCTGAGAAAAATACCTAATACGAAAGTATCTTCTGGGTCGGCTTACTTGCCTATGCGTTCCCTCTATTCTAATATAACTAAACAAACAAAAACTCACCATCCTGTACCGAAGAAAAACAAACTCTAAAACCACCAACGACTGTTTTCCTGAAGTCGGTCCAGGTGAAGAGCCACCGACAGCTCTTAAAGGGATAGTTCATCCCAAAATTAAAATTCTGTCATTAATTATTCACTAATTATTGTGATGCTGACAAACAGGAGCTGACACGTTCTGACGTAGGACCGCTGCACTGTGTTTACTATGTGAACAGAGTCAGAGTCTGACACGGATGAGAAGAAATCGTTGAATAAAGTCATTATTTTTGTTTCGTTTTTTTGCACACAAAAAGTATTCTCGTCGCTTCATAACATTAAGGTCACAGTCACGTGGACTATTTGAACAATATCTTTTATTCCTTTCTGGGCCTTGAAAGCGGTCATTGCGTTGCTGTTTTTGGAGGGGTCAGAAAGCTCTCGGATTTCATCAAAAATATCTTATTTTGTGTTCCGAAGATGAACGAAGAAAATTGGAGCCACACATGTTTGCTTGACCCCTAAAAATCTGAACACTTCTGTGTCAAAATGTGGAGGAGAAACACGTAAAACTGCTCTGAAAAGAAATCACTCATTAATAACATGTTAAACTTGTGTGTGTTTATGAAGAGATGATCAAACTCACCTGATACTGTCAGTGTAACTTCATCACTGTATTGTGACCAGCGTGATCCTCCAGTCTCTGTCCCATAACAGGAGTATTTACCTGAGTCAGACTCAGTAACAGAACTGAATGTGTGTTCCTGTAGTTCACTGAAAACACTGGTTGAACCGTCTTTATACCAGTTGAACCGCCAGCTAGTGACTCCTTCATCATATATGTCACATCTGAGAGTGACTGTCTCTCCTCTGAATACAGGATGATCAGGTTTAATGCTCACTTTGGGTTTTGGTCTTTCTGTAGAACAACAAAAATAAACATTGAAAATAATGTGATAAATAATGAAATAAAATAAATCAAAATAATAATATGTGCTGTTTTTTTTTATTGTACAAACAGTTACAAGACACTAAATCAAGTTAAACTGAAGTGTTGTTCTCTATGTTTATTTAGTGTTTTATAAATCCTTTTCATATAGTGTTCTCAGAGTTCATTATGAGAGGAAAAACACTTGCCATGTATTGTCACTGCTACTGGTTCACTGTAATCTGTGTAATATCCTCCTCTTCTTGCTCTGCATCTGTACTCTCCTCCATCAGAGACTTTCACACGACTGATTGTTTTAGTTTTAGTTTCAGGAGATGCAGTGTTTGAGTCTTTACTCCAGAGAAACTCCCATCCATCCCATGACTGATCCAGCTCACATCTCAGAGTAACTGAGTCTCCAGTGAACACTGGACTCTGTGGCCACACAGTCAGAGTTGGTTTGGAAAAATCTGTTAATATAAAGTCAGTGTGAGCATGAGATGTGAACGTTTTTCATCAGATCTCATTCTACCACTGGTAAATCATTAGTGTATTTTTATTTCACAAACAATGTAATAGAGCCGCCAGCAGCAATTACTGGAACAAACAAGGTGAACATTCACTCAGCGCAATGCAAAGAGTTAAAGGACAACAGAGGTGTAAAGACCCCCCTATGTGGAGTTCAAACCCACATCCTTTAGGTTAGTAGCCCTGAGCTCAACGCAGGGTTTCACACCTCCTACATCCACACCAGCAGTCAGAGACACACATCAGTTACTAAAGGGTTACAAATTGTCATTGTTGTTCAAATTACTTTGTTGTTGCAGGTCCAGCAACTCTAATAATTTTTATTAAATCTGTAGACAAATGTCAAAAGATATTTTATATCTCTAAATTCTGCAGAAAAACGTTTTCATATGAGTGAATGATTTTTGGTGTTTTTGTCACACCTCAGAACCGTCTGTTTGGTGTTACAACACATGAATAATTTATATAACTTGTTTAAAAAGCTGTATTTATAATCATGACACTCATTCCATTGCTGGTGTCACAAGATGAAGATGAGGGAAGACGGACTGAAGACGAGGTTATCAAATATAAACAGGTTTTTTAATAGAGGAACTAAATACACAGAGGTAAAGAAATAAATGACGAACAGCTGTGATGAGTGAATGGCCATGGTAATTGATGAGTGGAGGGAGAATACAAAAACAAAGGAAAACGTGATGAATGAAAACAAACTGAAAGTCCATGAAAACGAGACTAAAGTCGAATGAGTGCAGATGACTGTGACAGCTGGGGCCGGATGCACAAAAAACTTCTTAAAAAAGAAGTTAAGAAAGTTCTCAAGATAAATTCAAAGAAGTTCGTAATGTTCCTTTGGGGATTTAAGACAGGTTGGAGGTTATCCTGACTTTAAGACGTTATTTAAGATGATTTAAAAAAAATATATTTTTTTTTTTTTCAGGAATATGAATAGGATAATTATTAAATTATTAAACACTTTATTTTAAGGTGACGTAGTTACATGTTACTGCATGTGCTTAGTAATAACAGTAAATTATGTATAATTACAAGCAAATTATTAATAATAATTACACTGTAACAATGACACCTTAAAATTTTGTCTTAAGAACAATCGTAAAAAGAAAGATAAGAACAGTTTGCAATACAAAATATTCTTTTCTTTTTTTTTCTTTTTTTCTTAAGTTAGAAAATAAGAAGAAAATAGCAGTTAAGAAGAATTTTATTCTTAAGATTGTTTCGTGAATCCGGCCCCTGGTTTGTAACAGAATCACACATTTGTGATGAAATTTATTAATCAAATTCACTCACCTTGAGTGTGTCCAGAGTGGATGTTTGAAATCAGCACTAAAAATACAAAGTAAAATAAATAAATAAATAAAAAACTCATGAAAAGATCATCAAACTCATCCGTTGATTGTATAAGAGAAATCGACTACACTGGCAAGCCACCAAAGTGACAGTTCAACCAAATACAGGAAAATCTGACAATTATTACACTGTGAACATGGAGCTGATTGACTTTCTATTATACTTCACACATAAAAAATTCACTCTTGCATGTTTCTCAGCTTCACAACACAGAAATGTTTCATTTCTCTTAAAGTCTTTCTTCTAATTTGTAGATCTAGTGGCTCCTGAATGAGTGTTTCTGTAAAAACCTTTCTAGAGTCTGAAAACAGTGACAATAATAACAATTAACTCATATAAACTCTTACTAACTGCATACTAGTGAACATCTAAAGACTAGTGAGTATCAACCTAATGCATCTCGACAGCAAACTGTACAAAACTAACCAACAGAAATGATTGAGCAAACACCATTACAAAGCATTAAACTGAGTGAGTGAAGAAACAGACTGACCCAACCACAACAGAGTGCATTTCTCTTTCACAAACACCACTAACTGCACACTTCTCTCAAACTCGTCTTTCACTCATTTATCATGAACTAAAGCTGGATTTGAAGCTCTGAGAGCATGAAAACAAACAAACAAAGAAAAAAGAAAACACCAGGAACACAATCCTATTCATAATATAAGTGCAATTATTTTCAGAGGAAATAATACTCACAGAGCAGAAGAGGGAGTTGACTGAGCTCCATACTGACTGAATAATGACTGATGGTTAAAGACAGACTGAATTAAAGCCTCAAGACTTCCTGTCAGATCTTTTGATACATGATGACAGATTAAAGAAGACATACAAATGTACCTCATGTGTTACAGAAAACCTTTTTAAGAAGTTGATAATCTTGTAACACATTTTTAAAAATGTCACGCAAGTTTCCTACTGAAATGTTGTGAACAGCATAAATTTGCCATTACGAGAAGTATATTCTTGTGTGTTTAATGGAAACAGAATCATATTCTTTATTGAAATAATGTTATTAGATGTATTCATAACTTTATACGTTTACAGCTGCTGTTCCTCCCACACTGGTTAATGCCACTGATTTGAAAGAGAAGAAACCAAACCACAATAAATGTGTCAACTTTGGCACTGATATATACCTCTGACAAGTTTAATATTCATACACCAAGACAGCGGATGTAACAACTTCAATGCTTGTTCCTCTTAATTTAGTGAATTCAGCTTCTGTACGATTCAAATAACAATTTTGTTAGTACTTCTGAGAAAGTAACTTTTGACAAAAAGAAAAGATATATAATTCTTGTCTTACTGTCCTCAGCAGTCATTTTAAATATAAGTCAATATAAATATAATACAATATTGTCACGGAGTCAACATCACCAGCACCATATAGTCACCACACCCACAGCACTTCATTGTCTGGTCTCGTCATTCCACACCGAAAGACTTACCTGACTCTTCCTTCGACAATGCTTACCTCTTTGATGCCGTTCTTCTACCGAAGCTCTGATCCAGTCCGCCTTCGTCTGTCTTCTGTCTTCTGTCCTGATCTTCATCATCTACAACCAAAACCAGATAAGAGACTCAGTCAACCCAGCCACCAGAGCTCTACTTTAGTCTTCAACCACTCACCTGCTCTTCTGCTGAATAATATCTTGTGTTCAATAAATCCTGTTTACAAACTTTACTTGTTTGCATTCTTCTGTCCTGACAAATATAAGATGTAATAATTAAACAAAAATAAGCAAATCATGCAAGATGATTCAAAAATAGGTTTATTGAAACAATCCAAAAGAAAAATCCCTAAAAATCTCTCTCTCTGTGACTGACCATAACTCAAATCCACTTTCTGTTTGACTCAGGAGTGTGCATGAGTGTAAATTATTATATTAGACAAAAACATCCTTAATGGTATTTATGCTTAATATAAACTCAGCTCCAGTGTACGTGTGTAAAGGACATGTAGGTCTAACAAAAAAAAAAAACAGTCAGTGTGTGTGTGAGTTTGTCTCCATTGTGACTCTGATTGAGAATATTCACACATAGACAGTAGACACACAGATGAATGTTTTAACCCTGGAGTTCAGACAGAAACTGCACAAGACACATTTCACATTCACTTTCTTTGGCTTTGAGTTGCCAAATGGCTTCATACAACAACACAAAAGTTTTCACTGACTGAGGTCTCAGAAACTGGATTTCAACATTTTCTTCACAACTGATCTGACTGACCGGCCCTTCTTTGAAACTTCATAAGTTCCTTTTTTAAAACACTCTCCGGCACAGCTCTATCTATCTTTCTTTTCCACTGATCATTCTGTACAATTATTAAACAGAAACATGTAAGGGGATTGTTGAAACACTTTTTAAAGGGAACTTCAGCTGAACAATGGCACTATTTTCTTTTAAAGCTGCTGTACAGCTGTGATGCACAAAACATTTGTGTCAGATTATAATCTACTTTCCCTTAATGAATAAAATATAATCTGAAGAAAATTATTAGAAAAGACCATTATCATCGATAATTGTAGAATATAGAATCATCTAAATTGTAGAATGACTCATTTAACGGAGAGACTGAGAGAGAAGGAGGAAGTGCTATAGAAAAACTGTTGTGAAGAGAAGCTCACATCAGTAGTTTTCAGATCTTGTTTTATTCGTGCTTCATGCAGAATGACACTCAACATAAGAATCTGAATTAGTGCTGTTTGCTAAGTGTTGATCATTGCTCATACTCTGGGTCAAAGGTTTTTCATAGATATCTAACATTATTACAGGTTTTCTCAATTACTTAGACACTAAAATCAAATATATTAGCCACATTTCATCAACGTAACACCATTTTCTAAAAGATTCATCACAACTATTAACTATTCTTTCTCAACTTTAAGTTTCTCAACTTTAAACACATAATCCGCACTTGACACCCTGTGTTCATGTTCAGTAGCGTTAAAACCATAAATGTCACATGACCAGCAGTTCTCATGTGAACATTAGTATGCAACAGTTTTACACAACAGTCACAATAACCACAGGATGAGTTAGAATAATCATGTGTAAAATCACTGGCTGTACAAAAAAACAAAAAAACAAAAAACAAACATGTTCAAGTACTGTTTAAAACTATAGTTCTTTTCTCTCCATATAAATGTAATAATTTCTGTAGATTACAGTTTTAGTCTGAAAAGTCCAAACTATTGAGAGATTAAAACATGATTCATTATAGTCAGAGGTCACGATTCTTCTGCTTTTATTGTGACACTGCAAGACAAAGCATAAGATCCAGAATATAAAGCTGTTTCTCTTTATTAAAAAAAGTAAACAAACATAAAATATGAAATATTACAAATCAGGAGACTTACACTAAAATAAGGAATAGCTTACAAATGACAGTGTGTTCGTGTGGTTATAATGTGAAACATGCAAATATCACACAAGCCTTACATTGTAAAGAATTGTAATGTATTAAAGCAGGACAAAATAAAAAATATTAAACTTTCACTTATAAATGAAAATTTAAAAGCTACTGAAATGTAAGCTAATATATTCAAAACTTTATAAACAGAGAGTCACTGTCTTGTCAGGCTTTATTTTAAATAAAGCAATATATATATATATATATTAGAAGAGGAAAATAAGTTGCCCAATGGGATTGTGGGAAGTAAACTGTGAGTGGGACGGGGATGTACTTGTGATACTAAAGCTTAATGAAGGTCTGACTCTGGTCTATATTAACAATAATATTTTATTGGTCAAAAACAGCTAAAACCAAACGTGTTAACATGATAACATTGATGTACCTTGTAAAAGTCAATATGAAACCACAATTTACCCTTTCTTGGCTATTCAGTTTAAACTGCTTTTACCATAAATTCCTGGTGGATAAATTACATGTTGAAAACATGTTAATTTTACCATGTAACATGACTTTAACAACTGTAACATGACAAATAGACACACACACACACACACACACACACACACACACACACACACACACACACACACACACACACACACACACACACACAGCAATAATGAAGGGGATTAATTCCTGCATTTAAACCCACTGCATCCTGCATTTTCGACCCACTAACCGTTCCATCTCACCTACCCATCATCTTCATCCCCAGCAATCCGGATCCTGAAAACAATTTAAGGTGATAAAGAAAATAGTAGGGAGCAAAGGAAAAGTCGACAGCATAGTAATCAACAATTACGTAGCTACATCAAACGAACGAGACAACGCATCAGCCACGATGTTATCAACCCCTCTGATATGTTGAATATTCAAATTATACGGTTGTAGAAATAAAACACACCGCATCAAACGCTGATTAGGACTTTGCAATGAATGCAGACATGTCAGAGGATTATGATGCAAGTACACCAGCACAAAAATTAGGACAAAAACTCCGATAGTAGCCAACGAGCCCCAAATCAGCTCCTTTTTAGTCGCAGGAGGAGGAAAACCTTCAACCGCTAAAATTTTAGCTTGGAGTGGACGTACCTGGCCCTGTCCCACCTCCTTCCCCAAGTACTTCACTGTGGCCTGGGCAAATTCACATTTCGACAAGTTGACTGTAAGTCGTGCTTCAACCAGACGATCAAACAATGCCCGTAAAACGCTGAAGATGCTGCTTCCAAGTATCACTAAAAATAATAACGTCATCCAAATAAACAGTGCAACCCTCCAAACCCAGAATCACCCGATTCATTAATCGCTGGAAGGTTGCCGGCGCATTTCGCAATCCAAAACTCATAACGGAATATAAACCTAAGGGCGTAATAAAAGCAGTTACCTCTCAGGCACGTGTTGTTAACAGCACCTGCCAGTACCCCTTCAAGAGGTCCAGCTTACTCAAAAACTTGGATGCACCAACTTGGTCAACGCAGTCCTCCATACGAGGAAGAGGAAAAGCATCGGGCTTAGTTATTTTGTTCAACTTTCGATAATCAGTACAGAATCTGTGTGTACCATCTGATTTTTTCACTAACAAGCAAGGCGATGCCCAACTAGAAAATTAATGTTGGGCTATGCCATTATCCAGCATATACTGGACCTCAGAATCTAATACTTTTCGTTTCTCAAGAGAAACCCGATAATAACGCTGCCGTATTGGTGGCGCGTCACCAACGTCCACATCATGATGTATCAGACGCGTGCGCGATGGCACATCTCCAAACAACCTGGGAAATTCAGCCACTAAACACATTATTTCTGATCTATGCCCATCCGATAGATGACTTAGCAACCTCTCGAAATTCCCAAGTGCTTCAGAATTTCTTAGACGCTGAAACAACTCACTATTCCCGGGTGCCTTCACATCCTCCCCAGTAGAATGAGACTCCTCAAGTACTGTAATGGCAACAGGCAACAGGGCTTATGTTTACGTCAGGGCTATGGTGTATACTAGGACCGCTTCAGCACAATGTCTGCATAAGACTGACACTGTTTATCATGCGTCTCTGAGATTTATTACGAATTGTAAAAACTTGACCCATCATTGTGAATTATATTCCAGAGTGGGATGGCCATCGTTGTCCAACAGGAGATCAGGGCATTGGCATATTTTTATATATAAGGCCATGCTTGGTCTGTTGCCATCCTACATCTGTAGTTTAATCACATGGAGAAGTGTTGGTTCTTATTCATTGCGATCAAATGATCACTTGCTGCTCTTTGTTCCATTTGCCCGTACAGAACTGGGAAAAATGGCTTTTGTCTACTCCACTCCTTCTGCATGGAACTTTTTGCAAAAAGACTTGAAATTATCTGAACTTATTTCCTTAAATGCTTTTAAGTCCAGATTGAGAGAACCTGAAATGACCTGTTTAAATTGTAAATGTTTTTAATTATTTATATTGTATAACTTTTATAAATGTAATTGATTGTGTTTTTGCTGCCTCTTGGCCAGGAGTCCCTTGAAAAAGAGGTTTTTAACCTCAATGGGACTTTCCTGGTTAAATAAAGGTTAAATAATAAATAAAAGAAATGGGAGAAATAAGATTTAAACAGATTAGCACGACAAAGTTGGTTAGATTTCTTTCGATCAGGAGTAGCAATGATATAATCCTGTTCCGAAACTCTCTGTACAACAGTATAAGGACCAGAAAATCTTGCACAAAATGGAGATCGCGGGTAAGGCAACAACACTAATACTTGATCGCACGGACTAAAAACACGACATTCCGTATGGTGATCAAACAATCTTTTCATTTTTGTTTGTGCCTTCCCAAGATGTTCTTGCGCTTTCGGTCCTGCAAGAAACAAATGCCTCCGGAACCCACTAACATAGTCGGACAAATTTTTAGCTGGTTCCCTGCCCTTTAATTCATCTTGCAAAACTGCAAGTGGTCCCCGCACCATGTGACCAAACACTAATTCATTTGGACTAAAACCCAAACTCTCTTGTGTCACCTCCCGGGCAGTGAGCATTAACCAAAGCAGCCCATCCTCCCAATCCCGGTTCAATTCAACACAGTACGCGCAACAGCGACTTCAGAGACTGATGGAAATGCTCCAATGCGCCTTGACTCTGAAGATGATACGCGCTAGACTGGTTGTGTTTCACACCAAGCTGTCTCAAAATCTCTGCAAACATTCCAGACATAAAATTGGTCCCTCGATCGCTCTGAACAATCCTAGGTATCCCAAAAATAGAAACGAAATGCGTCAAAGCTTTAACCACAGCTTTAGTAGTGATCTTGCGCAAGGGATTTGCCACGGGATAACGAGTTGTTTGACACATAACTGTAAGCAAATACGAGTTACTCGATTTAGACAGAGGCAACGGCCCAATACAGTCAATCATTATGTGTTCAAAAGGTTGATTTATTATTGGTATCGGACACAACGGCACAGGTTTTAAAACCTGATTGGGTTTACCAACCATCTGGCAGGTATGGCAAGTTTTAATAAATGTTGCTACATTTTTTTTAAGACGAGGCCAATAAAATTGCTGCAAAGTCTTTTTCACTCCCAAATGGCCTGCAACATCACCATGGGCAGCACTTAATACCACCTCCTTAAACTGATCCGGCACCACTACCTGAATTATCGCCTCACCGCCTGAATCCTCATTTTGATGACTCCATTTCCTCAACAGCAACTCCTCCTGAAAAAAGTAGCCGTTTGCCACACTCTCCACCTCCTCAGGGGGCACTACAGCAGCAAACAAAGGTTGTAAAACAGGATCTTTCTGCTGCGCATCTACTAGCTCACTACGAGTAATAGGAGAAAGAACAGCTAACCCAGGTACCTCAACTTTTTGCACTTCTGCACAATCGGATGATAAAGTACGACTCATTGAACGTGTTACGGCACAGGACACAAACACCTCTGGGAAATCACACCCCAATTCATCAGTTTGCCCTTTCAATGGAGTAAACAAAACTACAGGTGGAGGAACAACATCTCTCCACACTAACCCCCCTGCCAAATTATTTCCCAAAATGACAGAAACTCCATTAACAGGTAACGACGGAGGCACTCCAATAGACTTTATTCACAGCAGTGCCATCTTTGATTTGGGAATAAAAGCAAGGCTGTGAGGGACAGACACGCATCTCTTCAATGGGCTGTACTGTTGTTTAATATGTTTTTGGATTGTTCTGCTCATGAAACACTGGAAAAAATATATTTCCAAGAAATTTCAGTAGACAAAAAACTCCCGACAATATAAGCTGTGGAAAATTGTAAGTAATCTACTGTAGGAGTTTTATCTAGCTTTTTACAGCAGATGCCATTGGAAACACGGCAAGTTTATCCCTCACAGCCTCACTTTCAAACCTGTCATGGCGCTGCTCTGAATAAGGTCTATGGTTACCTCTCCTTCCACTAACTCAGATTTCAAATGAACTCTGTGCAAAGGAACAGACAACGTCTGCAGCCCTATCCCCCTCATCAATGTTTTTCTCCGCACTTGAGGCGGCAGAAAAAGGTAGGATCGACTCTAAAATGAACGATTCTGATGACCCAGTATCTCTCAAAATCCTAATTGGTACTTTGTCAATACCATCAGGACACAAAACCGTCAGTAATAAATGGAGCATAATTTAAATGAGAATCAGTCTTTAGAGTTTTTGATTCCAATACACAATCAGGGAATACCGGCGGATTTCCAGAAGTAGACCCTATCTCTACCAATAATGTGGGAACAAAATGTATCTTTTTACCTCGTGATCTCAGTTTGCTTGCCAACACCGGACACTCATTTTTCCAGTGCCCACTGTTAAAGCAATAATGGCAAACATTAACATCAGTTTTCCCTCGCACAGAATTAACCGGTCTCTGAGTAGGAGGCACGACATCAAATTTTCATGAGCGTTGCTGAGATAAATTCTCTCTATAGCTAACACCACCACCTGCACGTGCATCAGCACATCCACTCCTATGGGTTAAAATAAATTCATCCGCCAATACAGCGGCTTCAGCAACAGTATGGGGCTTATTTTCATTGTAGCAATTGTAAGGTTTAGAAGTGGAGTTCATATTTCATATTGGGAAAGTTGTAATGCTTAGAATTTAATATGAGTTATATTTGAGTTAATATACTAGAAGTATATTTACAATGTTTAGTCAGTTAATTATTTACTTATTTATGTTTACATATTTAATACAGTAAGGCTATTCTGCTGAATCTGCCTCTCTGATTTACTCACGTTTATCTCAGTCTAAGTCCTTGCTTCTGATTGGTTAGTGAAGTCACGTGAAAGGCTGTATGAGGAAGTGTTGTTGTTGTGACGGTGTTCAGTAAAAAGTGCCGCTTGAGAAAGTCTTCTGTCTCCATTCTGCTGTTTATTATCATAAAGAGTGATCTACCACCACATACCGAACCCCCCCCCCCCCCCCCCCCATGTTACACAATGTTGTCTGTAACGATGTTTCTAAACTGCTCCAACAGAATCAAATCTCGCAACTCTTCAAAAGTACTCACATTCGAAGCAGAGCACCACCGATCAAAATGCGCCGTCAGCTCTCTACCCACTTCAACATGAGTTTGACGTTCTCCTCTTCTCCAATTCCTAAAACTCTGACGATACGCCTATGGAACTAATTCACACATCCTCAGAATAGTAGACTTAACCTTATAATAGTCTTTTCGATCTTCCACCGTAAGCGCAATATAGGCCTCTTGTGCTCTACCCGTAATGACGCTTTGAAGCATCACGACTCGATCAGCCAATTACGTTCCTCCGCAATACTCTCAAACAACGAGAAAAAAACATCGGGATCACGTTCATTAAATTTGGGAAGCAATTTTAAATTCCCTACCGATTAACCTTAATTGAACTTGTAACTCAAAATCTCTTGACAGTTTCTCATATGCAGCTGTTGAGAATGTTTAAGCTGCAATAATTCTATTTCGCGGCGTTTAAGCGAATCATCCATTTTTAACCTTTCCAATTCCAATTCACGTTCTTTAACTACTTTAGCCATCTCTCGACTATGAATTTGCTGCATCTCAAGGATCTTCTTTTTTTTAATGAAAAGATAAACCTGAAAAAAGGTCCACAGATTCGTTTTTAACTCATTTTTTTTTAAACGTTTAATCTACATCTCCAATGCCATAATATTCCACAAGCTCCTACAATTGTCCTTTAGTCAGCGCATTTAATACTCCCTCCGACGGAGCTTTAATAAAATCTTCAATGGATGCCATATTTTGTAATTTAGAATTTCTAATTCACAAATTCATAGGCAACAAAATAATTAAGTGGTCAAAACAGATGAGCATTCATTCATACATTCCCCTTCTTTAACTACACACTGTTAGACCTTACCGGGTTTTTTTTACAGTAAAATAATATACTGTTAATTGTACAGTTCTTTACTGTAATCTACAGTATGTTACTGTAAAAGTGCACTAAAAATCGAGTTAACTAATTTCACTTACAGAAACCGACTGCCTTAAATTGACCAACTGTCATTTAAATGTATTAACTAAAATGTATAAAGCATTACTAACATGAGCAAAGTATTACTGTGAACTTCTTTCATTTGAAACCACAACAAAACTTTTGTAAATAAAGAGATTTCCACTGGACCAGAAACTACACAGTCACCGCCTGTTAAATAAAGCAACATGCAGCAAGTCATCAATGTTTGTAGATCTTTTCCTGGACTGAAGCTCAGGCTCTACTCTTCTGCACAATGGTAACCCAAAAAACAAGATTTTACAGTAAACTACTGGCAACAGTGTTGCCAGTATAAACCTGTTTTATAACTTACAGTTTATTACTGTAAAATACATTTTGTGGGTGTGACTTTTTTATCTTACACTGTTAACCCTTTCAACCCCACAGGGAAATCCACACTACAAAGAGTAAAAAGTAACATTGAGACAGTGTTGCAGTGAGATAATTAAGGATATGTAAGTGATTGTTGACCATAGTGATGAACACCTGCTGTTAGAACAGAAAGAAACACAAGAAATACAACTGACTTCCAGCCATTACACATTATTACACTTATTATTAACCAGTATGACTTTATTTCTGTCATACATCTACAGAAGTTGTTATTGAGATGTTTAATTGAAAATGTTTGGTTTGAAGTTACCATTATAGAGATCAGTGCTTGCTTTAGTTGGGATGCTGATGTTAAAACGTTAGCGTTTCTTTTGCTGCTTGAGCTGTGTTTTTGCAAGTCACACTTGTGCACACACAGAGTTAGTGAATGATTGCGGTTATGTTGATTATGGTGACAAAATCATCATATAGCCTGTTCATTCACTAAGAGTTCATTCTCACTCAGAGTTTAATCCTCAATCAAAAGTGTTACATTAGCACCACTGTGAAACCACAGCAATAAATTACAATGACACATTTTTTTAACACATCATGCATAAACCAAAAAAAAAAACAGAGCTACACTGTCTTAAAGAAACACAGAGATATCACAATTTAGCACATTAATCTCAACAGTGGTGGCAATATTTTTTTAATTTTTTTTATTCATGCAGCAGTGCATGCTGGGAGTTTATATTATCCTGGAACCCAGCATGCATTGCGACATGAAACTTTTGATTGTCACCATTGTTGAGATTCATGTGCTGATTGTTGATGTCTGTGTGTGTCCAGGATAAGCAGGATTTCAATATGTTTTAAAGCACTATATGATTCTGATATTCTTCAGAAGACCTGATTACAGAAATATTGATTTCATGTTGTAGATTCACAGATATATGCTAAATATGAAATACCCATAAATTCAAATAATATATGCAGGAAAGATCAGAGAATCAGACATGTCCAGGATGATTGTGACATCATCACAAAATCCAAAAACACCTGATAAAGTTCCTTTTGGCTTTTTCTTGCTATAACAAATGTGCTTTATAAACTCACTGTTACAGCAGTCAGAGAGAAATTAATGGTATGAAGTCAAGGGACAAGAGACCAACTAAAGCAAATACTGATCTCCATCATGGTGACAACAAACTTTATTACAGTATTAACTAAATCTCTGTTAATTCTCAACAAGAACTTTTGTACATGTATGAAAGAAATAAACTGGTTTGTAAACTGGTTTCACACTCAGTGTCGCTGGAAGTCAGTTGTAGTTTTTGTGTTTCTCTTTTTTCTGTTCTTGTTTCTCTGTCCTTCAGTGATTCTGCTTATCAGGTGTTCATCAGTTTCTCAATTCAGTCACTTCTTTACATTCAAGTGGACTATATTAGTGAACTAATGTAGGGAATAGTGAATGAGGGTATAGGGTGTGACTGGGAAAACAGCCTCTGAGTGTCGATTTTATGCACTGTTAATTTACAGTATATTCCTGTAGGCTATTTTTGTTTTCTACGGTATATTACTGTTTTAATGGAAAATGGTATGATATTGTCAGAATTTGGCCTTTTTTTACAGCAAGGGTTAACAGTGCACCCATACCACCCCACTATCTTCCTAAACCCAATCTTCATGCAACTCCACAGAGCCGAGCGCCTTTAAACACTAAAATACCGCTGGTAGTGAAATAAGCAAATTTGCCCAATTCCCAAACCATGAAAAAAACAAAAAACTAACTAAAACAAATAACCAACGCCAAGCGTTGCTAAAGCCTAACAGGGGAATTAATTAAATCTCATCTTGTCATTTCACAGCTAACAATTTTTGGATCCCAGAACGTTCTCAGAACGTTATTTTTTATGGTTTGTTTTTAGTTAGCCAGCAAAGTTTTCTTAACGTTACAAGAACTTTAGTTTTTGGTTCCCAGAACGTTACACTAACACTTTTCTAACGTTCCCATAACTTTATTTCTAACGTTCAACTAACAACAATTCATCTTTTTTTTTACTTTAATAAAATACAACAGTAAATCTATATAAATAATCAGCCTACAGTCCATGTTTTTGTCTATTCATTGTTTAATTGTTGATTTAAAAAATTATAATAAAAACACAATCATGGGGTAGGCTATGCTATGCATCACATTCAAAACATGCGCAGAAGGCGAAACAAAAACAAACTAACTACTTCAAACACTTTTATTAACAATTGTAGATCCTGCACTTGAAAGCCTCTTCCATCTTCACCACAGTCATCTGTAAATATAACAAAGAATAGTAATATTATAACAAAGAAAAGTAAAAAGTGATATTTTTGTTTCAATCAGTCATTGCCATTAAAGTGAAATGACTGAACCTAAATAGGAGCCTGATAAAAATGCTAATTTTAAAACAAATGTCAGACCGACTTAAAGGTTTTTTGCATCTGAAGTCTTCAATTGTACTCAAATTATTAGATTACAAGAACCCCCTGTTACGACCCCTTGGCTCATGGAGTAGCAACATGAATGGGGAGGCCAAACACGTAATCAAATTTGAAACAAGAAGTATTTAATCAAGAAAACAGACATAACTACATCAAACAAAAAGTAAAATATAAAGATGCAAAACACAACAACATCAAGCCTTGGACTGGAGAGGGTGAGAAAGCCAGCATGACACCCGAACAGCGAGAACCACAGGGACCAAAATTACTACCTTTTAGTAATTACTAGTTTAATAACGTAATAACAGTTTACCGCTAGCTGTCACTGCACTGTAAAACCTGATGAGTTAGTTCAACTCAAACCGTTTGAGTAAACCAGGCCCGGAGTGGGTAATCGGGAGAATCGGGAGAATCGGGAGAAATCCCGGTGGGCCGCTTCACTTTTGGGCCGGGCGAGGAAATATATATATATATTTTTTTTTTCACATTTCAATGTCACGTTAGTTAGGCTACATTACACGTTCCGCATTCTGACACCGCAGCGCGCAGCCTCTGCATGGGTTGTACCATGTGAGGGAGTTCTCCCCTCCTCTCCTATAGAGTTGGTTGGGTCCATAGCCCGTCTTTTCCAAAACGTTTTCTCAGGTAGGCTACCGCGGTACCGCCGGCGCCTACCGATAAGCTGGGCCGGCCCTACAGTAACGGTACGCGTCAGAGAGGATGGATGGGAGGAAGAGGCCAGTATGGAAGCTTGTTTCCACCACAGAATAAAACATTTTAAAAGATAATTCTTTCTCACAATTGCGAGATATAAAGTCAGAATTGCGTGAAATAAAGTCTCAATTGCGTGTTATAAAGTCAGAATTGCGACATATAAAGTCAGAATTGTGTGAAATAAAGTTGCAATTGCGTGTTATAAAGTCAGAATTGTGACATATAAAGTCAGAATTGCCTGAAATAAAGTCTCAATTGCGTGTTATAAAGTCAGAATTGCGACATATAAAGTCAGAATTGTGTGAAATAAAGGCGCAATTGCTTCTTATAGTCAGAAATTGCAAGATATAAAGTCAGAATTGCGTGAAATAAAGTCTCAATTGCGTAAAGTCAGAATTGCGACATATAAAGTCAGAATTGCCTGAAATAAAGTCTCAATTGCGTGTTATAAAGTCAGAATTGCGACATATAAAGTCAGAACTGCGTGAAATAAAGTTGCAATTGCTTCTTATAAAGTCAGAATTGCGAGATAGTCAGAATTGTGTGATATACTGTAAAGTCGCAATTGCATGTTTTAAAGTCAGAATTGGGAAATATAAAGTCAGAATTGTGTGAAACAAAGTCACAATTGCTTATAACGTCTAAGTGAATTATTATTTAACCTTTACATTATTTGTTTAACCATGGTATTAATACAAACTACATAATAGTAAGAGCTGAACTGTTGCTTCATTTATCCAATTTGGAAAAAGTGCTAATTTGGAATTCCACCATGGAAAAAGTGGGCCGGTCTTGAAAAGTGGCCCCACTCCGGCCCTGGAGGAAACCAGTTGCCTTAAATCATTTAAGTTTATTAACTCAAACAATTTAAGCATAAAAAAATATTTGATTTGTGTCCAAGTAACTCAATAACTTAAGATAACTTGGGTAAATAAAGTTAATAGTACTAAGTCCATTCAATTAATATAACTCAAATCTATGAAGTACACTGTAAACCCGAATAAGTTGGCAGAACTCAAAACATTTAAGGCAATCAATTGTTTAAGTAAGCAGAACTAGCAGTTTTATTTTGTACTTAAACATTTCAAGTCAAGACCAATTCAAATGTATGAGTAAATTAATTCATACTATTAACTTAAAACTTTCATGTAATCTCAATGTGAACACTTTTATTAGTATATACTTAGTTAGCTTTTAAAAACTAATCTGTTAACATACTAATTAGCTAACATATTAGCAAAAGTATGTTATACAGAAGCACTTGTTGTATGAGCGCAACAATATAAAAGGATTATTTGCTCTCAAATCAAGCTGCATGCACCACTTGTCACCATGATGGTAACTATCCTACGCTGTTAAAAAAAAAAAAAATCCTAATTTTACAGAAAATAACTGTGATTTTTTGATGATCATTTTCTTTAATTTTAAATTGTACTCAAAACACTGTAAAATTACAAACAATATCTGTAAAATAAAAATTCAGCTGTTATTTTAAGTATTGTGACATTAATGACAAATTCCAGTAATTCACATTTTTTATACAGAAAATTGATTGTATTTTTCATATAGTATTTTTTCTGTTTTCTTAAATTACATAAAAATGTATGTAAAATTACAAATATAATCTGTAATTAAACAGTAACAGAACAGTTAAATGATAAAATGGTCAAATGACTGTCAGCCCCCCAAAAAACTGTAAAACATCCTAAATTAAATAAACTGAAAAACACTGTTATTTTACAGGTATTTCCTGAATAATCATGATCATATACCTTCATTGTAAAAAAATCGTTAAAAAAGGGTCAAATGACTGGCAGCTGCGGCTGCCAAACAAAAACCATAAAATTAAAGTAAAATATAAATAAATAGAATTTATAGAATAGAATAGAAATTAAATAAAGAACTTTAAAAGAAATTTGATGTCACCATGATTGAGATCAGTGTCTGCTTTAGTTGGGCTCATGACCCATGAGTTTTTAACTTTAGTTTTCTCTGGCTGCTTTAATTGTTTGTTTGATACACATTAGTTATAGCAATAAATGCAGGAGAAAATATCAGATGATCTTGGTCATTCATTGATGATGTTATAGTCATCATATGTTGATCTGATTCACAGATATGTCAGTCAAATTTCTGAATATATTATCTTAGATTGCATAGTATAGATGAAATTTAGCTTAATACAAAGTCTATAGTTAATGTTATAAGTTTTCACATGACCCTTGAGATATTGTGGCATCAGTATTACAACAATGTGAAATTTAAAAAAAGATATATTATACAGAAAAAGTTTTGAGCTGGTTCATTTTTTTTTTGTAGTACAGTATAAAGACATCAAGAATCAACATATGAATCTCAACAATGGTGACAATCAACAAAGCCTTTTTGTGACTTTATAGTAGTTCAGATTTTTTTTTTCATTATCACCATTGTTGCGATTCATAAGCTGATTCTTGATGTCTGAGTGAGTCTATATGATCCTGTCAAAACATTTTCTGTATAATGATTTCATAAAATCTGAGTATCACAGCACTGCAGGATCTTCTATAGCAGTTTTGGCATGCAAAACTAACAACTACTATTTAACGACTTAATCAGATATTACACTTCAGATGGTGTCAATGAAGCAGGACACTACATGATGACTATTATCACTAATAAGTGACCAATATCATCTGAGTTTCTCTTGGATTCCTACCATAATAAATATGTATCAGTGACACACAGTTAAAGCAGCCAGAGAAAAACTCATGTTAAAAATTAAAAGGTCAAGAGCCCAACGAAAGCAAACACTGATCTCCATCATGGTGACATCAAACTTTATTCTTTTCAATAAAACTTCAACTTCTAAACCTCTGTTAATTCTCAATAAGAATGTTAGTATGAAATAAATAAAGTCTGGATTGTAATAAGTGAAGATGCTGAGATCCTGAGAGATCTGGTAGTGTTTAATGTTCTGTTGGGGTTTAAAGTGTTTCTGTGTGGTGTGTTTTGTGTGTCACCATTGTGTTGAAGAGTCTAAGCTTCAGTTCAGGATGAGCAAAGAAACGCTGATGATATGCTGCATGTTGCTTTATTTATCAGACAGTAACTGTGTAGTTGCTGATGCAGTGACGTATAGTCACAACAAACCATGCATGTAGTTAACTGCATGTTTTTCAGTAAAAAAAAAATCAGAAAATAAATGTGAAATAACTGTGTTTCTGTTAAAAAAGATTAATGAAGATTTCTGTAAAAGTATTTTGCACTTATTTAAATTAGGATATTTTACATTAATTTTACGTTTTTTGTATGGCAGCCGTTGCTTTTTTACAATGAAGGTGTTTGATCGTAATAATTCAGGAAATAGCTGTAAAATAACAGTGTTTTTCTGTAAAACATTTAAGGAAAATTTCTGTAAAAGTTTTTTGCACTTCATTTAAATAAGGATATTTTACTTTATTTTTTACGGTTTTTGTTTTGCAGCCGTAGCTGACAGTCAATGACCGTTTTTTTAAGATTTTATTTTTTACAGTGTAAAGCCAACATTAACAGAAATTCTTCTAAATTAGCATAACAAAACATTAATCACTACTAAATCTCACACTTAACGTTAATCTTACACACAAAAAAACCCCATTATTTTACACTTAATTTTAGCATTTTTCTCTCCCTTTCGAGTGCCATCGGCAAAGCATGCTGGGAAATAGACATCCCAGCCGTTTCAGTTAAACTTAAGTTTGTCTAAATTAAAATAAATGATTTCATAAAACTCAAAACAATGAAACAGTTCAGTTTACTTAAAATATATCAGTTCTGTGAACTTGAAAGAAAAAGAAAGTGCTAAATACTCATAAAAGTTAATTTGACTGAACTAATTAGTTTAATTTAAGTTTGTCCTAATTATTTTGAGCGTTAGGGTTTAGGGTATTCAAAGGGGTGTTTGTTGTAAAATATAGATGCCAGTGAACAGCGAGGTAAAAATTAGCGATAGATGCCATTTACACAAAGTATATCAAATAGATGCAGTTTACATTAACTGCAAATAGCAATAGATTATTTACGCTAAAAGGGTTTTTTTGCAACAACAAAAAAACCTGCCATTTTATTGGAATGTTATGCTTTTAGGAAACAGACCGTAATATTAAAGTCCGTGTGAACCGGAAGTTGCAAACGAGTTTTCTCCAGTGTTGTGACGTATTTCCCAGTGAAAAGGAATATTGAACAGAGGGCAGGGTTTTACTCTAGCGCTCCTCCTCTCCATCTCTGCTCATAGCAGACTAAAGGTTTGAGGGGAGTGGTTAAGCGTTTCCCAACCCAAGCCGTCAAACTTACATCATCAGAGAAGGAACGCCATTCCAGACCGGAAGTAACTTTTCAGACTTTGATTAAAAATTACGACGGCAAACAATTTTTTTTCTGTGTATTAACTTGCACGGATTAATTTTTCACCACAAGACTAGTAATATGCGCTAACAAAGTAAATAGGGTCCATTTTGATTTCAGTTGGACTTTAAGATCAGTCGTACCGTTTTTATGCACTCTTACGATGCTTTTGGGAAATGCTGCCCATGTAGCCTTCAGTATGTGTTAGTCACAGTAGTATCACTGACATAGTTAATAGTAATTTCAAAATGCATTTAAATACTTTCAGGGTTGTGTCATAGGGTTGGGTCTAATTTATTTCTTGGTTTTGTGACATACTGTATTGTCTGGTGTGAGCGGACGGTCTCGAGTGTGCTCCAGCCCTGCGCTCTTGGCTGCATGTCTTGTTTCATGTTGGGTGTTCTGTCTTTATGCAACAAATACAGTGCGTTTACCATTTTAAATTCCTGTGTGGAGCGAATTTCAGGGCCAGTGAGATTAGATTTTCCACTTCTATTGACATTGATTTGAAGTTCCTCTGTGTTGCTCCTAAAAATTAGATTAAATAATCTGATCAAACAACAAATCATCTCCGAATTGTAACTATTTTAATTGACATAAAATTTTCCTATGATAAGAGAGCAAATCCTAAACTGCTGGAATGCCATTTTTGTTTTCTTTCCTCTCATGCTGTAGGCACTTAGGACTTCATTGGTGGCTACTTTACGTAGCATTTTACCTACAGCCGCCCCTGGATTTGTACTCCCAATGGAGCATAGGTAGTTAACCTAAAAAAACAAAAAACATGACAGTTATGTACCATAAAACCATAGAAATTAACCTAAAGGGATAGTTCCCCCACAAAACATTGCTGTTATTTACACACCATCATGTTTCTTTAAATCTGCATGAAGTTTTTTTTAATTTTTTTGAACATGAAGGAAGATATTTTAAAGAGTGCTGGTAACCAAACAGTTTATTTTCCCCATTGACTTCCATAGTATATTGTGGCGAGGGGGGCGTGGTTTCGCGAAGTCTGTAGCGGGAGAGAAAGGAGGGGGCCGAGCGGTGAGTAAGTAGGTCAAGTGCAGATGATGAACACCTGTGTCTGATTGCAGTAATTGGCGTGGAGAGACCGCATATAACCGAGGAGAGCGAGAGAGAGGAGAGAGAGCTTTGGACTGGGACCTCACGAGGACGCGGATGTGGACTGAGAGAATTGAATGCTGAGTTTATTGTTGTTTGAGAAGCTGTGTGTTTTTAAACCACGGTGAAGGCGCTTTGTGCGCACCCTTTTGTTTATTTGAAACTGAGAAATAAAGTGAGTGTCCCAGTCAGCCGATCCCTGTCTTCTTCCTTCCTACACCATCACAACAACGAACCTTATTACAGTGGAGCCGAAACCCGGGAGGGAAGAAGATCATCGCCGCCATGCAAAACCCGCCAGCCTCGCCATTTGCGGACATCATCCAGACGCTCGCTGGTCTTCACCAAGAACAACATCGACAGCTGCTGGCCATAAAGGAGGAGCAAGACCATCGTTTTGAAGCACTCCTCCGAGGCCAGCATGAAGACCGCGAGCTGTTCCGGAGCTGGATAGACCGGGAGGTTAGGGCCGTCCCCCAAACACAGAAAGATACGTCCTCACCGCTGCCTCTAAACAAGATGGGGCCGCAGAATGACCCCGAGGCTTTCCTGGACCTCTTCGAGAGGTCAGCGGAGGACAGGGGATGGCCCTCCATGGACTGGCCAATGCGGCTCATCCCGTTGCTTTCCGGGGAAGCACAAGTAGCCGCACACCAACTGCCAGTCCAGAATCTCCTGGTCTATGAAGACCTGAAACGTGCCATACTGCAGCGGGTCGGCCGGACCCCAGAACAACACCGTCAGAGGTTCAGGACCCTGAGCCTCGACGAGTCCGGCCGGCCCTTCATCATGGCACAACAGCTCCGGGACTCCTGCCGCAAGTGGCTGATGGCCGATGGAAGCGACGTCGAGGGAGTCATCGACCGAGTGGTACTGGAGCAGTTCATCTCAAGGCTGCCAAAGAGAACTGCAGAGTGGGTCCAGTGCCACCGCCCGACGTCGCTGAATCAGGCCATCCAGCTGGCGAAGGACCAAATGGTGGCGTGTCCAGGGGTCGGCGAGCCTCTACCATCTGCCTCTCTTCCTCTCTCTCTCTCTCCCTCTCCCTCTAGGCCCGTCCCCCTCCCCAGGACTCGGGGAGGACTGCCACCGAAACCACTACCACGGTGGAGGATGGGGAGCCAGAGCGAGCCGGCGGCTCCATCCAGAGCCTTTACCCGGGGAGGGGGCTCATTTGCTGGGTCGGGTCCTCCGCAAGCGGCGGCGGCGCTCTCTCCACGCCAATTCCTTGACCCGCTTCCTGCCCACAGAGTAGAGGGGAAGCCTGGGCCGGCTTGTTGGCGCTGCGGGGACCCGGGTCACTTCATAGATCGGTGTCCAGTGATGGAGGTGGGGACACTGATCCGGGTCCCCGACGCCCCACGAGCTGCCCCCGATCAAGCTGGCCAGTATCAGATACCTGTGAGTATCAAGGGGGGTACCTATCAGGCTTTGGTGGATTCAGGTTGTAACCAAACCTCCATTCATCAAAGCCTGATTCAACCTAAGGCATTGGATAATGGCTGCATGGTTAAGGTAAGGTGTGTGCACGGGGATGTGGTGGATTATCCTAGATTGCCCGTGGAAATTAAATTTAGGTGGCAAAAACATAGTGTGGAGGTAGCAATTAATCCGCACCTCCGGCATCCGTTAATTTTGGGAACTGATTGGCCAGACTTTAATAAATTATTAGGGTTTTTGTGTACGGATGCTTCTTGGGAAAAAATGGAAGGAAAAGAGGCGGTTGCTCAGCTGGGTGAAGCTGAGTTGGAACCTCTGGGTACTGTTTCAGGGGAACAGAGCGTTTTGGGAGGGATCAACTTTCCAGAGCGCGATGATTTTCCCCTGGAGCAGTCCCAGGATGATACACTAAAACATGCTTTTGATCAGGTTCGATCCATCGATGGCCAGCTTCTCCACCCTGACCAACCGCTCTCCTATCCTTATTTTTCAATTTTAAAAGATAAGTTGTATCGGGTGACCCAAGACGCCCAGTCAAAACAGGATACAACTCAGTTATTAGTTCCTCGAAGCCGCCGGGAAATGCTTTTCCAGGCGGCTCACTGTAATCCAATGGCCGGGCATTTAGGACAAACAGCGACACTAAACCGTCTCATGGCCCGATTCTTTTGGCCGGGCATTCACGAGAACGTGCGCAAGTGGTGTGCGTCTTGTCGTGAATGTCAGTTGGTAAACCCACCGGCTAACCCAAAAGCACCTTTGTGCCCACTTCCTTTAATGCAGGCCCCCTTCGAGCGAATTGGTATGGACCTCATCGGGCCATTAGAATGGTCAGCACGGGGACACCGCTTTGCATTAGTCCTGGTGGACTATGCAACGCGGTATCCCGAAGCAGTTCCACTCCGCACTATTTCCGCTAAGAGTGTGGCGAGTGCACTGTTTCAATTGATCTCCCGGGTGGGAATCCCGAAAGAGATTCTCACCGATCAAGGCACGGCGTTTATGTCACGAACTTTACGCGAACTTTACGAGTTATTGGGCATTAAAGCGATTCGTACCAGTGTCTATCACCCACAGACAGACGGGCTGGTAGAACGGTTTAATCGCACGTTGAAAACCATGATTCGAAAGTTCGTACAGGAAGACGCCAAAAATTGGGATAAATGGTTAGAACCCCTCTTGTTCGCTGTACGAGAGGTCCCCCAAGCCTCCACGGGGTTTTCCCCCTTCGAGCTTCTCTATGGACGTCAGCCTCGCGGGGTGTTGGACGTCCTTAGAGAAACTTGGGAGGACGGACCTTCAAATAGCAAAAACGAAATTCAGTATGTCATGGACCTGAGAACAAAACTCCACACTTTGGGGCGGCTATCCATGGAGAATTTGTTACAGGCTCAGGACAGACAAAGTCGGTTGTACAACAGGGGGGCTAGACTGCGTCAATTTGCACCGGGAGAGAAAGTGCTTGTATTACTTCCCACTTCTAGTTCGAAATTACTCGCAAAGTGGCAAGGACCCTTTGAGGTCACACGGCGAGTTGGGGATCTCAACTATGAGGTAATACGAACAGATAGGGGCGGGGCACATCAAATCTACCACCTCAATCTCCTTAAAAAATGGTCTGAGGTGGAGTCAGTGCTGTTGGCGATGGTGGTGAGCGGAGAGGAGGATCTCGGTCCAGAAGCGATTATAAAACCTCAATCCCTCGCTCTGGACCCTGGGGGAGACCACCTCTCACCATCCCAACTCACTGACATAAAGAATTTACAAGCAGAATTTGCTGATGTGTTTTCGCCTCTGCCTGGTCGGACAGATCTCATTCAGCACCACGTTGAGACCGAGCCAGGGGTGGTAGTTCGCAGCCGGCCGTACCGCCTGCCAGAACACAAAAAAAAGTAGTGCAGAGCGAATTAGAGTCAATGATGGAAATGGGAGTAATAGAAGAATCCAACAGTGACTGGGCGAGCCCGATAGTTTTAGTTCCTAAAACGGATGGCTCGGTCAGATTCTGTGTGGATTACAGGAAGGTGAATGCTGTGTCGAAATTCGACGCTTATCCAATGCCTAGGATTGACGAATTGCTTGATCGGCTGGGTACTGCTCGTTTTTATTCGACACTGGACTTAACGAAGGGATATTGGCAGATCCCCTTATCACCCATGTCCAAAGAAAAAAACGCTTTCACCACGCCGTTCGGATTACACCAATTTGTCACCCTTCCTTTCGGTTTGTTCGGGGCTCCAGCAACGTTTCAGCATCTGATGGACAGAATTCTCCGGCCGCATTCTGCATATGCTGCTGCCTACTTGGATGATATCATCATCTATAGTGGTGACTGGCAGCGGCATATGCAGCATTTGCGGGCTGTCCTGAAGACGCTGAGAAGGGCTGGACTCACGGCCAACCCGAAGAAGTGTGCTGTTGGGCGGGTGGAAGTTAGATATCTGGGCTTTCACTTGGGTCATGGACAGGTGCGTCCCCAAATTGATAAGACGGCAGCAGTTGCAACTTGTCCAAGACCCAAGACCAAAAAGGAGGTTAGACAGTTCTTGGGGCTGGCGGGATATTATAGAAGGTTTGTGCCTAATTATTCGGACCTCGCCAGCCCGTTGACTGATCTGACTAAAAAGGAGGTACCAGATACGGTTCAGTGGACGGAGCAGTGTCAGCAGGCTTTTACTCAGATAAAGGCTGCTTTGTGTGGCGGCCCACTCTTACATGCCCCTAACTTTTCTCTCCCTTTTATTCTACAGACCGACGCATCGGACAGAGGGATGGGCGCCGTCCTGTCCCAGGAGGTGGGGGGTGAAGAGCGGCCGGTGCTGTACATCAGTCGGAAGCTCTCAAAGAGAGAGACGATGTACAGCACCATCGAAAAAGAGTGTCTAGCCATCAGGTGGGCCATCCTCACCCTCCGCTACTACCTCTTGGGACGGGAGTTCACCCTCTGTTCGGACCACGCTCCCCTGCAGTGGCTCCACCGCATGAAGGATTCCAACGCGCGGATCACTCGTTGGTATCTAGCTTTACAGCCTTTTAAGTTCCAGGTGATCCACAGGCCGGGTGCACAGATGACTGTGGCTGACTTCCTCTCCAGGAGGAGGGGGGGGGAGGCTGCAGGCCGGATGGCTCCCCGGCCTGAGTCGGGCGGTGGGGGTATGTGACGAGGGGGGCGTGGTTTCGCGAAGTCTGTAGCGGGAGAGAAAGGAGGGGGCCGAGCGGTGAGTAAGTAGGTCAAGTGCAGATGATGAACACCTGTGTCTGATTGCAGTAATTGGCGTGGAGAGACCGCATATAACCGAGGAGAGCGAGAGAGAGGAGAGAGAGCTTTGGACTGGGACCTCACGAGGACGCGGATGTGGACTGAGAGAATTGAATGCTGAGTTTATTGTTGTTTGAGAAGCTGTGTGTTTTTAAACCACGGTGAAGGCGCTTTGTGCGCACCCTTTTGTTTATTTGAAACTGAGAAATAAAGTGAGTGTCCCAGTCAGCCGATCCCTGTCTTCTTCCTTCCTACACCATCACAACAACGAACCTTATTACATATACAGTATATTTTTCTATACTGTGGAAGTTTACAGGGAACAGCAACTGTTTGGTTACCAGCACTCTTTAAAATATCTTCCTTCATGTTAAAAAAAAAAAAAAAAACAACAAAAGAAACTTTAAAGAAACATCAGTGTGAGTAAATAACAGTTTACCCACAAATGAACAATCCCTTTAAGTAAAATCATTGTAACAGCTGAAACTTATGCAATGAGTGAGCGTTTTATTGTCAATGAACATTGGCAGCTTTTGTAAATTGCTGTATTTATTACCATCTTTGTCCTAGTCTCTTTATTTTCTACTGAGGTGTCAAACTGTTTAAGCTCTTCTACAGTTTGACAGGGCCCATTTTCTAGAGTTTCCTCCTCTGTCTCTACCCCTGGCACAGTCATAGCAGCCAACAGTCTTCTCTGCAGTGTGAGGATGTCTTATGGAGAAAATTATGTGCCATAATTAAACAAACAAATCCAGCATTTTGAAAACAAATTCGATCTACTTCACAAAGGAAAACTCGACTTGCAAAAGAAAACATTTTGCAAAAACATTTTGCAAAAGAAAACCTCAAAAAGGTTAATTATAGATCAAATAAGACAGAAACACACCCGTTCACCGGTCATTTTCCTCAGCTGTAGGCAAAGACAAGTTTCAAATCAGTGCTTCTCCCGGGAGACTAGCGCTAAATTAATCCCCTAGCCCACTTTTCTGTCTGTTATAATCACACAATCATAACAGACAGAAATGCATTTGTATGCACTAGATTTGGTATTTGTTCAAAGGTTACATGCAATTTGTAGGATGGTTTGTATTTATTTGTGAAGTATTATCTTGGCTCATTTATTTATATTTGTAAAACACAATACATATTTGTTACTCCACTGCATTTTCACTCAAACTGACCTTTGTACTTGCACATTGCTTTCTGTTTGTTTGCGAGTCGAGTTTTCCTTTGCAAAGCAGATTGAGTTTGTTTGCAAAATGCTGGATTTGTTTGTTTAATTATGGCACATAATTCTCTCCATAATGTCTTGCTGGTTCTTGCAGAGCTCTTGTAACTTCTGCAAGACTTTTGTGCGGTAGTCTAAAAAAAAAAGAAAAGAAAAGAAAAAAAAAAAAACATTATGGAATCAGTTCCTGAAATGTGTATGAATGTCTGTGACAGAGCTGTAAGCTTACTCTTTGTTGCTTCTTCGGACGAGGCCTCTAAAGAGGAGATCTGACTTCTGATCTGCTGTGGCATAAAAAACACCTATGTTTCAAAATTGACATTACATACACATTTATGAATATCAATGAAATTGTTACACACCTTGATGGGGTGGTGACACAGTTTGCAGTGAGCACGGCAATGATGCCTCTGCTGTAAATATTTTGTAAGAAGTTATTTTGTAAGAAGTTTTAAATGTTTATTAACATTTAAAACTTCTTACAAAATAAGTCGGGAGATCTTGGCTTTTCCTGATTGCCTGTGGAGAATAGAGAGAAATATGTTACTTTAATATTTGGGAAGCTTGGGTTCGGGGGAACCTGACTGCCCTGCCGGAACGTTCGCAGCTGGCTACACGATGGACACGTGGGAGAGGTGGCGGGTCGTGTGTCTGGCGGCTCTTTCCGTGGAGGACACTGAAGATATCTAACTATTCGGAACCATGATAACAGGTTTTCTGCTGATTGGATTAGGCATTGCCCTGGTTTATCAAGGAATTAAGAAGACGGTGACAGCTGTCCAAAGCCCAAGGCTGCCCATCATGATTGAAGCAGTGGGCAGAGCTGTCAGCACTCAGACTGTGACTATGAACCACAATATGGATAACATCATGGAGAAGCTCACAGCTTTGCAAAGGCAAATGGATCGATTCAGAGACCAAAATGGACCAGGAGAATAGTCGTGTAAATTGGAATGCGGCTACTAGCCCCAAGACCAAACAATCCCAATCTTATCTGCTTACGGCCCCCCTTGGCCTTGGTCAAGGCCGCTGTTGGAACAACAACTCCCCCGGAAGAGCACTGCAGTGAGACGCTCTTGCGTTCCTTCCCCCACTCCCCAAAGACACCTGCTGATTGTCGACTCTGTCTGGGACCTGATCAAGGTTGTCTCCATGGCAACTTGCTGTGTATCGCTATGACAATTTCATTTTTTTAAAATCTGACCAACTCAGATTTCAGATTTATTTTATTCAGACATTTAAACATTTAACAAATGATGACATAAATCAACATAAAGTCTGAAATGGAATAGGCAGAAGCAAAAGCTTATTGCGCCTATCCCAGTGTATTTACAAAACATAAACAGTAAAAGCTGCCAATGTCTTATACATGCAGTTATACAAATTTTTTTTTTCCTTTCCTTTCCCTTTTCCCTTCCTTTTTTCCCTTTTCCTCTCCTCCCTAGATCGTCACAAAGAAGAAGAAGAAGAAAAAAAAAAAAACTATCATCTTAATTTTACATCCTTATCATCCATTCTCAATGTATTTTTTTTTATAATTGATTTCTTCAAAAGAATTTTAAATTGAATTAAGGTTTTACAGTCTTTTAGCTCTTGGTCCAACTCACTCCACACATTAATCCCAACAAAAGAAACACAATGCTGCTTTGCACTCGTTCTCACATATGTTTTTTGAAACATTTCTTCCTTTCGGAAATTATAAACGCAGTCTCGTTTTTGGAACAATCCCTGGATATGCACTGGTGACTTGTTATGGCTTATATTATACATAAATTGTGCTGTTTTAAACTCAACCAAATCCTTCAATTTTAGTGCTTTTAGTTTAATGAAGAGCTCATTTGTATGGGCCCTGTAATCCACTTTATTCACAATGCGGATCGCTCTTTTTTGAATGATACTTATTGGATTAAGATTGGTTCTGTAAGTGTTTCCCCAAACTTCTAGGCCATAGGTCATGTACGGGAGAACCAGGGAACAGTATAAAATATATAGATTTTTTTCATTTAAGAGTTCTTTAACTTTGGATATTATTGCAAGAGATTTACTTTGCCCTGATGTAGTTTATATGGGGCTTCCAGCTAAGCTTATTTTGTAAAAGTACTCCAAGAAATTATATTTCATTCACTCGTTCTATCTCAGTATCATTTATTCTTAAATTTATACACACATTAATGGCACGATTTCCGAAAACTATAAATTTGGTTTTATTTAAATTAAGGGTTAACTTATTAGAATCAAACCACTTCTTTAACAATGATAATTGTTTTTCTACTATATCTATCAATGCTTCTAAATTTTTACCACAACTAAGCATGCTGGTGTCATCAGCAAATAAAATAAGGTTTGATGTTTTTGAAACTAAACAAAGATCGTTTATATACATAAGAAACAAAAACGGACCCAACACTGACCCCTGTGGCAGCCCTGCAATTGAAATGTATAATGGACAATGAATCTCTTAGAGTCATTTGGGCCTCAAAATGGTCTTCAGTAAAGTATTCACAACTGTTCAGTATTTTTGTATAAAAATTGGTTATCTGGATCAAGATCATTTTGAATATCTTGTGGTTTATACTCTGTATAATCAAACGTTTTAAATTGCAGATTTTCATAATCAGAATAACCATAATCTGTTCTTACAGTGTTTGTAGTTGAGGTAGATCCATCTGGTTGTGTCATATATCCAATTTGTTGTCTTTCATGGCATTCCCTTTCTTTCAATCTGGGTGATCCATGGCAATATTCAGTCATTTATATTGGTCGAGTTCTGTTATATCCTCAACAGTGATCACTGTCCGTTAAGCTTGATCAGAACTCTGCAGTTTCTTGTCCAGGTGTCTTGAATCTTCTTTTCTTTCCTCAAAATCCTTGCTTCTCTTGCAATTGTAGCATTTCTCTTAGTTAGGTGCTCATTCACATAAACACCTATACCCTTTAATTTTCTGCCATTCCTAAGCACCTCCATTTTGTGCTTCCTATTGGCAAAGCGAATCAGAATATTTGACTTCTTGCGGTCTCTCTGGGGCAAAGTATGGCAAGCAACAATGTTCTTACTATCTATTGTAATGCCATTGCTGTCAAAGAACTTGATTACCTGTTGTTCAAGCGTTGGTAATTCAGGACTTGAAGCAGGATTTAACTGATTTTTCTCTCCCCCACCACGGGCTGCTGCCTGTGCATAAGAGCGTTTTATTTCAAGCCCTGATATCAACAGGTCATCCTTCCTTGAATACTGCTCCAAGTCATCAATTCTTCTTTCCAGTTGTTCAATTTTCTTGTCCTTTTCTTGTGCCTCTTTTTTCAGTTGTTCAATTTCCTCCAGCAATTCCTTTAGGCCTCTTTGTTCGGTTGCCACTTGAGTTATGTCCTGTGACATGAAGCCCAGAGCCTTCTTAATTTCATCAATGTCTTCAGCCAGTTTCTTATTAGCCATTGCATCAATGAAGATATTACAGGTAGGTATGCTAGCAGGGTTGGGATTTCTTCAGTGTCTGCTGTTGAGCAGTTTAGGCCTTGTTTAGGTCTTGTTTAGGCCTTTTATCCACAATGTCCAAGATATGCCTTCAAGACTCAAAATACTTGCACATCCAAAATCCTTATATCTTCAATTCATAAAGGATTACTTTAAATGAGGTAGATGCTGTCTTATTTCCTTGATATAGTTAAGATTGTGGAGCTAAGTGACACAATCCTGCGGACTGAGGCACCTAGATTATGATGCCAGGCGTAGTGACTCTCCAGGCCTACACATACACAAACTCTTACATATATATATACAGATCACAAATGCCTTTAATTCCATAGTTCAATCATAAAAGATAAAATATAGTTGCAACACAATTTGAACACCTACCATCTGAAGAAATTTCTGTTTCAGAATGAAATCTCTTTGGCATTTTATGTGGCCTCTGTTGCAATATGTGACGTTTCGGTAACAAGCTGGCATTTCTGTGAGACTGCAAAATTCTCCATCTGTTGAGAGATAAAAAACAATGCTTGTATATTACAAATGCACAGCCTGTCAATATGCACAGCACAATCTCTGGTTCTGAATTAACACTGCTCTTATATGAGTTCACTCTACAGCAAGAGTCTTCAACCGGGGATCTGCAGCGGTCCGCAAATTAGTGTTTGATCACAAATAATGTTTGCTATAACATGGGTAAAAAAAAAAAAAGTCACAAAGTCAAACTGAAATATTCACCCTGAAACGAAAGCAAGACCATCCTCAACCCATGGAAGAACGACCCATACTGTGACCCATACAGTTCAAAAGGCAGACCCTCTCCCAGCCCAGTGTCTGGACATTACAAGCGGAAACGTAGCCGTCGGTTGTGAGGTGGGGTGGTTTGGGGAAGAGAGTTAGTGTATGCAGTATGGCCAAACAAATATTTCCTGGTTTTCTTCAATCATTACGGCAGTTTTTGTTAGCTGCATGTGTCAATAAAGAGCATGAAAAATCATGAGTTAAAAGAAAAGCTTTTGCATTCGGGAGCCTGACTCATCCATCTCTTCAATGGCCACGCAACATTTCCCCTCCCCGAGAATGAAAGCATTGTTTGGTGTTGTTTTGAACTTTGTGGTGACCACTGATTGAGTCTGTGGAAAATCTGACCTATAAAATTAACTATAGCTATGTTACATTTGGCTAAGTGAATGTCGTATGTCTTAACCCACTTAATCTCATTTTTTTCCAAGAGATGACATTTGTATGGTATTTACAAGATAATTAAATAATCAATATCAAGAAATTGGATGCAGTTATTATAAACTTCATTATAAACTGAATAACACAATAAATAAAAGTAAAGATAGATAGATGACGGACAGACCCTACGAATATAGGCGTTACAACTTTGGTTGAAGCAGAGGAGGAAGCAGGATCCACATGCAGTAGTCTTTTATTAAATAACCTCAAAACTTCACATATACAAGCACAAACTCAGGACTGAGAACAGAACAACCGCAACGGTGCAACAATAAACAAGACCTGACAAAGACTGAACTAAACACAGAGCTTAAATACACAGACAGACAAGCTAAACAAGATAACAAGGGGCGTGGCTAATCAGAAACACCTGGGGAGACTAATCAACATAACGGGGAACTGATGAACACGGGACAGGACAGAGGAACACAGATATAAATCATTACATAACCCCCCCCTCTATGGGCGGCTCCCAACGCCCATCAAAACAAAAACAATAGTTCAGGAGGGTGGTGGAGAGGAGGCGGACCCGGGGGCGGGATGGAGGGCCCGGCCCGTGGAGCGGCAGAAGACCTGGAGTCTGTGGCAGGACGGGAGGCCAGGGCGGATCCGGCTGTGCAGGCGGCCAGGGCGGAGAGGACCCTTCGGGTGGCCAAGGTGGAGAAGACCCTTCGGGTGGCCACAGCGGAGAGGACCCTTCGGGTGGCCAAGGCGGAGAAGACCCTTCGGTGGCCACGGCGGAGAGGACCCTTCGGGTGGCCACGGCGGAGAGGACCCTTCGGATGGCCAAGGCGGAGAAGACCCTTCGGGTGGCCAAGGCGGTGAGGACCCTTCGGGTGGCCAAGGCGGTGAGGACCCTTCGGGTGGCCACGGCGGAGAGGACCCTTCGGGTGGCCACGGCGGAGAAGACCCTTCGGGTGGCCAAGGCGGTGAGGACCCTTCGGGTGGCCACGGCGGAGAGGACCCTTCGGGTGGCCATGGCGGTGAAGGCTTATTGCCCCCCCCCCCAAAAATTTTCTTGGGGAGGTTAACGGACTTAGGCTCCGGGTAGGAGGAGTCCAGTGGCGAAGGCGTGTCAGGGCTGGATGAGACAGGCGGTGAAGGCAGGTCAGGGCTGGACGAGGTCTGCGACGAGGGCAGGTCAGGACTGGACAGGACCAGCGATGAAGAGGGCTTTGAGCTGGGCGGGACCAGCGGCGAAGAGGGCTTTGAGCTGGGCGGGACCAGCGGCGAAGAGGGCTTTGAGCTGGGCGGGACCAGCGGCGAAGAGGGCTTTGAGCTGGGCGGGACCAGCGGCGAAGAGGGCTTTGAGCTGGGCGGGACGGGACCAGCGGCGAAGAGGGTTCTGAGCTGGACGGGACCAGCGGCGAAGAAGGCTCTGAGCTGGACGGGACCAGCGGCGAAGGAAGCTCTGGCTCTGGGGGCATGACGCTCTCAGTCTCAGGCTCGGCGGGCATGACGCTCTCAGTCGCAGGCTCGGCGGGACTGGCGTGAAGTGCAGGCTCGGCAGGACTGGCGTGAACCGTCTTTGGATCGGCAGAAGTGTTGTGAACCGTCTCTGGATCGGCAGAAGTGACGTGAACCATCTCTGGATCGGCAGAAGTGACGTGAAGCTCTGGCTCAGCAGGACTGATGTGAAGTAGCTCAGGCACTGCAGGGCTGACATGAAGAGGCTGAGGCTCGGCAGAGCTGACGTGAAGAGGCTCAGGTTCGGCAGCGGCCATGACAGGATCTGGCGTGGATGCACTGGCGAGCGATGTAAGCACTGGAGTTGCCAATATTAAAGTGGGCATGATGTGAATTGGCTCAGTGTTTGGTAATACTGTGAGCTTGCGTGGCTCCTCATTTGTAAAGCCCACAGTAACTGATGAACCGCTCCAAAAAAGGGCAAAGTTAATAAATCCAGCAAGCGAGCCTCGAGGACCATCATTAACAAGTTTTGACTGGTAATGTTTATTGAGCCCATAACAATAAAAGTCAATGAGTGCGTAATCTGGAAAGTCGATGAGGTGTGAAAGGTCTAGGAAATCTCGGGTGTGGTCCTTGAGTGGTCGGTTACCTTGACGGAGCTGAAGGATGCGTACTGCTGGATCCATTGTGTGGTCAGTTCTTCTGTTACAACTTTGGTTGAAGCAGAGGAGGAAGCAGGATCCACGTGCAGTAGTCTTTTATTAAATAACCTCAAAACTTCACATATACAAGCACAAACTCAAGACTGAGACTCAGGGAACAGAACAACCGCAATGGTGCAACAATAAACAAGAACTGACAAAGACTGAACTAAACACAGGGCTTAAATACACAGACAGACAAGCTAAACAAGATAACAAGGGGCGTGGCTAATCAGAAACACCTGGGGAGACTAATCAACATAACGGGGAACTGATGAACACGGGACAGGACAGAGGAACACAGATATAAATCATTACAATAGGCTAAACCATAGTTTTATTTATTTATTTATTTATTTATTTATTTGACAGGGACAGTGTACATTAATTAACATTGCTGCAAATGCACCAGAATTAGCCAAAAGGCTATTTTTCATCCATTGTCCCTGGACAGATCTTAAAATTGTCTACCTAAAAAAAAACACAATAAGAAGATTACAGTGAACAATACAATTATAAAAAGCAGTAAAACAGATATAACTCTTCAAATCCTGTTGATAAATACAGTGTACAAGTTTACTATAATACAAACATTATGTAAAAAAAAAAAAAAAAGAATTAATATTATACACATTGACACAGCAGAGACACAAGTGGCAGCAGGTTGGGTTGAGGGAAGATACAAAGTTTACTATAGTAAAATAATACTACAGGGTTTTTCCTGGGTCAAAATTGGTTTTCGGTGGTGGCCAACAGGTTCGTTTAGTTTCGTTTTCACACGTCATCATTGTATCATTAAACACAATTACAGAATAAACAATGGTCATATATAGGTCGTGAAATGGGGAACCCCAAAGAAGCTACTAAGCTTTTAGGAGGGGGCCCGATAACATAACATACAACCAACCAAAGACTCAATATACCACAGAATAAACAAATATGTTTGTTTGTGAGTGCGGTGAAGGTGAGAGTGCAGGGTGCTCTCTCTCTCTCTCTCTCTCTCTCTCTCTCTCTCTCTCTCTCTCTCTCTCTCAACATGCGCCCTGTCTCAAGAGCTGCAGATCAAATAATTCTTTGGCGGCTGCAATGGCAATGCAGAAAAACTCAAAATGGATGGAAACAATATAAGAGGGAGAGGAGGAAAAGTATGTGTAAGAGGTGGTGAACAAGGAGGAGGAGGACGAGAAAGAGCAAGGTGTGGAGAATGTTGTCAAGGCTGGATCTGGATTTTCCATTTGCCTGCAGAGATGATATTGTCTGTGATGTGACCTGACATGAAGATTTGATACTGAAGGAGATTCAATCTCTCTCACTGACCTTGATTCTGCCATTGCGCAACTCTTCTGAGTGACTGTAACACACTTTTTTACTGTAGGCTATATGTCCAAGTAATGAAACAAAATCATTCTGCAGCAATCCCGATTTAAAAAAAAAAAATGTAATGTGCTTTTATCAGTTTTGAAAGCATTGTGTTAGCATTTGAAAATGTGGCGATCCGCAGTGCAGGAAATCGTGTTGCATCTGTTCAGGGTATTAGGCGATGATCTAGTCTGGCTGCAGTAGCCTACTTAAATGTTACGACGAAATATTTTTTAAATACAATTTTTTTTTTTTTTTACGACAAAATATATATTTTTTTTATTATTATCATAATTAGTATTATTATGCTGGTATAATGCTAGGTAATACATGGCTAATTTATTTTGATAAGATTGATATTTCACGAAATAAAACAAACTAATTAGGCTATAATCTTTGGGGGACAGTGCAAAACCCTGAATCATTACATTTTCACATTCATTAGAACTTCAGTGGCTATATTTTGAGCCCAAGACAAATTTCTAATCAAAGTGAATCTCAAAATTTTCAAAAAATATTAAAATAATTATGTATGCTATTTATTAAAGGGGTGGTTCGGGATTTTTGACATCGGACCTCATTTTTAAGTCAGCCTGGTTGTTATTCATCAGTGGAGACATTTTTTTTTTTTTTAATTATCCAGTCCTTATATTTGGATAGTTAGCCGATGCTAGGCTAGCGCAAGTCAATGGTATATGTTAGCCAGCCATTAAAAACCGTTTTACCCACTCCACAGTGCACCAAACGCAAATCAATTATAACACTAGACTATCGATGCAAATGTCCATTGAGAGAATAATGTTAGAAATCAAACTTACCTTTCATCTCAATGATCCCAAAGGAACTAGTTTCTCAGCAGCTGCGGAATTTTACTTTGCTCCGGTTAGTAATGCGGCAAAAAGTAATACACAGAACAGAAGCGCACTACAGTCGTTACATCCAGCTAACGTTAGCTAGCATTCCTCAGCGATATCAAAGTCCTAGTCCTTTTAAACTGTCTCTGGCGATATTCAAACAAATTAGATGCAAAATGGTGATTACGTGTTCCTTTAGAAATTGTAAAAATAAACCCAAAAAATGGTCAACAAGAAGTTTCCACAGATTTCCAATAACAGATCGAGAAAGAAACCAACTCTGGCTTCTTGCAGCTGGCTTGGACTACGAGACACCGGCAGAGACGATACAAAAGCTGCTCATTTGCAGCGATCATTTTAGTCAAGAAGATTTCGTAAAACAAACAAAAAAAAAACTGGTAAAACGTTTCTGACAAGGAATGCTGTTCCAACCGTATTTCCAGAGGCACCAACAACAACTACAGATGAACAGGTAATAACTTTTTTAGGCTACTATAACTATCTAATGAAGCTAGTCCTTTTCGATTCAATAATGGTATATGTATAGTTATGAGGTAATTTAATTCATTTATTCAGCTTACAATCTTATTGATTATCCTTACCAATGTGGACATTATCGCATTGTCTTTTTCCACTAGAAATAAACCTGGTTACATAATTATCTATAATTTACTGTGAAGCTGCTTTGTGGCAATCTGTATTGTGAAAAGCGCTATATAAATAAACGTGACTTGACTAACGTTAGTTATGTATGTATAGTTATTGTAAAAAATGAATCAGCAGTCTGTAAAACGTTATGTAAGCAACTTGTCTTTACAAGCTAATATAGTTATTTATTTGTTTTTATATTGTGTATACCAATACAATATATTTATATATGCTATTGTTTTTGTTATTTGCCAAGGAAATACATGATTTTTGTACAATGTACCTCAGTCCACCCCAGTAGATAACGTTTCTCTGCTTATGTGACGTTAGTGATAATCAGTGTGCCAGCGGCAGGTAAATACACTTGCGTCATGTGTGTACCGGCTCATTCGGTTGCCTAGGTAATCAATATCACTCCGCTGCTGCTGTAGACAAGGCTTATGATTACAGGGAACAAATTATAACTAATGCAATGTGATGAAAGGTAAGTTTGATTTCTAACATTATTCTCTCAACGGACATTTGCATCGATAGTCTAGTCATAATTGATTTGCGTTTGGTGCACTGTGGAGTGGGTAAAACGGTTTTTAATGGCTGGCTAACATATACCATTGACTCGTGCTAGCCTAGCATCGGCTAACTATCCAAATATAAGGACTGGATAATTTTTTAAAAAAAAGGTCTCCAATGATGAATAACAACCAGGCTGACTTAAAAATGAGGTCCGATGTCAAAAATCCCAAACCACCCCTTTAATGTTCATTGTCCATTTTTATTTTTTTTTATTTTAGATTTAATCCTGCAATTTACAGGATTTGTTTGTTCTTTGTGCTTGTGCAAGATAGTTTCCGATGTGCCAGCATGTAATTACGTGTTTACACGACAGTTTCACACGTTTTGGCCCTCCATATTAACACCTAGACCAAGTCTTCGCGATCCTGATGCGTCAGTATTAAACTTTGCAAGTTACAACCTATAATTAGAACTGTCTGGAATTAAAGAAGGCTATACATTTTTAAATGATAATAACAATAACGTAGGCTAATTGAGAATATTTCGGAATGTTCGATAGTATTTATTAATTAATGGGCTGTATAAGAATATTTAAGTAAACTTGGGGTTGCTTTTTTTAACGTTTTTGAAAGAAGTCTCTTATTCTTAAGGCAAAGACATTTATTTGAGCAAAAATACATTAAAAGCAGTAATGTGAAATATTATTACAATAAAAAGTAAAATTCTACCGGAAAAAACAAACAAACTTTTGAATGGCAGTGTAGGCTATATACAAAACTGAGAACAAATTTCCAAAAGCCAACTCTCAAAACCTTTTTTTGAAAACATAAATAGCCTAGGACATAAAGCAAGTCATAACATTTTGACCACCGCTTTTTCTTTTTTTGATTACTATATACTAATTCATAAGACTGCATGTACAAAGAGCTATTTCTATTCAATAAAATATTTTGAGCATAGCTAGAAAAATAGATGTTTCACTATGCACATTTATGTTTAAAGACAACTTGTCCAGCCATGGAAATCACAATTTTAACATTCTGTGATTCCATGACCATGGGAAGCTGTACAAATACATTTAAAATCAAGGATACAGAAATAAAAAAAGGGAACTCGGGAACTCAACAGTCAGAAAAGAAATAGCCTTACACTGAATATTATGTTCCCTCAGTTGTCAAATGATAAGCTGCTGCTGCTGGTATTAACCAATATAAAAACACATGTGCAGTGCTAAACAATACTAGCTTATTTCTAATGAATAATCAGCTCAATGCTTTTCAGATATTAACATGCATAGTCTCTGAAGCACATGAAGGCTTACTAATGCTACAAAAGTTCTGGTAAAGCCATTGTCTTGATGATCTTGGTCTTTCACTTCTCAACCAACAGTAAACTCATCAGAATCCTGGGATTGAAAGTTTTTCCTCCGGGCATCTTTTTTAACCTGGGCATACGTCACATCACTAGATCCAGCATCTGAAAATATATCAGTGGATTCAAAATTCACATTAATCATTTTTATATACAGTTTTTAAAATGACTTTCTTAGATTCTCAATAATGCATGTACATTTTCAGTGGTTGATGTTTTTATTTTGACACTCACTTTAATCCGTTTCCAGCTTCAGTTTAGAGTAAATGTCGTCACTCTCAGTGTTATTGCCTAGAAGATGCCAACAGTTCATATCACTAGTGCTTACTGTATGTCCATTAGTGGTATGAAAAATGGCATTATAACATGCTAAATAACACATATTATTTAGTGTTCTATCATAATTTTACAGAGATGATCATTTTGTTTTAAAATGACAAGATGTTAGACCAAATTACCTCTACACAATTTGCATGCAATGACCTTTTTGGATCAGATCTGTTTCACAAAATCATAAAATCATGAGAGCAGAGACTTTTATTTCCATTTACCTTTGTTTGCTTTCTTTTTCTCCTGTTTCTTTGTAGATTTGAGTTCAATCTCAGCATATGTGATCTCAGTCGTCACGCCACTGTCTACAGTGAACCACAGAGAAGGATATAAGACACTTGGTTTAACTCGATTTGCTCTAAAAAATGACAGTGATACAAAAAAGGATGGATTTGATTTCCAATTTATTTAGAAAAGATTTCTGACCTCATCATAATGACATAAAATACCTTGACATCATTAATTACCTGTGCTTATTTCTTTATTAGTATTTGTATCAACAGAGTCATAAATATGTGAAGTTCCTGTAATAAATTAATACATGAATTAATTTTCAATAATACATACATTTTTAAAATAGGATTATCTTATATATGAAATCTTATAAATTCAGTTCCACAGAAAAATACTATTTCATGCTGACACAAATAAATAAAGCACTAGACATAATATTTCATACAGAAAATAAAATATTTTGTTATGCAGTTTTTGATCAAATAAAACCAAATGACAAGTTCAATGTATATGTAAGACCCAAAATATCATCTTAAACTTTAGAAGAGTGAAATATTATCTAATTGTGAAATATGTTAGTTAAAAGTTACACCTAAGTGTCTTTTATCTCAGCTTGTAAAGATGTATGTATTAACGGGTAATGAGTAAAGACTGACCAGACAGCAGTGTCGTGTCTCCGGCTTCACTCTGGTTCTGCTCTGATTTCTGACTGATGTTCTGCTGTTGACTGACAGGAGACGGAGACTCAGATCTTACACCTAGTTAGACACAAAATATTTGTGTATAATCTCTTTCATGTATACATGTTTAAGAATGACAAAGTGTTTAGTGACAAGTTTTTATTTATTTTTCACATTATGGTTGTGTTTAAAACATTAATTTGCCTCACTGCCTGCTGTCTTCATAGGCAGAAAATAAAACCTGATATATTACTAATTTGGAGAGTTTTGCACATGCAGTAACTCTGTAGCCTGACGTCGTCATTCTCAGATTCTAGTCAGAATGTTCCTGACCTAAAAGTTTTGTGGGCGGGGCTAAGTTCGGCTGGCATCCAGGCTAGTAACTCTGTATATTGCAAACAACTAGTGGACAAGATGGAGGACTCGCTGTTTCAATAAAGATGACATAAATATTTATCAATAATTTTCAGTATTGAAATAACAAATTATGTTTTCCCTGACCAGCTGAAATCTGCCCAGAAACCTTCTGAAACCAGCAAACATACCAGCTTTACCAGGTTTGGAAACCAGCGAGGACCAGAAAACCAGCTAGACTGATGTAGTTTGGCAGCTCACAAGTTTTAGGAACAAAGCTAGTGTCTGAGAATCTGTCACTGAATTTTAATATGTCAGATGATGAACCTTTGTTGTTTCTGTAGCGCCACAGGAGGACAATGAAGACAATAATCAAAACTGCAACAGTCAGTCCTGCAGTCACTCCAATTATCACGGGATTGAGACCATTAGATCTGGAGACTGGAGAAACTGAGATACATATATATATATTACATCTACATGTACATTATACAGGAACATTTCAACTGTGATTATAGTTCTTACTCTCACCTCTGACTGAGATCCAGCTCTTGGAAGACTCTCCTCTCTCTGGGTGTTTGCAGTAGTAGAAACCCTCATGTGACTTTGAGACAGTCGGGATGATCATCTCTGTAGTTTGATTCTGGATGAGTGATCCATCTTTATAGAAATCAGCTCTGAGGTTTGTTGGGCTTATATATGGATACAAACAGCGTAGAGTCAGATTATCTCCTTTAGTCACAGGATGAACAGGACTCTCCAGAATCACACCAGCTACAGAAACACAGGAGACATGCAATATTTGAACAAAATCGTAAAACAAGACAAAATAAAAAAGAAATTTATATTTTCCACTGCCCACATGGTTTCTGTTTTTAGTGTATTGCTATGATGGTCTGGCTGGTTGTTCACTGGTCAACGTCACACTACAGTATATCCTGCTCTTGTTTAATAAACCCGTGTATTGATTGTAAACTTTCAGTGAAATGAATAAAAACAGAAACACAGACTCACAGTGTACAGTGATATTAACAGGATGATAGTTCTCTCCAGATTCAGACTGACACCAGTAAACTCCAGTGTCTTCAGGCAATGTGGATCTGATTGTACATGTAGATCCTGTTTGTGATCCCCACACTGATGATGAACAATCTTCCAGCCGCCCGCTGTCTGTGTATCTTCTCACTGTCCATCCATCAGAGTTACTCTGGTCCTCACAGCTCAGAGAGAGAGAGTCAGATGTGAAGTGTTGAGTTCTGCTGGGACTGATGATCAGAGACACTGGAGGAGAAACGCCTGACAAGACAATTACAGCTATCATTTGGAAATTGACTTTATTAAAGATGAACCAATCATTTAAACTCTCTGTGTACTCACCAGTGACCCACAGTGGTTGTGTGTTGCTGTATGTTGTGTAAACGGCTGTTTTATCTCTCTCTGCTCTGCACACATAAACTCCTGTGTGTTTTAGATCAGCAGAACTGACAGTGTATTTTCCTCCAGCTCCTCTGCTGCTGTCTGAGAGGAGCTCATAATCATTCCTGCTCCCTGTATAAAGTCAGAATGTGTAGATATCATATAAATTACATTGTAACAAAACTTAAACCTTAAAACCCAGTCTGGGTCTGGTTTCAGACATATTACATTATATATTTCACTTCAATAAAACCAGTTAATTCAGATGAAGCACATTATAACTGACCTGAGACAGTTACAGTGAACCAGCTGAATGTCCAGCCTGTAGAGGAGCCGTTAACCTCACAGATCAGAGTCACTGGATCTCCTTCAGTCAACCACTTCTGAGGAGAAACACTTAAAACTGCTCTGGGAACTGAAATAGAGACATCACTCATTAATAACATGTTAAACTTGTGTGTGTTTATGAAGAGATGATCAAACTCACCTGATACTGTCAGTGTAACTTCATCACTGCGTTGTGATCTGCGTGATCCTTCAGTCTCTGTCCCATAACAGGAGTATTTACCTGAGTCAGACTCAGTAACAGAACTGAATGTGTGTTTCTGTCGTTCACTGAAAACACTGGTTGAACCTTCTTTATACCAGTTGTACCGCCAGCTAGTGACTCCTCCATCATATATGTCACATCTGAGAGTGACTGTCTCTCCTCTGAATACAGGATGATCAGGTTTAATGGTCACTTTGGGTTTTAGTCTTTCTGTAGAACAATAACAATAAACAATAAACTTTGAAAATAAATAATAATATAATAAAATAAATTCAAATAATAAAATGTGCTGTTTTTTCAATTGTACGAACAGTTACAAAACACTAAATCAAGTTAAACTGAAGTGTTGTTCTCTATGTTTATTTAGTGTCTTATAAATCATTTTTATATAGTGTTCTCAGAGTTCATTATGAGAGGAAAAACACTTGCCATGTATTGTCACTGCTACTGGTTCACTGTAATCTGTGTAATTTCCTCCTCTTCTTGCTCTGCATCTGTACTCTCCTCCATCAGAGACTTTCACACGACTGATTGTTTTAGTTTCAGCTTCAGGAGATTCAGTGTTTGAGTCTTTACTCCAGAGAAACTCCCATCCAGTTATTTTATCCAGCTCACATCTCAGAGTAACTGAGTCTCCAGTGAACACTGGACTCTGTGGCCGTACAGTCAGAGTTGGTTTGGGAAAATCTGTTAATATAAAATTATTGGGAATTTGGGAGCATGAGCTCTGAAACATTTTCAACAGATGATCTCATTCTCTCACTGGTAAATTATTCATATATTTTGATGTCAGACAATGTAAGAAACATTACAGGTTCAAAAAGGTCAACATTATGAGACAATGCAAAAACTTAAAAGACAATAGAGGTTCAAAGCCACAATCTTTGTGTTAATAATCTAGAGCTCGACTCACAGTGTCACACCACCAACATCTACACCAGCAGTCAAAGAGACACACCATTCAACAAAGTTTTGTGCAGGTGCAGCAGTTCACATGAACATTTACAGTTTTTTTCAATTGTTTACACGCGATTTTGAAAACCGGGTTCTTTTTTTCAAAACAGAATCACAATTATCCAAACACCACACTCAATTTGCATAATTCCTAGATTGTTTGCAAAATGACACACTTCAGTCAAAACATATACACATATTTTTGAAAATGCTATTAGTTTTCATTTAACCAACACAGTCCTCAATGATCAGACATTATTGCAGCCAGTTACACACAGCCGTGATAAATATAAAACACATTTGTAAAAAAACTAATTTTAGGAAATAGCATGTGCTAGATTTTTGGCCAGACATTAAGGGATAATTTAGATGACCAAAAAAAAATAGTGACATACCCACAACATTCTTCATGATTAGTTTGAGATATAGGGAGAATGTACACAAATAGGCCTACTATAAACTTACAAAGCACTGCACAACACTGATGCTGCAGACTGAATATTTCAAGTATTTATTTCAATACTTACACAGTATTTCTTACCATAATCAGTTACAGTAATCAACCAACAATGAAATCAATGAAACAAATAAAATCTGTAGACAAATAAAAATTACTGCATAAAGTACATACACTTTGACTCTGAAGAAAAACTACTGTAAAAGCAACATCATCTCTCCGTCTGGCTGGATCAGGCCATAAGATTTCATCCACATCACAGGCTATGTCTTCAATGGCATATCCTTCCCTACCTCTTCCTCTACCTAGGCCTCTTCCTCAATCTCCTCCTTCTCCTCTTCCTCTATCTCCTTCTCCTCCTCTTCCTCTATCTCTATCTCCTTCTCCTCTTCCTCTATCTCCTTCTTCTCCTCTTCCTCTACCTGGGCCTCTTCCTCTGCCTCCTTCTCCTCTTCCTCTACCTCCTTCATCTCCTTTTTGAGCTCCCCCTCTCATTCTCACTCTTCTTCTTTTTCTTCTAGCTCCTTCCATTTTTGTTGAAGACAGGTGAATTCACCTGCTGCCTTTTATAGCACACCTGAGTGCTGCGTTTTCAAATTAGCACATGTGTGCTTCCACACCTGGTGGTTGTGTTTATCCAATTCGTTCATTAGTGTTGTCATTGGCAATCCGGGGCTTTGTAATGACAAGGAAGTAACCTCACAATCCTTAACTGTGTCTAAGGTGTGAAAATGTGTGTAGAGTTTTACAAATCACTGTGTGTAATGTTTTGCAAAAAGGGTGAAGCAGACATTGTGTGTAATGTTGTGCAAATCTGTGGAGGTGTTTTGCTCCTTGGAGTAGAATTTTGCAAATTGTGTGGAAATTTTTATTTTAGTGTGTAAACAATCGTAAAAAACTGTAAAATGATACAGTAGATGATAGTGCTGGATAAACTGGTATAGTTTCTGACCAGTAGGTGGTGCTATAACCAAACCTGCATCTGCTCAGATAAATGGACAGGCAAAGCTTTATTCATAGTGTTACAGTTTTTCTCGATTGTTTACACACATTTTCTGGTACTTGAGACACAATGACCACAACATGTAACTCATTCACCAACCCCCTGAGCCAATTCTGCTAAACTACAAGCACAATTCCTGCTTTACACTCAAATTGCAGTTCTAAAACACACTTTTTTCAAAACACTACACACAATTCTCTGCTTTTGGCACAATTTTCATGCAGAAAATCTCTTGTTTTCACAAGGAACACACTGCCATTCAGATATCCACACTGACTCATCACATGGGCAAACACCCGTCACACAGTTTTACAATAAGCAGTCAGAGCTTTAGCATAAAAGGGCAAAAGGTCAGCTCTTCAATGGGGCAATGGATGACAACATTGGATTATTTATTTTTTTACTGTAACTGTATACAGTAAATTCTTCTGTTGTTTTGTATGTAGACCACTGTATGTACAACTTTGTGTTGGTTGGGATGTACACTGTGTACATTGTTTTTGTGGGAAAAATAAAATATATTCGTTACCGTGTATTTGTGTGTTCTGAGTATAAAAACAATATTCTCAGATATTTTACAACACACTTATGTATGTACTGTCTGTAGAAAGTGTAACACTGAACAAAAAAAGGCCTAAATCATTATGATGAATGGAGAAGAAGTGTTTTCCATTCATCATAGTGTTTTACATTGAGCACATCAGTGTTCAACTGGTTCTTATAAATGTCTATTCATGTGATCGTTTGTGTGTGTCATTTGAAAACAAAATACCATTTTGAGAAGAAATAACATTGTTTTGAATGTAAAGTTTCATTTTGCAGGAGAATTGAGGGGTTTTGCCCATTGTGTGTGTGTTTTTGGATTTGTGTGTAGAGTTCTGAGAATATGAGGCATGCTTTCAGAAAATGTGTGTAAACAATCGAGAAAAACTGTAATTCAAAGAAAATCTTTGGGTTTGGAGGATATTTGGTCAATGATATAAATAGGTATTTGTTCAATGTTGCACATGATGGATAAAAAGGGATGTTTTTGGAGTTATAGTGATTTCTTCACCCAAATCAATTTTAATTGTGAGGAAAAAATATTAAATGAATGTTATTAGAAGTATTATATTACTGATGATTAGTATGGTAAAAGTTTTTTTGTTTTTGTTTTTTACATTCCATGCTCATTCCCAAGATATCTAGGATCTTAATTTAGGCAAAATAAGTTATATTGATGAGGAGTGAGCACTAACAAGATTATAAGGAATTGACTTGTGCAGGAAAGCTATCTTATAAGAAGAAATTACATTTTTCAACATCTTAGTAGCAATTCAGTCAAGAAACTCAGAAGCAAATATCTTCTATTTCCCCTTCTACCTAAACATAAAGAAGTGCATTTTAAAATGATATTAATCCAGACAAGGAATTTGTAAGATTAAAATTGAATGCTGATTCAAACACTTGCCAAATTTGTAATAATAATATTGAAACTTTTGACCATTCATTTATAAAATGAACTGTAATTAATTTCAAATGTAATTTGGTTAAAACTTTTTGGACTGAGGTATTTACTTGGTTAATATAAAACAAAACAAAAAAATAACTATTTTTCCATCTATTACTTGAGATATGAAAGTTGGAATACATTGTTGATAACTACTCATGTTAAAATATTTTATTCACAAATGCAAAGTTTTGAAAACAGCACAACAGCCTGATGTCTTTAAAAAGCCCAACCACAAATATACTGAGGCCTTAAAATTATGAGAAGTTATGAAGCCAGGAAATTTAATTTTGTTTTCAAATTTGAATTTGTTCAACCCTAACGTGTATATGTATGTATGCATGTATGTAGCCATCAAGGGTGCGAAAGTATAAAAAAGAGATTGAGGACCACTTCACCCACAACAACCCTAGCAGACGTTCACACCACCCTCACCCGCCCCCAACAGACATGAACCCCCATTCATTACACAGGAACACAGGGTGAGGAGTGTGCTCAGAGCTGTTAATATAAGGAAGGGTGCAGGCCCAGATGGAGTGATGGGAAGGGTGATCAGAGAATGTGCAGCCCAGTTCTCTTCAGTCTTCACAAAGATCTTCAACCTGTCCCTGTCAACAGCCACCATTCCATCTTCCATCTGAGAAGATGACGATCACGATCATTTGATGGGAAAGTGTGAAAGGTAAGCCATTCATTTTGCGGCATTGGTAAGGCACTTTTACGTTTTCTCGTTGGTTTCTCACGATTCAGACAACCAGGAAATGCACACTTTAGATCCATATAAAACACTACATCGAGACCCATCTATCTGCGTCATCTTCTCAGTTCTCGCACATGCGTCGTGGCGCTCTCGTGAACTCACGTCAGAGGCCCACACAGAAGAATATTACAGTTTTTTACAATCGCTATGACAGATTTTTCAATACATTTAACAAGTTTCCTAAACTCTTAACGCACCAACACACCTAAAACACACAATTGGCAAAACGGTTAATTTCATGCTCAAAATCACACATTAGAAACTAAACTGCAAAACTAATTTTCAAAATACAATAATACACCAACACAATACACCATGTCTACCAAAACATTAACACATGTTCTCTTCCACCAGGAACATTTAGTCAATCATAGCACAATGTCATAAAAAACACTAACATCAGATGGAATTACAGAAACTGCATTATTTTATATGTGTCAGGTCTGCCCTTATACAACAGACATATTATTCTATAGGTATATTATACTATATCTATTATATCTATAGATAATGTATTGATCATAGATTGTGTTTTGCACTGCAGTTTCTTTTGAAGTCTCTCTACATTTTTGTTTTGTTTGTAATGTAAATGCATTTTGTTGTTGTTTTTTTGCAGCAGAAATTCAATACAACAAAATAAATGACCCTTCTTAGAGTAGCTTTATGGAATGTATGGTTTATGAAAAAAGAAGACAGAGACAGAATTGCTGCAGTAACGGCTTTATTTGCAACAGGACATTTTTGCAAGATAACAAAAATATGCAATATAGCTGCCATTTACAGTATTACTGTATGTGAAAATACAAAATATACAAACAGAAAAGGCCATCTTCTAATCTGCCCAGTCTTCTGCATTTTTCCACATGTTCTCATCCACATCACACCTGATATCTTCCCTTGCAAGGTATCTTGGGAAGAATCTTTTACAGTAACATGCCTTATCCACCCCTGGCAGTGTTCAGCTGTGATGTCTTGGTATGCAGCATCTTTTGCATACAGGAGGGACATTTGGTCCTGTGGACTATGGTCAAAAACCTTTCATCTCCAGGCTGAGAAAACTCCTCAATGGGGTTGAGGAAAGGGAAGTAAGGGGCAAGGAAAATGGACATCATCCTCTGATGGGCGTCAAACCAGGCTGTGACTATAGACGGGAATGGTGGAATGCCACATTGTCCCATATTTGCATAACTTCAATCAGCTGTTTCTCACTAGCAATGGAATAATGTGAAAATACAAAATATACGAACAGAAAAAGCACCAGAAGAATAAAAAAGAAATAAAAAAAAAAAAAAAAAGATCTTCTAATTATTTGCATAATTCAATCAGCTGTTTCTCAGTAAGAATAGAATAAAATACAGGGGATATATTTGTGTTTCAATTCACAATATAAGCAGCGGTTTACCTTGACTTTAGCCTGTAAGGTTAGGTTTAGAACATGGTGTTATCTGTTCTGACATACAGTGTTAAAGCATTGGTAAATTTGGCAGTAAAAATCCATTGTTTTGGTCTTGTTTGAGCTTGTGTGTAAGAGAAGTTCAAGCATTTTAAATTTGTGTTAATTGTATGCATTTTGTGTTAAAGCAACAAGAAATGTGTTAATAGTATAGCTTACACAGATGGATGTAGTGCTAACTGTGTTAAGAGTTTTGGAAAATTGTTAAAAGTATTGAAAAATCTGTCATAGCAATCGTAAAAAACTGTAACAGTTGAATAAAGTTGTTATTTTTGTGTGTTTTTTTGCGCACAAAAAGTATTATCGTCGCTTGATAAACTTAAGGTTGAGCCACTGTAGTCACTTGGACTATTTTAACGATGTCTTTACTTTCTGCGCCAGCAGAATGAAAGTACCTAGCAGCCTATGAAGCAGTGAGCCAGCTCTCAGATTTCATCAAAAATATCTTAATTTGTGTTCCGAAGATGAACGAAAGTCTTACGGGGTTGGTACAACATGAGGGTGAGTAATTACTGACAGAATTTTCATATTTGGGTGAACTAACCCTTCAACGACTACCGCCCGGTTGCATTTACCCCAGTTATTATGAAGGTCTTTGAGAGGCTGGTTCAACAGCACATCAAAGCCAGCCTTCCAGACACCTTCGATCCACATCAGTTCACATTCAGAACCAATAGATCCACAGAAGATGTCAACGCTACTGCCCTGCACACAGCATTGCTCCACCTAGAACACCAAGGCAGTGTGTGAGGATGCCTTTTATTGACTAGTTCAGCGTTCAACACAGTAAATCCTGACAGGCTGGCAGCCAAACTGCTGGACTTAGGTCTCTCCTCATCTATCTGTCACTGGAATAAGGACTTCCTGACCAACCGCCCCCCAGACGGTTAGGTTAGGTCCCCATCCCTCCTCCATCGTGATTCTCAGAGTCCACTTCTCTACGTCCTTTACACTCATGACTGCACCCCAACCCATTCTGCCAACACTATCATCAAATTCGCAGATGACACGAGTCATGACCATAGTTGAACTTATCTCAGGAGACGAAGCAGCTTACAGAGATGAAATTCAGAGACTGACAGAATGGTGTGGTGTAAATAACTTGGCCCTGAATGCTTCTAAAACCAAAGAGATCATCATTGACTTCCAAAAGCACAACATGAATCACACACCACTGCACATTAGCGGGGTCTGCATGGAGAGGGTTCCAGCCTTCAGATTCTTGGGCATGACCATCGCCGAGGATCTCTCTTGGAGCACAAACACCTCAGCAGCAGTCAAAGAAAAAGCACAGCAGTGACTTGAGGATTCTCGGAAAGAAAGAGATGGAAATATTTGCACTTATTTGTATTTATCAATGGGAAATATCATGCTAAAATAATCTGTCATATACTGTGGCTCACATTGTTGGGGTCGCTTGCAAGTCGCAGCAGCATGAATTACGAGACCAGCAACAAATTTCTGCTTCAAATATTGTGTGTAGTTAACAGTGAGTGGTGGTTTCAGACATTATTTTATTAAAGTGCATTTGTCAGTGCCGCACTCGTACTGACTCTTATTCTGCCTGACAGAAAGAAAAGCTTGTAGCTTACTGAAGGCGGAGCATTTTGACCAATCAGATGAAAGGGGCGTTTCAGCGCTGCCCACGTGTGCAAATGAAATATCGAACTGAATAAACCGATTTGTAAACCACTAACGAAAAATGAAAAATCGAGCCAAAATCTCATTTTTCGTTCTTTAAACTAAACTAAAAAACGGATAAACGAGCTGGTATTCATTTCTCGTTATTCCATTCCAAACAGAAAATCAAATGACCAAAAGATACACGGACCCCTCACACTGTTGAACACGTCCTGTTCCTTAATAAAAAACTTAAATGTATTAAATTACCCACAAAATAAAATGTCAGCTCCCCAGTTCACAAGCACCAAACCATGATTCCACAACAATTTTCTTTTATTTTGATTATATATGCCTACATGAGCCTTGCCTATGAACTCGTAGGATTAGGACTGAGGCTAAAGTTTATGTGAATAAGGCTGCATTTGTAGATCAAAGCAGATTCATAAGAATTAAAGTGAATTAGTCCCATTTATTTGTATTTTTTTCATAAATTAATTCATACAGTTGTTTGTTCATACATTGTATAAGAACCACATCAACACAAACACATGAATTATGAGGATTAATTGTAGGTCTATTGCTTTGTGGTTTACAGAGCACAAAGTGAATTATTAAATGAAAAAAAAAGAAAAAAGAAAAACGGTCTTCTGGGACAGAAAGGCAGCTTTTCCACCACAAGATTTTTTTGACCACAAGATGTTGTTAGTGCGCAACGTGTTGAAAAGCTTTGAGTAATGAACCATTTTACAATACAGTCGAGGGGGAAAATCCCAGTGCTTCACAAAGCTTCATTTCGCCATCACTAATTGAAATCACTGTACCTTATGTTAAGCATTAAAAAGCCCAGCAAAGTTCGAAATTCAGTTGAGCCTTGTAATTGTAACGTGCTGGGAAAAGCAGGCGAAGGCAAGGATCTAAACACTGGGTTTTTAATAAAGTAACACATTAAATTGATAACACAGAACTCAAGGAACAAAGGAACAAAACCAAGAGGATCACAGAAACAGAAGCAACCATCACATGTACAACAACTGACAAAGTAACAAATGAAACACAAGGGCTATAAATACACAGGGACAAACAAGCTTCACAAGGTAATGAGGAAACAAGATACACCTGGGGAGACTAATCAACATGAAACACTACAAAGAACTACAAAACATGGCAGAAGACAGGAAATTACAAAAGTCCTCACACAAGACAGATCGTGACAGTAGTAAAATGCATAAGCACATCTTATTATATACAGTCAAACCAAAAGTTATTGTGACTGAAACTGAATGTTTCTCATGTTGAAAGAATTCAACATTAAAAAGATAAACATTTTTGTTGCGTTGCATCTAAATGACATCAGTCCATTTATTCTGGAAGCGGTTTTTAAATCCAGTGCCTTAGTGAAGTTTTATGTTGGATAAAGGTGTCTGTCATATGCATAAATATAATGTAATGTAAAATCCACTGACATGCAGAAAACAAGAGGAAGTTGACAGAGCTCCATACTGACTGAATGATAGATGGTTGAGGACACAGACTGTTAGAACCTTAAGACTTAATCTACATTAATCTACGTTCAACTGATTCTTTCATGTAATAATGGGACTGGCTTTAATTACAAATGTATGGAAGTAAAAATAAAAGCAGAAAGTAGTGAAAATTGGTTAACAGAAGCGACACCACAAGTATTGCATAACTTTTCCAGGGTTGCCAGGTCTGCGTAACAAAACTAGCCATGGCCAATCAAAAATAGCCCAAAAGTAGGCAAATCACCATATCCCAAATATAAAAATTCAAAATCTGCCATTCCTAAACCTAAAATACGTATTTTACTGTCACTGTCATGCAAAATGAAAACCACCAAACTGCAGTGATCAATAAACTTAACATTAAGAAGAGTTTCATTGGTAGAATATAACATATTTCAAGCAACATATACACTGTAAATGCAAACATCGTATTTAATTAAAAATAGTAAATTGACCTTAATCATTTTTTTTCAACCTGCTATTAACACTCACTTTTAGTAAGTTACTTGTACTTTGAGGTTGAAAAATTGTACCAGCTTAGTCTACTTGAGCTGGATTCATTTAGAAAAAGTAAGTTTATGACCTGAGGGCATGCGCAGATCAGTCCTCTACGCTAGACGGCGATATATGGCCACGCCAAGACTCGCCCTTCAATAGCTACTATTGGCTGAAGGTGAAAACCGTAATTTTAAGCCACCATTGAGGTGATTAGTGTTTGTTTTAGTTGGGCTCTTGACCATTATATTATTAATTTAACCTTTTGTTTGACTGCTGTATCTGAGTTATAACAGCCAGATGAACAAACAGAAAAGGTGATCTGATGGTGATGGTTGTGTTTTAACATAATCGTTATTTCATTTGACCTGATTCACTGAACTCATATAGTTCAGAGTTAATTTCTGAGTTAGGTTTACTTTATTAATTATAGCAGCACTGTCCTGGTACAGGATATTTTTTTTAGCCATTTCAATGAAATCCAAATAATCAAATAAAAATGTGAAAAAAAAAAACATTTTTATGTAGGCACACACAGACATCAAGAATTAGCGTATGAATCTCAACAATGGTGACAAACAGATCACCCCTGATCATAAGCTCATTATTTATTCATGCAGCAATGCATGATGGGAGCCATGAATGAGTTTTGATTGGTTGCACCCAGAATGCACTGCAACATGCTTTATAATTGTCACCATTGTTGAGATTCACAGGCTGATTCTTGATGTCAATGTGTCTAAAAACTAAATTAAACAAAAACTTTTTTTTTTATTTATATAATGGAAACTTTTAAGAAATTCTAAATATTATGCTGTCCACGGACAGTGCTATAATTAATAAAGTAAACCTAACTCAGAAATTGGTTTCTTTAATTTAAGTGAACTTGAAAAATGAGTGAGCAGAACTAAAAGTGTTAAGTTGTAGGTATTTAGTAATTCTAAGTGGGGTTAAATTTATATCAAGCAATCCACACAAAATGAAAAAAATAAGTTAACACTAATCATGGCTATTAAGTTACATGAACATAAAAAAAAAACGTGCTAGTGGTACTACTTGATTTAGTACTGCACACTTAAAATAAACAAGCTTTTCTAACTCACTAATCTTAAGCTTACTTTGCTTAATTTTTTTGAGGCAACAAGTTTGCATACTTTTTTTAAGTAAGGTCAACTAATTACATTTTACAGTGTACAAGCATTTCAGTCATTCCAAGCATTTCAGTCCTGTGGTAACAGTTTAAAAGTTGCCCAATTCTGCGGGAAAACCCCGGACGTGGCAACCCTGAACTCATCTCATCTTTTACCAGATCTCTGACACTGTGGGTGATTTACAGTATATCACCTGTGAACTGTTTATTATTCATATACCAGAACCTAGTGTATCCATGAATTTAGTTAGAATAAAATGAAAGTTAAAATAGTATGCCCACTTGCATGAATGGCTAATAGAATTAGAAATGAGTTATCATTTTACAATCAGCATCTATTGCTGAGCTGTTATGGGAACAGTGTGATCGTAGTGAACTGCACACAAATAACACCTATGGGAAATGCTACAGAAAGCACTGGATAAAACTTCACATAACATAATTACCTACTATAATAAGGTCTGAGATCTCATTTATGCATTCTTCAATGTAACAGTCCTTCATGATTTCTGAATAGCCTAATTATTTAAAAAATATTTTTTAATGAAAAAACTCCAATTTGTATTCTAGAAAATTATTGAAATTAAGAGATTTAAAACATATGAGTAGAAGACATCTCTTCTAAAAGCACATAAAGGCACATTCTATTAATAAATTTGATTAAAATTTCTTGTTCTTTGCTGTCTACATTTACATTTCTTGAATTACACTTTACAGTTCTCTGCAGTAAAGCTCACTCATGAAACTTTGCACTACTGCACTACTCTGAAGTCCACTTATAATGTTATCAAGATTTTTACATCAAAAACATCATAATTTAGAACTAATGGACTATTTAATATCCTGTTTTTTAATCTCTCTTTGAAACACTCTGTTTTGGACGAGGCCTAAGACACCCAGAAATTACTTTTATACATTAAAAAAAATCTCACAAAATGATATGATCACACTGATCACAAAACCTTTTTTTTTTTCATTAATGTAAATATGTTCATCAATAAGTATAAACCAACATTTGTTCTCCAATTGCAAAAAAAAAAAAAAAAAAAAAAAAAAAACACACACAAAGGTTTAAAGGTTTACAGTTTAAACCTGTATTTAGACTGAAATGTTGGTAACTGGGTTGCAGAAATTGCAAACTTTTTAAATTGCAAACTTTTTAAATTGCAAACTTTTTTATAATTTATTTGTTATTGCCTGCATATGCATGTGTGTCTGTTAGATTTGTATCTTAAACCTTGCACTTTGTTTCCTCTACATATAGTGTGACGTACATTCATTCTAATGTCAAACACCATATTTCAATTGTTTAAAAGAGCCTCGGATTTGATTATGCAAATTATGTGCTTGATAAACTTTTGTAGTCAGTCCTTCTGGTTTTCTTAACTTAAGAGGTTTGGGTAACTCTATTTTAATAGTCTACTTTAGACATTCTAGTAACATAACTTTGCAACTACATGTCAACTACCAGTCATTAGAGTAATATTCAAAACAGCGTTTTGGAGATTTTACATTTTTCAAAAATAAACTAAAACTTCAATGTGCCAAAATGTGGACTAGACAGTTTTCTCACAGACCAAAAGCAATGTTAAACAATAGATGGCCAAAAAATGTTTGGGCTCTAATAGTTTCTTACCGATACACTGAACTCCTTGTCCTGCGATAAATGTCTTGTTCCCATTGCTGGAAATGTAGCCATCTTCACATGTGCATGAATAACCTCCTTCAGAATTACTACAATTTGCATTAGGACCACAATCAGCACTTCCATCCTCACATTCATTGATGTCTGAAATGAGAAGAACAGAGATTCAGATGTTGTTTCTGCTGCACAGAGGTCATATGAGATGCATCATATCAAGCTCTCTTTACCTTGGCATTTAATTTCATCCACTTGTGTGAAATTGTGAGTTGGTGTGAACCCTCCTTCACAACGACAGTAGTAACTTCCATGTGTATTGGTGCATTTTCCATCTTCTCCACAAATGTCTGGTGTAATAGTAGACTCACACTCATTTACATCTGTAGTAATGACAGAAAATGTATGAATAATCACAGCACTTTTTCTTTATTTTTGGTTACAGTTTATTAAAGAGTGCAGATTCAGTACACAAATGTGTCCTATCTGCAATATAATTTGTAGCTATTTTTTTTTTATTACAACTTTTTTAAATTAATATAAAACTATATCAACAAAACTTGATCATCATTTTTTTTTTGTGGGGCCAGTATAAATGTACACGTACAATCCAAGTAAAATCCTGTTGAGCCCTGATATTGCTTAAAGCTCTTGAAAAAGAGTTGTATATCACATGTTAGTCTTTTTATCCATACCTACACACTTTCCCCTTGTCTTTGCAAATCCACGGTCACAGGTCATCACGGTGTTCTCTGTCAGTGCCAATAGAAGACCTGTAAACACAAATAAAAAGTGTCTTTTACTTCATGTTTAGTGTCTTTGGTGTGTCGCTTGATGCACAGAGGTCCAAATGTCTGAGACCACATTGAAAATCTAAGATAAATGTATATTTTTATATTAACCTGCAAATAAATAGAACAAAATACTGAGACATTCTGATATTTGTGTTCATTTCCATTCAAGCAATGAAAACGTTTGTATTTAATAGAACATAGAAGCATTTTCAGTAGTGGCCTCAGAATATTGGACATCACTGTAAATGAACTGTGTTTGTAAACATTGGTGCCATTGAGCATTTAAGTGTCATGCATTTCAAACTAAGCCATGTTCTTGCCTATCTAATCTCATAGATAAGACATGATGCCAAAATTGCCCTTTATTTATCACCCATAATGGCTAAATTGTTATTCACTAGGAAAAACAGTCTGAGAAGACAAAATTGGAAGGAGTAAATGAATTATTTTATTCATCTAATGCTATATCCACTCATTGTTCATGACAGTTGCATTAGAATGATGGCGATTCAGGAAGTATGAGTGCTCTGTAACTAACTGTAAATAACAGATTTAACTTAAACAACCAGCACTCAGTCCGCAGGGTCACCCAGAAGACACTTTAAAAAAGTGCAAGACTTTTTACATCCAGGTGTGGTACCTCCGTGAAGTTGGCACCCCATAAAACGAAATAATTTCCAAAACTATGCCATTCGTTTGTGCTGCGTTTGTGCTGATTTGTGCCGCAAAAACGAACGTTTGTGCTGGTTTGGTGTTTGAGATATTGAACATTATTTTTTGGGTTGTGTGACGTCACTCTCCACCCCATGTCCTTCAAATCGCACCAAACCGGTGTCGTTCGTTTGTGCTCGGTTTGTGCTGGTTTGTGCCGTTAAAACAAACACTGTATCTGTTTTCCTTTCGCAGATATAACAAATTTAATTCGGGGCAGTGATGTCACTCTCCACCCCACCTCATCTAAATCGCACCAAACCGGTGTCGTTCGTTTGTGCTCGGTTTGTGCCGGTTTGTGCCGTTGAAAGAAACACTGCAACTACGATCCCCTCTTAAACATAAAAAAATAAACTTTTTAAGTACAGTTACATAACTGTCCACCCCATATGGTCCAAATCGTTGCAAAACTGTGCCGCTCGTTTGTGCTCGATTTGTGCCGGTTTGTGCCGTTACGATGAACATGGTATCTTTTACCCCTCCTTAGAAATAACACATTGGATTCGGGACAGTGACGTCACTCTCCACCCCATGCCGTCCAAATCGCCCCAAACCGGTGCTTTTTGTTTGTGCTCGATTTGTGCTGTTTTGTACAAACCAGCACAAACGAACGAGACTATTTTGGGTGAATTTGGGACCTCAGAATGACCAAAAAATATTATTTTAATATCTAAAAAACCGAAGCAACACAAACCAAACTTTTTACAGCACAAACCGGCACTGTAAGCTGTTAAAAGTATTCAGAAAACTTAAGACACCACACAATTTTTTAAATATATATATATATTTTTTGTTATTTTATTTTATTTTAATACAAAATTAAGCATCAGTCACACGTAGCTTACAGCCAGAGTAGTGAAAGTACATTACATATCATAGTAGCCTACATTACATAGGCCTATATAGTGCATTGGACCAATTGGTGATTATATAAAGACCAAATGTCAATAGCACAAATCTAAAATAAAACATTCCCATATCTAAAGAAAAGAACACTGACAGCTGCGGCCCTGTGCGAGCACAAACGAACCGGACAGGCTTGTAGACGAGATGGATGGAGAGCGCGGCTTGCTTGCGTGGCGTCACTACTCCTCCAAATATTTTGTGATGTCTAAAGAATGAAATCATTTATGATGGTTCTTTCTACGGCACAAAACAGCACAAATCGAGCACAAACAAAAAGCACCGGTTTGGGGCGATTTGGACGGCATGGGGTGGAGAGTGACGTCACTGTCCCGAATCCAATGTGTTATTTCTAAGGAGGGGTAAAAGATACCACCCAGCAAGCAATAGCCGTCTTTTCAACGTCTGGGTTAAATATAGACCCGATATAGTCCGGCTATGTGTAACCCACTTTTAGCCCAAATAACATTTAATCTGGATAAATGTATTTTTTTCCAAAATAACTTGTGAGATGTATGATATTCCATCATGTAAGCAAAGTCTACCGTGATTACAAGTTGTTTGGTTTACTTTATTTTACATGTTATATGTGTAGGCTGTGCGTAGCCACGATTTAGCTCGTATTCAGACCCGGCTATGCGTAACCCAGTTTTAGCCCAAATAACATTTAATCTGGATAAATGTATTTTTTTCCAAAATAACTTGTGAGATGTATGATATTCCATCATGTAAGCAAAGTCTACCGTGATTACAAGTTGTTTGGTTTACTTTATTTTACATGTTATATGTGTAGGCTGTGCATAGCCACGATTTAGCTCGTATTCAGACCCGGCTATGCGTAACCCAGTTTTAGCCCAAATAACATTTAATCTGGATAAATGTATTTTTTTCCAAAATAACTTGTGAGATGTATGATATTCCATCATGTAAGCAAAGTCTACCGTGATTACAAGTTGTTTGGCTTACTTTATTTTAGGCTACATGTTATAGGCTGTGCGTAGCCACGATTTAGCTCGTATTCAGACCCGGCTATGCGTAACCCACTTTTAGCCCAAATAACATTTAATCTGGATAAATGTATTTTTTTCCAAAATAACTTGTGAGATGTATGATATTCCATCATGTAAGCAAAGTCTACCGTGATTACAAGTTGTTTGGCTTACTTTATTTTAGGCTACATGTTATAGGCTGTGCGTAGCCACGATTTAGCTCGTAGGCCTATTCAGACCCGGCTATTGTAGCCCACTTTTAGTCAAAACTGATTGTAGTTTTTTGCCAGGCAGTGCATGAAATGGTTGATATTCCATCATGTTCGCATTGGTATGATATCTACAAGGTTCAATATGTCATTTCACGACATGGTCGATCTGTAGTCACGATTTAGCTCCGAATTGGACGGCTATATGCGGTCTGCTTTAGCCCACCTGGCGAAATCAAAGCAATCTGGTCTACGTACGGCTTGGCTATAGCCCAGATTCAGACCAGCGATCTAGTATAAGAATATTAGTCTTTTAAATGTTTTCGCTCACACAGCTTAATATGTTTTATGTCAAACATTCATACACAATCTACGATAAAAAATCAAATCAAATGCAATTGCATTTCCCAACCGCTAGATGGCACAATCGAAACACTACTGAGACATGTCTACTGGGACTACTGGCATTGCGCGACTAGATCACTTTAGCCAAATTTCGCGAAAACATTTCCGCCATTTTATTTTACACGAGGCAGCTGTCGGAGAGCAACGGTCTGAGTGAAAATCTGAACATTTATACTTCGATCTTGTAAGTATGCGTGTTATTTTTGATATGTTCATTGTTTAAATTAGTTAGTTGTTATAATGTGTAGGAACCGTGACATTTTAACATTAACATTGCAGAGTAACAGTTACTATTTTTCTCCAAAAAGTTAATGTTACCTGCACGTGTTATTGCAAATGTATCTAAATTAAATGAATGTGGTAAGCATGAAACTATGCAACTTATCATTACTATTTTTTTATTATTAATAAGATACCAGTATATTTTGGTTTTTAAATTACAGTTGATTTAAAGCAAATTTTGTAAGTACTTTATATAGGACAATTTAACAGCAGCATAGTCCAACACGAAAAGAAAAAAAACATAAAGTCTTGTTTGTAAATAATTAAAATATGCAGCATACATTCAGTTTTCAGTGAATTTGTTTCAGATATAAATCTGAATGCTGCTTCTCCATGTTTTGTTTTGACTTTGGAGATATAAAAGTAGCTGGCTACTGTCCCAGATGTCCTGAGAGGTCTGCTCTGGATGGTTCAGTGCATCAGAAGATTAGAAATTTACTTTGGTCTTAAAATGTTACTTTAATAACCAACTGTAGTTTTTTTTTATATTAATTTTTTGACAGACAGATAGCCAGTGTAAAAACCTCAGAACTGGAGTGATGTAATCCACTTTATTTGATTTAGACACTGTTTATTGCAAATTATCCTGCAATCAGTCAACAAAGTACTTGTCAATGACTACCATTAAATGTCTTGTTACCAACATTCATCAAAATATATTTTTTTGTGTGTGTTCAACAGAAGAAAGACATATACAGGTTTGGAACCAAGTGAAAGTGAGTAAATGATTACATGTTTTTTTTTTTTTTTTTTTAAGTGAACTACGCCTATAAGTAGCCTATCTTTTTATGTTTATTAGAGTTATATGAGTAAGTGATAAAGAATGATTTATAGTGATAGTTCACTTTGAAATTAAATTTTGATATGTTTTAGCTCACCTTATGGGCATCCAAGATGTAGGTGTCTTTGTTTCAGTAGTTTAAATTTTTATATTTTTAGGTCAAACTGTTCTTGTCTGTCAGTCATATAATGCAGGTCTATATGGTCACCACCTGAAAGAGCATGCACAGAGAAGTCCAAATTAAACAATTCCCCACCATAAGTACACACTGATGGCCTAAGACACGAAACGAGCGGTTTGTGTCAGAAAACGAACAGTATTTGTATTGTTTTTACCTCTTATACACAGCCACGTCTAAGTGATCTGAGGGCGCGCGTGCTTCGGTGTGTGCGCGTTCTGGCTTAGTCTAAGTGCGGCGCTTGCGCGAATTAAGCCAGAACGCGGACGCATCACACACCTGGAAGCACGCGAGCCCTCATATCACTTGGACGTGGCTGTGTACAAGAGGTAAAAACGATATAAATACTGTTCATTTTCTCACACAGACTGCTCTGAAAAACGCTTCAGTGAGCTCAATTATAGTAACGCCACATTTTTAATGACAGTAACGAGAACGCCGTTTTTAATGGAGGAAGCAATAATTAGTTTGATTACTCATTATTGAAAAAAATAACGCCGTTTATTTATAACGCCGTTATTCCCATCACTGTATATGTATATGAAGAGTTCAGATGCAAAAGCCTCTAAGTGCCATCTGAAATTTTCTTCTCGAATGTTCATTTTTATCAAGCTCATATATGTAAGTTCAGTAATTTCACTTAAATGACAATTAATAGGTAATTTTCATTGCCATTTAAGTGAAATTACTGAACTTGCATATATGAGCTTGATAAAAATGAACATTCGAGAAGAAAATTTCAGATATATATATATATATATATATATATATTAGGGATGTCCCGATACCACTTTTTGCCGAACGAGTCCGATACCGATGCTTTCATTTTTGGTACTCGCCGATACCGATACCGTGACCGATACCTGAATTTTCACTGCATTTGTAATTTTTAAATGTAGCCTATTATTAGATAAACCAAAATAATATAAATCATATTAGTTGGCTTAATTTGTTCATCAAATATATATTTCTTTCAGTTATTTTCATGCTTAATTAAGCCTGCTAAAATGCATTGTATGAGCTTCTGTTACTGTCACTGTTCATTCTATTGCTCTATCATATTGTATCTTTCATTTAATAGCACACAGCACATATTTAGAGCTGCTTCAGCAGGGCTCAGTGCTGAGGGTCGGGTCAGCGGTTCAAATGTTTGTCAAAACCAGTGAAATATCAATTATTTAATCCAATTTTGATACTACAACAAAAACTACCTGCCTAATTAATGTGAATTTAAAACAAGTAAGCAGTCAGTAACAAAATAAGAACAAACAATCGAATTACAAATAGGACAAATAAATACAATAGAACAAAGAAAGACTACAAATGAAATAAACAGTGTTTTTAGAGTTTTTCAGGTAGATCTAAAAGGTACAGAAATTTGAATAAAGTAATCAAATGTGAAAAAAGTATATTCATTACTGTATAAATTTTATATAGATGGATATTTTTGTAAAGTTGAAAAGGGTAGCCTATTTAGTCAAGAGCAGTGAGTATTTCTTTGTCCTTTGTGTGATTAACATTAAAACACAGAAGCAGGATTAGACTGCTGCCCCTTTAAGACCGAACGCACGGACCGCATTTGAACATGCTACGTTCATTTGAGATATAACCGACTTTGTTTACTATAGGATACTGGCCAAGACAGGCGTTTTTACATAATTTTGTGTGAATTCGTCTGTACAAGCGCAAGACGTGAAAGACAATAATTCAGTATTCGCGTGCCGTGACGCTGGTTTGCGGCGGGGCGCGCGCTTTGGATGTTTGCGTTCATGGAACTTCTTGACCTGCACGTCCTGTAATAATGTAGGGAACCACTCGTTATACTTAAATCAGGTAACAGTTCATGTTTAACTTTACTTACATATACGATTTAGTTTAAATCCAAATAACATGTGCTGAGTGAACGATCAGCAATCAAGAGCATTCAACATAAGTGCGCTCACTCGCTCTCTCTCTCTCTCTCTCTCTCTCTCTCTCGTCAGTTAACGTTAATAATAAGCTACATGCCTCGTTTTATTTTCTTTGCCATTGACATCAGACTGAACAAACTTTCCACTGTTGTCTGTTTAAAGGGATGTGCTCGACCAGCTCGCGTGTCTATGCCTCAGTTCACCTCCACAAAGCACTTGCGGCGGCCAGTTTCGTTTCACAAAATGTACGTGGTATCGGTGCGTGGTATCGGCGAATTTTTATGAGTACGAGTACGAGTATATGAGGGCAGTATCGGCCCGATCCCCGATGCCAGTATCGGTATCGGGCCATCCCTAATATATATGCCTTGTACAGAATTGTTCAATACGCGTATCGTTACACCCCGTATTGCATCACCATTACGCGAGCAAAAATGTTCAATTATTGATATTCATTTATTTATAATATTGATATAAATTATTGTCTATATTGATATAAATTATATAGTCTCAATCTATATTCTGTTAACTCTATATTGGCCAGCTCTAGTGTGCATCCTAGCAAAAGTGATTGACTGTAATTAGTTAAATGACTGTCAACAATGCTTTTCTTGAGCAATAATTCTTTCCTTTTTCTCATTTGGCAGACGCAGTGATGACCAGCTGTCCATCAGCTACGGAATGTGAAATAAAAAACGTTATTTCAAATCATTTCAAACAAGCTCCAGGGAGGGCAGGGGGTGGGGGTTATGGATCTAAATAAACAGTTGTTAATTAAAAATTTTAATATCTTAATTTGTTTTACATATTTTTCAAATGTTTTATTTGTTCATTTTTATGTTTGAATGTTGTCTATATAATTGTTCAAAATAAATCCCTTTATATTCAATTAGTTTGGATGGATTTTCATTTATGAGAACCTGTTATATTTGAGTGAAAAGAATCCTTATGCCTCATTTTGTTGTCTATTACATGTATATGTAGTGTAATTGATGACTAGTCTATTCTTGGGCTATGGTTAGACGTCTATTAGATTTTCACTGACAGCCCAAAATAAGCCTTGTTTTAGCCTAGACCCATATTGCCTGTCTATTAGACGTATATATGTAGTCGTTTAATAGTGGTCTAATTGATGACTAGTCTATTCTTGGGCTATGGTTAGACGTCTATTGGACGTATAAATATAGTCGTTCAATAGCTGTCTATTCTTGGGCTATGGTTAGACGTCTATTGGACGTATTAATATAGTCGTTCAATAGCTGTCTATTCTTGGGCTATTGTTAGACGTCTATTGGACGTATAAATATAGTCGTTCAATAGCTGTCTGATTGTCTATTCTTGGGCTATGGTTAGACGTCCATTAGACGTATATATGTAGTCATTCAATAGCTGTCTATTCTTGGGCTATGTTTAGACGTCTATTAGATTTTCACTGACAGCCCAAAATTAGCCTCGATTTAGCCTAGACGTCTGGGCTGTGTTTAGACGGCTATTAGACGTCTATTAGACGCGAAATTGCTTGCTGGGCATGTTCATCGTAACGGCACAAACCGGCACAAATCGAGCACAAACGAGCGGCTCAGTTTTGCAACGATTTGGACCATATGGGGTGGACAGTTATGTAACTGTACTTAAAAAGTTTATTTTTTTTATGTTTAAGAGGGGATCGTAGTTGCAGTGTTTCTTTCAACGGCACAAACCGGCACAAACCGAGCACAAACGAACGACACCGGTTTGGTGCGATTTAGATGAGGTGGGGTGGAGAGTGACGTCACTGCCCCGAATTAAATTTGTTATATCTGCGAAAGGAAAACAGATACAGTGTTCGTTTTAACGGCACAAACCAGCACAAACCGAGCACAAACGAACGACACCGGTTTGGAGCGATTTAGATGAGGTGGGGTGGAGAGTGACGTCACAGCTCCCGAATTAAATTTGTTATATCTGCGAAAGGAAAACAGATACAGTGTTTGTTTTGACGGCACAAACCGAGCACAAACGAATGACACCGGTTTGGAGCGATTTGAAGGACATGGGGTGGAGAGTGACGTCACACAACCCAAAAAATAATGTTCAATATCTCAAACACCAAACCAGCACAAACGTTCGTTTTTGCGGCACAAATCAGCACAAACGCAGCACAAACGAATGGCATAGTTTTGGAAATTATTTCGTTTTATGGGGTGCCAACTTCACGGAGGTCACAGACCTGACTCCACCATAACCTAAGGTGTGTTCTTGCTCATGTGTAAGCACCAGACAAACAATTGTTTTATTTTGCATTTGTATTTATTTGTTTATTTGAAAAGGGACAATGTACACTAATAAATATTTAGATCAAATGTAAGCGTACCCGAGTTAGCCACAGGTTTTCATCGGCAGTCCCCTTGCCAGATGTTATTAGGCATCCTAAAATAGTCAACTGTTATAATGCAATACAATTCTTTATACAATAAACAAAAGATAAAAAATTAGACTGTGTTAAAATCACAACCAATCGAGTAAACAAAATAAACAGATAAGATCTAAAAATAGATGATCTTAACATTAATCTTAAATGAGTAATAGGATGGATACTCTCTAATTAATGGTGGTACTGAGTTCCATTGATGTGATGCTGTAAATGAAAAGACGGCCTGACTAAATGCAGTTTTTTTTAGTGGTATTGTGCAGTCCCTCCTAGCTGCACCTCTTGTAACTCGGTTTACATTCAATTTAAAATTGATAAGGCCAAATAAAGGCGGAGGAGCTAACCTGTGCATGATCTTATAAACTAAACAGACATTTCTGTATTTTATGAGGTTTTCCCATCTAAGCAATTTATATGTCTTTAAAATATGACAATGATGGTAATGAATTGGCTTTTTGTCTAGAATTTTAAGTGCTTGTTTGTATAATGACTTCAGTGGTTTTAAGGCTGTAGAGTGTGCGTTGGACCAACTTATCAAACAGTAAGGGATGTGGGAGAGAACCAATGAGTGGATATATACCATAGCTGCCTCAGTTGATAGGAGGTTTCTGATATACCTGAAATTAGCAAAACTGAACTTTACTTTATTACAACCCTCTTTATGTGGGTTTTGAAGGCAAGATTTAGTCTGTGTCCTGAAATGGAAATTTCTTGTTCTGCGTCTATGCGGGAACTTTTGGAAAAAAACATACAAACTGTTTTTGAAACATTCAGTTTCAAAAACAGTTGTAACATGAAGGTTACATCCTGGCTTAATCACTGTTGTTATGCCAGGATGTAACCTTCACTAATACATCTGTTAGCTTGATTGCAACCTCTGCAGCAGTCTTACCATGAGTAAAAAATAACTGTATCATCAGCATACATTAAAATATCACAATTTTCACATACAAAGGGTAGATCATTAATATATATGCTAAAAAGGGTTGGACCAAGTGGAGCCCTGCGGCACCCCGGTTGAAAGACATAGGGGGTTAGATTTATAGTTACCAATTTTAACATGTTGAGAGCGGAGTGAAAGATAAGATTTGATAAGATTGACCAACTCTGAAGAAAAATTTAAATTCAGTAATTTATACAATAGGATGTTATAATTAACTGTGTCAAATGCTTTTTTTAAGTCAAGGAACACAGCCCCTACTACCCCGCCTGTATCCAGTGATGCCTTAACTTTTTCTATGAAGTAACATGTGGCTGTTTCTGTCGAGTAATTAGCCCTAAATCCAAATTGCATTGGGTGCAGGAGCTATTATTGAGATAATCAATGATTTGTTTGTTAATCAGTTTTTCAGATACTTTCGATACTATAGGTACAACACTGATGGGCCTGTAGTTGGAAGTCAGTAGAGGGTCACCACCTTTAAATATAGCGGCCACAACAGCAGGCTTCCATGAATCAGGAAACCTTCCTTGAGCCAGTGAAATATTGATTATGTGTGTTAGTGGAGTAACTATTGAAGAATTAATCTCTTTCAGCATAACTGTATCCATACCATAGACATCCTTAGCCCTTGAGGATTTGAGAGATGTGACTACTTTTACAACCTCATCCTCTGATACTGATCTTAGTGTTAAAGGGTTAGTTCACCCAAAAATGAAAATTCTGTCAGTAATTACTCACCCTCATGTTGTTCCAACCCCGTAAGACCTTCGTTCATCTTCGGAACATAAATGAAGATAATTTTGATGAAATCTGAGTGCTGGATCACTTTTCCATAGGCTTCTAAGGGACCGAAACTTGCTGGCCCAGAAAAGTTATTAAAGAGATCGTTAATATAGTGCAAGTGACTCCAGTGGCTCAATCTTAAGTATATCAAGCGACGAGAATACTTTTTGTGCGCAAAAACAAACAAAAATAACGACTTTATTCCACTATTCATTTCCTTCTCTCTGGGCCTCTAGTTGGTTCACGTAGTGTTTTTGCGTAGCGCGTCTGTGTTACACGTCAACACGTAGGCTCACAATTGGCCGAAGCTGGTCATGTGTGTGATGCGTGATGACGTGCAACACAGACGCGCAGCGCAAAAACACTACGAGGCCCAGAGAGAAGGAAATGAATAGTGGAATAAAGTCGTTATTTTTGTTTGTTTTTGCGCACAAAAAGTATTCTCGTCGCTTGATAAACTTAAGATTGAGCCACTGGAGTCACTTGGACTATATTAACGATCTCTTTAATAACTTTTCTGGGCCAGCAAGTTTCGGTCCCTTAGAAGCCTATGGAGGAGTGATCCAGCACTCAGATTTAATCAAAAATATCTTAATTTATGTTCCGAAGATGAACGAAGGTCTTACGGGGTTGGAACAACATGAGGGTGAGTAATTACTGACAGAATTTTCATTTTTGGGTGAACTAACCCTTTAATGCTGACTCTATTATTGGTTATATGTGCATTATTTTGTTGTACTGCAAAACATTGGGCAATAGTATCTACTGACTCAACAAAGTATTGATTGAGGGCCTGTGCCACATCAGTCGGGCTCTCCAAGATTGTGTCATTTGCTTTCAGTACAATTGGCTTAGTTATACTAATGTCTTGACCAGTTAGTTTTTGAATCTGACTCCATATGGCTTTTGAGTTACCGTTTGAATTTTCAGCAATTATAATGAAAAAGTCTGCCTTAGCTTTTCTCAGTTCTCTAGTTACTGTGTTTCTTAGCCTAACGAAGTTATACCTATTGAGGGACATCTTTGATTTTGTGGCTATTTTTAAAGCGTTGTCCCGGTCCTTCATTAATTTAAGAACTTTCCCGTTCATCCAAGGAAGACTTTGTTTCTTGTTTTTACATTTAATTCTAATTGAAAATTAGATTGCAATTTTTCTGTAAAGGTTTGACTGGTCATTTCTAAATCATTTACAGGAAGTAGCTCATCCCATTTTATATTTTTTATGGCTGCCTTGAAGTCATCTTGTTTGTTTTTCGGGATGCCAAAAAATTCCTTATTGCCAGCGTTCATAACCCGCCTGCAAGTGAGTTTTCTTGATATAAGCACCATATGATGATCTGATAGCCCAGTTATCATATTGAATGATTTTGTGATCCTTTCCGGTCTATTACACTGTAAAACCCAACAAGTTAAGCTAATTAATTTCATTTGAGGAAACTGATTGCCTCAATTCAAGTAAGTTTATAAAAACAATAATAATGAGTACTCTGAACTTATTTTAATCGAGTCCACTAAAACAATAATATTTCTTAATACACAATTAAACTTTACACTGCAATAAATACTTTATATAGCTGAAACTTCACTTTATTGCGTAAAAACAGTGAAATGACAAACTTTATATGAACTCAGAGCACTTGCAGTTACTGTTAGCTCACAATGTCACACACAAAGTCAAATTCAATAAGTTAAGCTAACTTATTACATTTGAGGACACCGATTGCCTTAATTCTTTTAATTAAAAAAAAAAAAAACAATAGTTATGAGTTCTCTGAACTTATTTCAGTTGAGTTTACTAAAAGTAGATATACATTGCAGTCAAGAAATTAAGTGATTAATTAAGTGATTATTGAGCATTAGTGATTAACACCTGCTGTTAACAAGCAGAATCAATGAAGGAAAGAGAAACAAAAGAACTACAACTGACTTCCAACCACAGCCTTAGATGAAATCAACTCAGAGGAGGATTAAACCACTACACAAACAGCATTACAGCTTCACTTATTACAAAACAGTTTGACATTTGTCATGCGTCTACAGAAGTTGTTATGTAAGGGATAATGTATAGCGAGGCGGTTGTTATAACGAATAACAACCCCGACAAGCTGAACGGGACCCCGACGCGAAGCGGAGGGGTCTTGAATCAGCCTGAAGGGGTTGTTATTCGCTATAACAACCGCCTCGCTATACATCATCCCGCTTATTACATGGCTACCTACAAAATAAATAAATAATTTGACACAAATTATTGATTTATAAAGGAGTTTATTGATTTAAAACCGATTGTATTGCTTCCACTAAAGAAAATAGTCCGTTCCGCGTCCATAGCAACGCTCTGTTTTTCATGGCAACGGTCTGTTATAGTTCGCAGCGGTCTGTTATCAAGAAATAACAGACCGCATTCTACATTGGAATTCAGCCAAGCCATGTAATAATGAGAATGAACAGAGGGTTAGATGCTAATGATTTATTGAGTTTCATTTAAAGACACCATGATTGTGATCAGTGTTTGCTTTAGTTGGGCTCTTGACCCTTGACTTAATAACATCAGTTTTTCCTCTGGCTGCTGTAACTGAGTGTGTATAAAACACATTTGTTATGGCACATACGCCAAAAGAAAATATGAGCATGTGGTTGTGTTTAGATGATAAAAATCATCATTTAGTGACTTGATTCTCTGATCTTTTCCAGAGCCTAATCTCTGATTAGACAGGTGATGTATTACTTGTATTATTCATTATAATAGAACTGATTCTGCTGTAAGGCCCAATGTTATGACAATCAGATTTTAAAAACCTCTATGGTATCATGCTGACTTACACAGTAATCAAGAATCAGCATATGAATCTCAACAATGGTGACCATTAAAAAATGATTTATGCTGCAATGCATGCTGGGAGCCATGGATAAGTTTTGTATTATGCTAGTACCCAGCATGCATTGCAGCATGAATCATTTTTTAATGGTCACCATTGTTGAGATTTATATGCTGATTCTTGATGTCTGTGTGAGTCTTAGTAATGCAGTACCTTTTCTGTGAAACTTTTTGTGCACAACTATTTGTAAAATCTTTTATATTATCTGATGGTCACAACATGGCTAGCTCTTATGCTGTAGAATCACAGTTTTGAGTAAAACTAGTATGTTGCCCTTTTAATCAGAGATCAGACTCTGAATGAAATCAGTGAATCAAGTCACTAAATGATGATTGTCATTATCAATCCTCCACCATCAACACCCGATCAGACTTTTCCTTGGCTTTTGTGCCATAACAAATATGTTTTATAAACACTCAATTATAGCAGCCAAAGAAAATCTTAAATGCAAAAGTCAAGGGTCAAGAGCCCAACTAAAGCAAACGCTGATCTCCATCATGGTGACCTTAATTTAAACTCAAATCATCAACTTCTAAACCTTTGTTAATTCTAATAAGAACTTCTGTAGACGAATGGCAGTAATAAAGTCAAAGTGGTTAATAATAAGTGAAGCTTGTAATGCTGTTCGTGGAGTTGTTTAATCCTCCTCTGCTGAGATCTTGAGATATTTAATGTCTTCTTTTATCTCCAGTTGATTTTGCTGTGGCTGGAAGTCAGTTGTAGTTCTTGTGTTTCTCTTTCCTTCAGTGATTCTGCTTGTTAACAGCAGGTGCTCATCACTAATGCTCAATCATCACTTAATGAATCACTTAATTATACAATTATCATTCTGGGATCTAGACAGAGCCGATCCTGATCTCCCTGGGGCCCTAAGCAAAATTCTGTTTAGGGGCCCTCATATCTGACCCGTGAGCCTTGAACCATTTGCCATTGCCACACAGTCACACCTGACACCCCAGTGTTCCCACTACAATCCCTCCTTTAGTTCTAGTGAAAATGTAATTCCTTATATCAGAAGACATTGTTAAAAGTTCATTCTTAATATCAAGAATTCACATTTTAAATAGTACAAATTGAATTATTGATATCAAAAATGCATATCCTGTGAATGAATAAAAGCTAAAATGGCGCCATAGCATGTCACTGTGTTTTAAATGATAAAAGTAATTCTAGATACTTGATGGTTATTATTTACTGAGGGATGTGCATCCATATTGACCAGAATATCTAGCCAATCAACATTTTAAATTCAGTGGAGCCTATCAATAGTCAATGTCAATTGCTTTCCATATTGCATTAGTGCAGAGTTGTAACTAAATCTTGACTGAGCGACTAGATAATCATCGTCTTCTTTTAAAACTATAATGAGGAGTGCCATCACAGCCATGTTGTACTGGTCTCGACTCACAACAGATGTTTCTGCTGGAATGTGCGCGTTCAATTTCATGCACGCGCATATGAACGCATGTTAACGCGCAGCGCGGTTATCTTTTCCGAGCTGCAGTTTATAAACAAACACCGTTGTCCTTTGTCATTTTTTAAACATAATAAATCAACTCACATCAACTCAACTTTAGCCTACTGTTCTTTGCTGACATCAAACTTTGAGAGGAGAGCACACAAGTCTACCTGATAGCTGTTGCCGCAATTCACTCTCATGGTGTTTTTCTCTCTCTCTTTTCGTGAACAGAAAGATAGTTCCGCTTCATTTTCTCATCGATATTGTAAACATTGATTGACGCGCTTTGACACGAGGGGGAGGCAGGGCCTTAAATAATTTGCGGGGCCCTACGCACCTTGCGTAGTGTGCGTATAGGACTGATCGGCTCTGGATCTAGAAATGTTCTATAATTCATTCAGTTTGAGTTCTGTTTCAGTCATTCAAGTTTCGGTAATATTTGAGTGCTGTGAACTCAATTCTATTTACTACATATTACTGTTAGGTTTTACAGTGAATATAAGGTCAATTTGGGTACTGGTGCTGTTTGTTATTCTTGTTGGACCTTTAACCAATTGAACCAGATTAAAACCATCAAAAATTTGCTTTAGCTTCATTCTTGAGTACTTATCTTCCCAGTTTAAATTTTATGATTTTGTTCTTCTTTTCAGCCTAACAGAAAGTTTAATGTATAATACATATATATATTTATGTCCAACAGAAAAAAAGTCATACAGGTTAAAATGAGATTTCTCTTAGAAGAAAACGTTCTGTATAGAACCTTAAAGAAGCTGTCAGACGCTTCAAATGTAGAACCTTTTAAGGGTTCCATCATGGGGTAATTTTCTGGGTTCAGTTTTTAATTGATTTTGTTTAAATACATTTTTTTATTATATTTTATGAATTAATCAGCTCGTAAACTTTAAACTGTTAAGCATGAAAGTATTATGCAAACAATTAAGACATTTCTCCTAATATAGACATTTTTGGCATAAAGGGTTCTTTAAAATTTAGTCAAGAACCCTATGGTTCTATATTGAACCCAGTTGAACCATTTTGTCTAGAGTGAAAGTGAGTGAATAATGACAGATTTGTCATATTTGGCTGAACTCACCCTTTAACTTTGAGCTAAACAACACCCAGTTTCACGTATCATTGTCCCACAACATCCCTTACTGAACTCATAAAGTATATTGTGATTTTACTATTTCAGTGTCTTTGAAGGTTCATGGCAGTGTTTGCAAACATATCAGTCCCTGTTTTTAGCAAAAAAGTTAGCAAAACCACACAGTGGCTCCATACAAACATCTGTCTCTACATTGATCTGTGGAAACTTCAATCCTAAAAAGAAAAAGTGTGACTCACCCAGACTCAGCAGATACATGTTCCTCATGGTCAAAGAGTGAAAGAAACTTACAAATAAAAAAAATAAAAAAAATGAAAACAGCTTATGATTTGATCCTGATCAATTCCATGCAAGAAAATTCTTGAGACAGAGGTTGTCTTTCTTCAGGCTCCTCGCCAACTATCTTCTGTTTCTATGCAGGGCTAAACTCTCAATCTTTCTTCCCAGACGAGGTCTTGTGTCTTTCTCGCTGACTCTAAATGTTGAAGAAGCCTGAAGTGCCTGTTAAAGTTTTGTGAGTGCAGTCCAGCCCCTTGCTTATTGTCTTAAATATTTGCATAATACTTACATTTTAATTGGTTATTTATTTATTTTTTCTCGTGATGAAAAGTGTTTACAAGCATTTTAATTCATACAATTTAATCAAATTTTAAAAATGAATTCAAACTAAGTGAATTCTTTAAAACAAAATACATAAAATTATCCTTTGAAGTGAGCCCCTACATGAAGCGCCTGATAGAAATCTTTAAGGTTTTATATATAGAACCTTTTCTTCTGACGGAGGTATATTAATGCTTATAGATATATCTAAAAAATAATGGGCTAAATAAATATGGCTTATTTATGTTTTTGAAACATTTATTATAAACTTGCAGCGTAATTATACACTTAAGTACTGAGTAAAATTAATTAACATGAACTTACTAAAGTGTTACCAATTATTTATTTATAAATAAATACTTAGTTAACCCTGATTTAACCCTGAAACATGCGGTTTAACACTGATGATGCATGTGTGCATTTGTACATTGTTACTTCCTGTTTTCAGGTTGCTATGAAGAGCGTTCTGCTTTCAGTGTTGATGTTTCATCACCCCTGCAGTTTCTAATGCATAAATGTATAATTGTATAATAATCCCGAAAAAAGCACAAATACGGCAGAGATGGCAAGTTCAGCAGGTGGAATTAGCTGAGGTGACATGACGGCTAACAGCAGACAAACGGTTAGTAGTGACAGCAGCAGCAATTTACCTGTCACTCAAGTGGCCACCGCCCTTAATTATGCATATCTTTAAGGCTTAATATAATTTAAAAGGATTAGTTAAAAAAAAAATCACCCCCCTCACAGTTGTCATGAAGGGCAAAATTAGCTATATAGACCAAAACCAATATTTGTACCAGGCTGTAAACATTTTTTTTTTCTGCTGTAAAGTTGGGCATTTTAACATGGGGGATATATGGAATTGACTCCCTTTTGGAGCCTGTCTCTAGAGGCCAGTCGATGAACTGCAGTTTAATTCACTTCCGTGTTGGCTTCATGAGAGAGACTGGGGCTGCGTTCCAGTCCACTTTTAGACAAGCACTTGCAAACTTCCCTAAGCACTTCCCCTTTGGGCGAATCCCTGCCGCCATTTTGAAGTACGTTCCACTTCGTGAAGTGGACGAGGGAAGTTTATATGGACAGACCCTCGTTCCCTCGATTTTGACCGAGGGAGCGAGTCTACTTCATATAGGCCTACACTTCAGGCAGATCCATATACCACAATGCAACACGACTGTGACGTCATCGCAGATCTCGTCTAATCACCACCACCACAAACAACTCTATGATATATTAATTATATATATATATTTTTTTTTTATTTAAAACAACCCAAACACACCTATATACATTTGGATGCTGCATTAAACAAATTATGAAAAAAAAAATTTGAAAAAAAAAATTACTGAAAAAAAAAGAAGGGCTTAGGACGTTCCAGTACGCTATATGCACGAACGCTGTTGATGTATTTCTGGTAGAATCTCAGCCAGCGTCTTTACTTCCGGATAGCGCGTTCTATAGAGAAGTGTACTACACAGCAAAATCCCCAGTGTTAAATTAACACTTCTCAGTGTACATATGTGTCCACACTACAGGGTGTTAAAAATTAACACTGAAGCAGTGTTGAAGTTAATGAGATAATTAAGTGATTAATTAAGTGATGATTGGCTATTAGTGGTGACACCTGATGTTAATAAGCAGAATCATTGACGGAAAGAGAAAAAACAATAACAGAAAAAAGAGAAACACAAGAACTACAACTGACTTCGAGTCATTACACATTGTTGCACTTATTATTACCAGTTTGACTTTATTTCTGTCATACATCGACAAAAGTTCTTGAGATTTAACAGAAGTTTAGACGGTAATGTTTTATTGAATTTTTCTTTTCAAGTTACCATTATGGTGGTCAGTGTTTGCTTTAGTTGGGCTCTTGACACTTTTCATTTTTTAATATTAGTTTTTCTCTGGTTGCTACATCTCTGTGTTTATTACGGTGGCCGAGAGGTGCAAAACAAATCACAATTACAAAAACAAAATAACAATTCAGAAAACACAATGACAATTTAGAAAACAAAATAACAATTCAGAAAACACAACGACATTTCAGAAAACACAACGACATTTCAGAAAATACAACGACAATTCAGAAAACACAACGACATTTCAGAAAACACAACGACATTTCAGAAAACACGACGACAATTCAGAAAAAACGGAAAAGGTAGGTATATTTTGAGAATGACGTACTTATCACTGATTGGACGAGATACCTGTCAATCAAGAAATTTGTGATCAACTTTGTTTTGCTATGCAAAAATAGAACACATTAAACTTTTACTTTGAAGAAGGACATTCATGTGCCGTGATTGTGGACATGCTGGCGACATACCACATAATATTTACTATATTAATAGTGTGTCATGAGTTTAGTATGCCCAGAGAATGTCTAATATGGCGAGAAGTTTCACTCTCAGTAAACTTCCGGCTTCTGAACTAGTTGCAGTTCCTCTCTGATTCCATATGAGGGCGCTCACAGGACGAGTGCAGAATGAATGGAGGTCTATGGAGCTATACCAATAAAAATCCACTTTTCTCAGGATATAATTTTTTGTCATTTGAATGTTGTATTCGAAAGGAGATGCAAATAAATTACAAATTGCTGGGTGTTAGATTTTTTTGAGTCACTTATTTGCTTTAAAAAGTCTTTTAAAGTGTCAATGACGTCATACACATGTACGACCAGAGATACTGCTTCACGGCAATCCTTCACTCACTCTGGTGCGTTCGCGCTCTGCACTTTCTTTACTCTCGAGGCATCAACACAGCTGACACAGGTAAATACACGTGCTAGAAGAGTTTTTGTTTTGTTTGTTTCTGGTCCCGCTGCGGATGACACGATGCCATCAAGCGGTATCTCTGGTCGTAATCAGTCCTTCACTGACCAATCAGCGTTCATTAGCAGAATGCTAGCGTGTTATGGGCAACAACAACTCAACCTGTAAGAAATCAAAAGGACATAAGTACTCGTTCATTCAACTTTCGACCTAAAACCCATGTTGAACTTGCAAAATCTACAATCAGATCTGAGATTTCTCAACGGCAATCGTGTGAAAGAGACAAATTTAGCCGTCTAGCCCCATTGACTCCCATTCATTTTGCACTCATGGCGATCGCCCCCAGTGGAACTCTGGTGGTACTACAACCAAAATTCGGTACAATAGAGCTTAATAGGGAGTGGGCAGGCTCTCCGTAGACGGGCTCTGGTATGCCTGAGCACATGGTTAGCATGAGTGTTTCGCGATTAGCGCGATAGCCCGCTATTCATTATAACTGGTCATAATGAGTGTATGAGAGTACATGATGTTGTTTCAGTCATATTTAGTTTGTAAAAAGCATGAGATTAGAGTGTTACTACCAGCTGTCACACGTCATTTTGGGGCTAGCTAGAGCATGAGAACTGCACAGAGAGAGTGTTAAATAGCTTGTTGATCATATTTTTCCTTCTAGTGTAATGGAATGTTTAAAGTCACTTATGTGTACAACGGTCATTACTGTAAAAAAGTGATATACATGTTTCGATTGTATGTTTTGAGCTTTTGTTATGCATATTCTCTTATGCTTCATTCTGAGTAAATACACCAACAAAGAAGCCTTCACTGCAATGCTCTCTTTTATTTCATTTTTCGACATACCACTACATTAAAAGCTGCGTCGACCAGGACAGTTGTTCGGCTACCGGACAACGTGGTTAGTAGCCTACTTCTCTGCAGAAGTTGCGTGTTAAACGTGATGACATGCGGCTGCTGCAAGAACTCGACCCACCAGGGACAGAACAAGGACACGTCGTAGATTCGTTAGGCGTACCTATCACTCCATGGGACCGAACTATCTTTGGCACGTTGATGGGTACGATTTGTTTCTACCGGTACTTCCAGACAGTATCGCTTGATTCCGGTTCTGGCTTGATTGACAGGTATCTCGTCCATTCAGCGATAAGTACGTCATTCTCAAAATATACCTACCTTTTCCGTTTTTTTCTGAATTGTCGTCGTGTTTTCTGAAATGTCGTTGTGTTTTCTGAATTGTTATTGTGTTTTCTGAATTGTTATTGTGTTTTCTGAATTGTTATTTTGTTTTCTGAATTGTTATTTTGTTTTTGTAATTGTGATTTGTTTTGCACCTCTCGGCCACCGTAGTTTATAAAGCACATTTGTTACTGCAAGAGAAAACATGAACTGCTCACAGTATGTTTTGATGATAAAAACATTATCATGTAGTGACCTGATTCACTGATGTCATTCAGAGTCTAAATCTTTGACTATATTCTTGATGTCTCGTTTTAGTATTGGTGATTGTAGCTCTGAGATTCTACAGTTTGAGATCCAACAGCAATATGAAAAATTTTGAAAATACTTTGAGCAAAGAAATTATTGTGTTTAAACGCACAGACATCAAGAATCAGCATATGAATCTCAACAATGGTGACAATAAACAAACTAGTGACAAACAGATCAACTCTGAACATCACAAAACAAGCTACTAAAGTCAGAACAAAACAATAGCAAAATAAAAGCCAACAGAAAAAACAATGAAAATTACAGGACAATTCAGCTGCATAATTTATTCATGCTGCAGTGCATGATGTCAGCCATTGATGCGTTCTGATTGGTGGCTCCCATCATGCACTGCAAAATTAAGCATTTGTTTGATTGTCACCATTGTTGAGATTCATATGTAGATTCTTGATGTCTGTGTGTGAATTTAAAACCTTCAGATTCCTAAAACATTGCTGGAAATAACTACTGTAGTGAAAAAATAATAAAACATTTAGATAATCAGTTTATAATGATGGGTGCCATCAGTAAATCAGGTCACTAGTAATTTCATCATCAAAACATAACCAGGGCTCATAACCAGGGCTGCAGTTACAATAGCATCTTAAGCCTAACTTGATCACAGACCAACTGCAACAAATGGTCTATACGATCAAATTAGACTTGTGATGCTTTCAGGAAACACAGCCCAAATCATAGTTTCTCTTGCCACAACACATATGCTCTATAAGCACAGAGTTGGAGCAGCCAGAGAAATACTAATGTTAAATAGTAAAGGGTCAAGAGCCCAACTAAAGCAACCACTGGTCACCATAATGGTGACATGAAACGAAACATTCCATAAAACATTACCATCTAAACTTCTGTTAAATCTAAATAAGACCGTGTGTAGATGTATGACAGAAATAAAGTCAAACTGGTAAAATAATACGTGCAATAATGGTTCAAAGTCAGTACTGTAGTTCTCGTGTTTCTCTTTTTTCTGTTATTGTTTTTTCTCTTTCCTTCAGTGAGTCTGCTTGTTATCATCAGGTGTCACCACTAATGGCCAATCATCACTTAATTATCTCATTAACTTCAACACTGCTTCAACACTGCTTCACTGCTTCAGGTGTTTTTAACACCCTGTAGTGTGGACACATATGTACACTGAGAAGTGTTAATTTAACACTGGGGATTTTGCTGTGTAGCGGCAAAACTTTCATAAAATTAATTTTCTCAGACATGGAGACGACGATTTTAGAAACCGATTCGCTAGTCGGATTTCGCATGATATGAGGGAATACTCACCCTCAAAGTTGTCGATGTAGCTCAAAATATATAATTTAAAGCCCTTCTCTTTCTTACTCTTATGTGTGACAGCTAACTGCCTCACAATATTGTTAACATCATTCATGTTAACCGCTGGAAGTTCTTGTAAACAGCCATTTTAATTTACCAATATCTCCAACGAATGCAAAAACGGCTTCCGATCCACCACCGGATGTAACTGGGCGGGCAGAGACAAAACGCGTAAGCGATTGTGCATAGAGCAAGGGGGTAATCCATCAGCCGGAAACTGAAGCTTCCCCGGGGGCCGCCATTGATTAGCAGACCTTCACCTGCTGTTAGCATTCCATTGACTCCCAATCATTTTGGTGTCACTTTGACAGCGAATAACTTTACATCTGATGCGTTTAAAGACTCCATTTGTCCATTATTTATTTCCAAAGAAACACGAAAATGTATAAAAGGCTCCATTACCTTGTAGCTTACGTTATGGCCCCGTAGAAGCAGTTTTTGTAAAAATAGGCTAACGATTGCGTCATACATGCGACCCTCTGTCGCACAGTAGAGAGATTACCGTACAGACAGGAGGAGAAGCTCGTGGGCAATCGGGGGGACGTGGAGGCAAAATGACAAAATTATTAATCAGAATACTTAGCAAAAGTTGCTCCTTCTCCTAGCTCATGGACAGCTCCTACTCACACTCTCTGTCTCTGCAAGTTTCGGAGGGAATGATTCCGATTTCTCTTGGCACAGCTACTAGAAGACGGACAGGTTGCTCACGTCACATCTACGTCGTCAAGCTCAGTTTGAGTCTGCGCAGTACATCAGCCATCAGGAAGTGAGAGCTTCTAATTGACTTCACTTTTCTCCGTTGAAGTCTATGGGGTCGCTGTGTCCGTTTCTTTTACTGTCTATGGCATAGAGCGTATTCAGCTCATTGCAGTTTCCACCAGTAGTGGGCACTCGTGCAACGTAAGCAATGATGTCCATCCGAGTGAACGAGACGGAGGGAAGTTAGCAAGTGAAGGGCATGACAATTTTGGACTGGAAAGCAGGCTGGAAGGTTGCCGCTCGAGCAAGACACAAGCAAGTGACGCAACCCATAGAAACGAGTTATGGCAACGGCACCTCAGACTCACAGACACGTAAAAATAAACGTGAATTTAGGCTACTTTAGTTTTGTACACATTATCATGTTAATTAAAATCAAATGCATTTTGTTTTATTGACCACAATATTATCATTGATATTTGTTTGAGAGGGCACTTTCAATTCATTTTGAAAAAGGGCAAGGGCTCCCAAATTATGCATAATTATACTTCTGACATGGTGTGAACACACTATGAATTAGAAGTACACTTTAGTGTAAGCTTTTAAAAAGGGTGCTTATTACAGAAATAATATAGTACTTAGCTGCCCACTGCTCCAGGTGTGTGTGTGTTCACGGTTTGCAGTGTGTGTGTATGTGTGTGTGTACTCACTGCTCCTAATGTGTATGCACTAACTTGGTTGGGTTGAATGCAGAGGAAAAATTCTGAGTTTGAGTTACCATTCACATGTCATTGATAATTATCAATATCAGCGTGGCGTTTTCGGGATGCCGAGAGCTTCATGGCAAACTTAGACTTGACAGACAGGTGAGCAAATGTACATAAAACAAATCAATGTTATATAGCTCAACATGATGAAATGTTTGAATATGATCAGTATGTTACTCTAATGTTGATCTAGCTTACTGCTAGTCTCATATAGCCAACAAACTAACACAAATAACATTATAACTTTCAACACACTCAAATGCTGTTTAGTATGATAGTGTGTTACGTGTCAGAACATAAATTCTGTTTCATATTGTTCAGAGCAAGTGTGTGCGCATGTGTGGTGCCTTTTCTCTCTCTCTCTCTCTCTCTCTCCCTCTATCGCTCCATATGTATCACTGAGACTGTGAGAGGTCGGAGGCCCTTTTATTTTATACTATTTTCTCCTGTTTATTGGTCAACAGGGAGGTAAGAAATGTATCTTTGTTTGTTATTTAATTCCAGGAAAGACAACCTAAAATTTGTTAGAAAACCCCCTTTTTGTTTGTTGTTTTGGCTGACTATACCTCAACCTAAGTTATTAATTTACCTTTCTTTTTTAAAGAAAATCTTACCCCTATGTAAAAATAAATATAGACTACTTTTGACTATTGACTATTTGACTATTGTGTTGTGGAGTATTTGTGGGAGCAGGAGACGGAACTCCGGGCGACGCCTATTTTCGGGTGTCGCTCTCCATGTTTGTGCGTGTGGCACGTAACATAGTGTAACGTTAGACCAAGTGAAACAGTGCTGCGTTACCTCACAAGTTTAATTAGTCAAATAAACGGACCTGTGTGAGTGAGTAGTAATTCAGCACTTGCGGGTAGTTCGGCAGAATGAAATGTCCTTATTCCTTTATATCCGCGAGACTCGCGTGTGGCGCTGATATCTGTCTCTCATTTACAATCGCGCCCTGCTTCATAGCACAGTCATGTTAAAAAAACATGAATATTTTCACTCATCCATAAACATTATTAGATCCATCAGAATGACAGCAAGTTCCATGATTCTGCTTGTTTACTGCGTTATCAATCTACGCCTTTGTTACTGTAAGAGGTTAGCGACCCCTAGCGGCGAAACAAATTACATATTGTTGCTTTAAGTTCGTAGTAATGAATGCAATGTTTTCATACAAATAACTGCACATTAAATGTTAAATGGCAGCCAATGTTAAATGAAAATCTATTATGGTTTCACACAGAAACAACGTAACCTAGTGTAAGAAGGGCTGTAATAATAATAATAATAATAAATTTTATTTATAAAGCACTTTTCATAAAAGAATCTCAAAGTGCTACAGAGACCGTATTAAACTAATTAAAATAAAAAAACAAGATAAAAAAAACTAGAGCTAAAATCTAAAGGCAGAAAACTACTAAAATATAGCAGGGAAAAATTAGTAAAGCCTAAGGACAGCTTAAAAAAAACGCCTGCCTGAACAAGAAAGTTTTAAGCTCTTTTTTAAAAGAGTCCACAGACTGGGGTTCTCGCAGATGTTCAGGGAGGGAGTTCCAGATGCGAGGGGCAGCAGTGCAAAAGGCTCGGTCTCCCATGGTGCGAAGTTTTGAGCGTGGCTGATGGAGGCGGTTTGTGCTTTGAGACCGGAGGTTACGGGTGGAAGAGTGAGGGGTAAGGAGATCTTTGAGGTATTGTGGGGCGTTGTTATAAATGCAGAGGTGGGTGATGAGGGCAATCTTGTATTGAATTCTTGAGGTTATGGGGAGCCAGTGAAGATTCTGAAGAATGGGGGTGATGTGTTCATATTTGCGGGTTTTCATAAGAGTTCGGGCAGCACAGTTCTGAATGAATTGAAGTTTCTGAAGATGTTTATTTGGTATACCAATAAGCAGGCTGTTACAGTAATCCAGCCTGGATGAAATTAAGGCGTGGACTAGTTTTTCTGCGTCAGAAAAAGTGAGGAAGGGGCGGAGTTTAGAAATGTTTTTGATATGAAAAAAGCAGGTTTTGTAAATATGGTTGATATGATTTGTAAAGGTCAGTTGTGGGTCCAGCTTAACACCGAGGTTGGTAACAGTAGTTGACAGAGGGATGTCTTGGCCAGAGAAAGAGATAGTGGTTATGGGTGATGACTGGACCTGATGAGGGGTGCCAATTTGGATGGCTTCAGTTTTTGAGCTATTCAACTGGAGAAAATTATGACTCATCCATGCCTTAACCTCCTCCAAGCAGTTAGAGAGGGCTAGAGATGATGTTGAAGAGGAAGCAGAAACTGTTGAGGGAGCAGATAATACTGGAAGGACCGGGGTGGAGCATAGGTTTGAGTCGGTTCGCAGGTATAACTGAGTGTCATCAGCATAGCAGTGAAAGGAGATGCCATGACGGCTGATGACACGACCCAGTGGCAACATATATAAAATGAAAAGCAGGGGCCCTAGGATAGATCCTTGGGGAACACCACAAGTGACAGGAGCTGTACGGGACCAAGCAGATCCCAGGTTGACGTACTCTGTCCTGTCAGTAAGATATGAGGTGAACCAGTCCAGTGTGGAGTGACAAAGTCCAATGTCGGTATGAAGACGGCTTAGGAGGATATGGTGGTCGATGGTATCAAAGGCCGCTGAAAGGTCAAGGAGAATAAGCAGAGAGGGTGATCCAGAATCTGCAGAAATTAGAAGGTCGTTAGTTACCCTCAACAGCGCTGTCTCTGAACTATGGGCGGTACGAAAACCAGATTGGAATGTTTCAAACAGTGAATGACGTTGTAGATGTTCTTGTAACTGTGCAGCAACAGCTTTTTCAAGGACCTTGGACAGAAACGGAAGATGTGAAATGGGTCGATAGTTAGATAGGCATTCTGGGTTGAGGTTGGGTTTTTTCAGAAGAGGTTTGATTACGGCAATTTTAAGTGTGGGTGGGACATAACCAGAGTTTAATGAATGATTTATTATTTGTGTGATGAGAGGACTAATGGCCGTCATGTTTGATTTGATGAGCGCAGTAGGGAAGGGGTCCAGGGGAGAGGTGGAAGGCTTCATCTTTTTGATGAGACCCTCAACTTCGGTCTGTGTGACTCTAGTGAAAATACTGAAAAGAGAGGGTTGAGGGCCGGCAGATGGCACTGATGGAGCTGGGGAGCCAGAAAGCTGAGACCGAATGGAGTTGATCTTGTCTTTGAAAAATTCAAGAAACCTATTGCAAAGTTCTACTGTGGGTTCGGTATGAATTTGGTTTTTGGGATTTAGTAGATGATTTATTGTTGAAAAAAGCTGTTTGGAATTTCCTGGATTGTTATTGATAATGTCAGAGTAGTAGATGGACCGGGCTTGTTTAAGGGCTGCTGCGTAGGCCTTCTGATGCTGTTTGTAGGCCAGCTTGTGTACCACCAGGCCAGATGATTTGACACGCCTCTCAATGGCACGGCCACCAGCCTTCATCTTGCGCAGTTCATCCGTGAACCAGGGGGCCGAACGGGAGAAAGACACAGTTCTTGTTTTGAGGGGGGCATGTGTATCCAGAAGGCAGTGAAGAGAATCATTGTAGTGTTCAACTGATTTGTTGACAGATGAATGGGTGAATGAGGCCATCAATTGGAGATCAGAGTACAAGATGGCAGGGTTGATATTTTTTATATTGCGAAAATGAATATCACGTTTAGGCTTAGGGAGTGGTGAAGGGCAGGAAATGTCCATTGAAATGATGCTGTGATCAGAGACGCCCAGGTCATATACCAACAGATTTTTGATGGAAGGAGAGTCAGAAATAACCAGATCTAAAGTGCGCCCCCTGATGTGAGTAGGAGCATCAACATGCTGTGTAAGATTGAGACAGTCCAATACATTTAGAAATTCAGCTGCCAGCGTGGAGGTGGGATTTTCAATATGAATGTTCATATCGCCAAGTATAATATTATTGGATGAAAGAGAGCAGAAGGAAATGAAGAGGTCCTGAATCTCAGCGATAAAGGATGGGTGAGGTTTGGGTGGCCGGTAAATCAGTACTGCATTTATCTTGGAAGGGGGTTTTGATTTAAAAGCCAGATATTCAAAAGAGGACACATCAGGGAGAGACAGAAGAGAAAGCTTGAGACTGTCGCGGTAGATTACTGCCAGGCCACCTCCACGACCAGTGCAGCGAGCCCTGTGCATGTAACTGTATCCAGCGGGACAAGCTTCATTTAAGGATGAAAAAACCTCAGGTTTATGCCAGGTCTCAGTGAGGCACATCAGGTCAATATCTTTGTCAAGAATGTGATCATGTATCAGGCTAGATTTATTTGCTAGGGATTGGATATTAAAAAGTTCAGTTTTGATGTGGGAATTGTGGGAATTGTGGTCAGTGGACCTCTGGATGGGGCGGAGCAGGCTGAGATCCACTCCTCGCCTTCCATCATACACAGCGTGCCGTAGTCTCGCGATGTTTCCGCCGTTTTTCCTTACCCTGATGGCAGCGCTCTGATGACGTGTCTGCGATGCGACAGGAAGGGCAGCGGACCAGACGGAGCCGGCGTCGAGAGGCTGGATGTAAACAAACTCTCTCCGCAAGTTTCCAGCATCAAGCTGCGTTAAGGTAGCGGGTCCGTTTACTGGAGCAAGCATCGGCGATGGTTCCGGGAAGACCGGGCGGATCCATCGGCTGCATACGAACCGGGAAGGAAGAGAAAAACCAGGACGCAATTCTCTCAGGTAAACTTTTAGTCGAGCTATCATGCCGGCACGTTTCCCACGTCTTCTAAAACGTTTTCTCAGGGCTGGTGGGCACAATAGCCATTTTCGGTGTTCAGATCCGTGAGGTCCGTTTGATCCGTTTGAGTGAGACTTTTGGTCACGATCTCTCCAAGAATAGACTGTAGGCATACGGCGAAGGTGATCAGGGATATCCACCAGCACCAGTGTTTGCTGGTTGAGCAAGGGGCGATCAGATGGCAACAGGGTCTCTGACCAAGCCCTGAGGTCGAGGAGGGTTTGGCGATCATATGCCAACAAGGCAGATGCATATCGGAAGGCAAACAATAATAGGAGCAAAACAGACTCGACAGCAAAAGAACGAGGCGGACGGCTAGCCAGCACGGGCGCCATCATCAATTCAGCGCCATCAGTTCAGTTCTTCAAAATGTCACAATGTGAAACTTATAATCACACTGTGGAACATATACAGTTGAAACCAGATATTTACATACACTTCAGCAAAAAACACAAAAACTTTTATTTCTTTACTGTCATACATTAAATCAGAGTAAACTTTTTATGTTTTAGATCAATAAATATTAACATATTTTTTGCATTTGTTAAATGTCAGAATCGAGGGATAATTTTTATGTATTTTTTGATAACTTTCATCAAAGTCAGAAGTATACATACACTAAGCTTATTGTGTCTTTAAACAAAAAGAAAAATCCAGATGATTCCATTCTGAGCTTAAGAAGCTTCTGATAGGTTAATTGATTCCATTTGAATTAATTGGTGGCACACCTGTGGATGCATATAAAGGCACACCTCAAACACAGAGCCTCTTTCTTTGACATCATGGGAAAATCAAGAGAAATCAACCAAGACATCAGGAAAAGGATTGTGGACCTCCACAAGTGTGGCTCATTCTTAGGTGCAATTTCCAGATGCCTGAAGGTCCCACGTTCATCTGTTCAGACAATAATACGCAAGTATAAAAAACATGGGAATGTACAACCATCATACCTCTCAGGAAGGAGATGGATTCTGAGTCCCAGAGAGGAACGTTTTTTGGTGTGAAATGTGCGAATCAATCCCAGGACAACAGCAAAAGACCTTGTGAAGATGCTAGCTGAAACTGGTAAGACAGTGTCATTATCCACAGTAAAACCGAGCTGTACCACCATGAGCTAAAAGGTTACTCTGGGAGAACAAAGTCATTACTTCAAAACCACCATAAAAAAGCCAGACTACAGTTTGCAACTGCACATGGAGACAAAAATCTTAATTTCTGGAGACATGTCCTGTGGTCTGACGAAACAAAAATTGAACTGTTCGGCCATAATGATTAACGGTATATTTGGAGGAAAAAGGGCGAAGCTTTGAAGCCTCAGAACACTATCCCAACTGTGAAGTATGGGGGTGGTAGTATAATGTTGTGGGGCTGCTTTGCTGCAGAAGGGACTGGTGCACTTCACAAAATAGATGGCCTCATGAGAAAAGAAAATTTTGTGTATATATTGAAGCAACATCTGAAGACATCAGCCAGGAAGTTAAAGCTTGGGCACAAATGGGTCTTCCAAATGGACAATGACCCCAAGCATACCTCCAAATTAGTTACAAAGTGGCTTAAGGACAACAAAGTCAAGGTATTGGAGTGGCCATCACAAAGCCTTGATCTCAATCCCATTGAAAATTTGTGGGCGGCACTGAAAAGGCGAGTGCGAGCAAGAAGGCCAACAAACCTGACCCAGTTACACCAGTTCTGTACACCAGTTTAGGAGTGGGCCAAAATTCCAGCAAACTATTGTAGAAAGCTTGTGGAAGGATACCCAAAACGTTTGGCCCAAGTGAAACAGTTTCGGGGCAATTCTACCAAATACTAAGGAAGTGTATGTATACTTCTGACTTTGATGAAAGTTATCAAAAAAATACATTAAAATTATCCCTCGCTCGATTCTGACATTTAACAAATGCAAAAAATGTGTTAATATTTATTGATCTAAAACAGAAAAAGTTTACTCTGATTTAATGTATGACAGTAAAGAAATAAAAGTTTTTGTGTTTTTTTCTGAAGTGTATGTAAATATCTAGTTCCAACTGTAGGAGACCCTGACAAAGTGGTGTATTGCTGTCTGTCATTTTGTCTACATCTTGACTAGCGCCTGTGAAAGTGAGTGCTGGTTCCTTTCACATGAACCAATACTTTAAGCGTTCATAATGAACAACCTTTGGTTTTGCTCGGGTCCAACACTGTATAAATGATCCACAGTCCACAGTATCCACATGATACAGTCTTGTCCATTTTGGGTCAAGTTTCTTTGTTTCTGTGGATCATTCATCCACACCAGGTCACTAACTTGTGTTCGTTCCGCAGTTCCGCAGTTCTGCAGTTCTTGCCGTTCCGCAGTCAGTGAAAATACACACATTGACTTTAATGGAAACCTATTGACTCCGCCGCCGTTCTGGTGAGGATCTGCAGCCGTTCCGCAGTTGGTGGAAATTAGGGGTCAGATCAACACCAGTGTTAAGCACAAACACAGTTTCCATACGATTGAATAGAGTTTAACCATAAATCTGTGGAGTGTCCACGGCAGCAACTGAAGATTTTCTCAAGATGTACATGTGCAGGTTCATCACCATGAGCTAAGAAGGTGAGTAACCAGCCCTAATGAGGTGTAGCATTAAATGGTAGTACAGCTGCAGATAAATACTGGTGCCATTCGCCATCACTATGAAAGAGAACCCTAGCCAACTGACCCTTCAAAGTTATATTCAACCATTCTACCATGCCATCACCACAAGGTTGGTAAGGCGTAGTTATCTTATTTATTTATTAACTTATTTTCAGTTTCTTACAGATGTCCTGCAAAATCTCTGACTCATACTGACATCCCTGATACAATTCTTGATTCTTCTGGAACTGTTCAGGTAGCCTATGTACTGTTCACACAACAGCTGTGCTACTGTACTAGCTTTTTGTATAAAAACATATCCATGTTACTTTTAAAAGTAATGCATTACAATATTGTATTACTCCCTAAAAAGTAACTTATTGTGTTTAGTTGTGTTATGCATGTTACTTTTGTGTTACCTTTTTTCACGTGGGCTGGACATGTGGACTTGTTTTTTTAATAACAAATTGTATTTTTTTGCAAATGTAAAGGCACTTTCACACCAACAGTGACAAGCCGCAGTCTGTAGGAAATGCAAATTCACTCCTGAAAAGTAGAGGGCGCAGCTCAAACCAACATTTCAGCTGTCCTGCCATTCTGGATCACAGAAGAATAGGATGCAGGAGAGGAAAGTTCATTCTTACTTCAGCAATAAAAAAGAAAAGAAAAGAAAAGAAAAGAAAAGAAAAGAAAAGATATGAACACATATGAGATGTATATCTAAATTTATTTTTGCTTATTAGTATGGGTGAAGTGAGTCATCGAAGGCCAGCAGCAAAGACATTGGTTAATAAAGTGAGAAAGAAAAAAAAAAACTATATTTGTGTTATTTTAAATATTTAATTATTGCAGGTTTGTGTAATATTCTGAGTTTGCATTTCACTGTTTTAAGTCATTTTGAGGAATATTAAATCTGTTTTTGTGCCAGTGAGTTGAGTAAATTCTCACATTAGTCTAGATTCTACAATAAGTATCATGTTCACACACAGCGCACACAACACCTCTGCAGTACTCCTGATTTCTCTCTACACGGGGGCAGAAGAGCTGTCAGTTAATTAATGGGAAAACACGTTAACTGTAAATGTAAGGATTTTGGGCTGTCCCAGACGAAAGACTAATTATGGTGATTTCTGTGGTTGTAGCTCCTAAATGGTGGTCCTACGTCGTACAGTAAGAGAGGTTCAAAGATGGCCATTGTTACTGTTGACTATCGTTCTGACTAACAGTTGGCACTAACAGAAACAGCCATCAGAGAGATGAAAGGTGAGCCATCCGTTTGAATGGATACTGTCTCTGTGAGAGGTTACTCTCTCTCTCTCTCTCTCTCTCTCTCTCTGTGTGTATCACAGTCTTTGCATTAATCTATTAAGGAGAGCATGAAATATGAAATGTGCAACAACAATAGTACTACTAATGGTTTTGTTAATTCCCCCCTCGGTAGAAATTCCATTTCTATTCCATTAGCCTTTTGAATGTGGATGGACTTTTCTTAAGACCCATAGGCATAAACTTAAAGTGATACAGTCCAAAGGCAGTCTTTTTCCTGTCATCCAGATCTAGTTCTGCTTGTCAATATCCCAAAGTCATGCCCATGTTAGAAAAAGACTGAGACCCTAATAAAGCTAGACTAAACAGAAAACTTTTAATGCGTTTTGGCTGTTCATTTACACAACAACAGCGTTTTGGTGGCCCGAGAATGCACATTTTGAAGTAGGTTTCAAAGTGCACGTTTTTGAATGCAATTAGCAGTTCAGCAAGTCCTTCTCGTTTCAGTAATCGTTCATTTACTTATTCAGTAATGTTTCTGATTCACTTAAAAGAACCGACACGTAAGAGTCACTCATTCGGAAACCAGTCTACACATGTTTCGCAGTGTAGTGACACTGTCAGTAAAAACTCTTGCAAATATGCCTATGGATGTTATATTAGATTGTTCCTCGGAAAAAATATAGTCAATTTGACATTGAGATACTGGGGGGTGTGATGATGAACCTGTGGGTTATCACCATGTGAACATCAGTGCACAGTGTTATTGGGTACATTGATTTATTGTTTAATGTTATGATTGTTTTCATATTGTTTACTTCTGATTAATGATATTATTTACGATTATGTTATCTGTTTAAATGCATATGTAAAAGCACTGACATTAAATGTGTTTCCGTTATAAGTTAACCGACCCCTATTGTTGGTATGATCCGCTAGTGTTTGGCGGGAAGATATCATATACAAAGGAGTGAGGCTAGTTGAGCCAGAGAGAATGGAGCCAAGGGCCAGAGCTTGTGCAGCTAAAATGCTGTAAGATGTGAGTCGTCATTGTCAGAGGCTTGTTCCCCGAGGCTAGATCTGATGCCTTGTTTTGCTGCTCCCAGCATGTTTTATTTATGTTTTGTTTCGTCTATTTCAGTATTTTTGATGATTTGTTTTGTTTATTTTGGACTTCCTTTGGAGCAAGTGTGCAGAGACAGCTGTCCTAATAAATGCACTTGGACGTTAATGATCACCTGCGTTGTACTCAACTTATTCCACCTTTTCCCGGGCCTATGGGCAAACAAATTTACATTTCAACTCAGGGTAACTGTATACAACCAGTCCTCTGACAACTAGCCATTGCGGTTTTTTACATCAGGCGGTGGTGGTTGTAACAGCATCCCGTCAGGGTGAAAGAGGAAATACAGCAGGAAATTAGCAACTGCCTAAGAATTACTAAGTTGGTGGTGTCATGATGCAATGCAATCCAGAACAACAGAATGTGTAAAAGAATCACATGTGAATTGCTGTTGGTACACTCTAAAAAGTTTAACTATGATTTACTAAAAAATTTTAGTGAAACATTTTTATACTAAAAAACATTGAGTAAATTTTAAAGCTGTAAAATCAATGAAATATACTGTATGAATTGAGAAATGCAAGTAAAAAAAAAAAAGTAAATCCGAGTAACTGCATCTGGTAGGCCTACATTAACAAATAAAATTGAGTAGAAATAATTTAACATTTAAACATTTAAAAAACAATATTTATGAGTAATATTAACTGTTTTTATTTATGAGTAATATTAACTTTTTTATTTCCTCTAAACCTTTGTAAATTAGTATTCAATACAACCACCAGTAGGCTATACATGACATTGGCCTGTATTGTCGACGAGTAACGTTACAGCAATACAGCATATTTTACACTGTTTTAACATGGATATACTCATTTAAACATTTAAACATTCAGGTAGCCTAATTCAAGTGTAATCAACCAGTCTGTTATCCAATTTCCACCGGATCAGCGCTGGTTCTCGTGCCGGAGACAGACTCGCGCTCTGCGGGTGAACTTCGAACTTCAGACCGCCGTCCTGCGTTTCATTCATAGCCGAAAGATACTGCGAGCGACTGACTCCATAACTGCCAATAAACAAACAATGCACAGTTCTGAAGACATTTTATCATCCAAAAATAATTATATTCATTATCATTAGGAATAAAGTCATGTGTTTTATGCAAGGTGTTTCAATCACGTGAAAAGACAGGCGCGACTCTCGTTTAGGTGTCACATTACACCTCTGTATGTTGTTTTCCGTTAAATAAAATGATTTAAAGCACAGTAATGATTTTATAGATAAAATAAAACATTCACAAACCTGAATTTTACAGAGGAAATGCACCAATTCTATTAAGCTGAGAAGAGAGAACTGTTCTGGACAGAAGAGAGTTCAAACTTTATTCTACAAATAAAAAAATTAAAAAAATAAACAGCTTGTAAGAGTCGTTTGAAGAATCGGACTACACGGTCGACTGTTTGTTTTGCACTGTGGATTGAGTAAGCATCACACTCTGTAAAAACCATAACTGTGACAAAAACAACAACAAAAAAAACAAGAAGTCAATATTTAGCTGAGAGACTGAGGATTCAAGAATGTATTCATGTAGCATATGTCATTCTGTTCGACAAAAACAACTAGAGAGTGTAGGCTATTTGTGTGTATATGCTGTTAGGGGGTAACAGTTTAGGATCCAAGGACCAGATGTTCGAATGAAGACCCGGAGTCAGAATTATAATAAATTGAAGAAAAGTTTTGCTGAAGATAGTTTGCAGTTTCATCAGCAGAAGTCAGCTTCAAGACTCACACAGGAGTTCGTAGGCCGTCCCGCTTACAGTTACAAAGATCACAGCAGTTATACCCTACACACACACACACACAGACACAGACACAGTATACCCTACACCAAGGTCTAAGCTACGTCATTGCTTCAGGTTTCAGTTTATGATTGGCTAAGAAATTGATAAACATAGTAATTTTCCACACATATACAGATAGACTGAGGCATATCTCCATCGATTATGCAGCTGACACTCGGACCCTGAAGTCAGGCACGTCGTGACCTTCCAGTTCTCAGATTTGGGTTGCTGGCCGCCAGCCTGTCCCGAACAACAACTCAGTCAATCTCCAATAATGCCAGTGGTTCCTTAACCTGTAACCAAAAAGACTAACACACACACACACCGACACACAGCTTTTCCAAGGTTTGGCCAGATTTGGCCAGGCTCTAACTATAAACAGGAGTGTCGTCTCAAAACATCAAGATAATATGTTCATTCTCTCAAGGAGAGCTACACTTTAGTCTAACTGGAAAGTAAGGCTTTAACAAAGAAATGGTCCCTTAAACTATTGGCTTCAATGACCCCTATATGTTTTAACATGTTGAAGACCACAACACAAAACAAGTCCCTATTTCATTTCTGGAAGCTGGGCTAAATAAGCAAGTACTGTCAGATATCAAATACAGACATTAATACATGAAAAGAACATTTCAGTAATAACACTGGTAACTTCTTTAACAAAGTAAAATCTCCAGAGAAGTCATCAACTTATTTGATATTTAGAAGGAAAAACGTTGATTAATACCTTATAATTCATTACATATACATTGAAGCAGCAGTGGATTCCAATCCACCCCCTTCAGTATGTATAAATACTGGCATTATTTTTCTGTGAATGCTGAAGATGCTTTTGATATTTTTAATTTTCCATTTCAATTTTAATGTCTTTCCAGTAGAGGGCAGCAATGATTTATTAAAGTGAAAGTGAAGTGACGAGAAGGCCCAGTTTGGTAACCCATGCTCAGAATTTGTCCATTTAAACATCCAAGTTTGTGCACACACATTAGGAGCGAGTAGTGAAAATGGTGTTACACTAAAAAAAAAATGAACTAGGAAGGTTGTGCACTTTGCATAATATATTTATATTTAGTTTACTTATAATAATTGTGTTTGTTGACTTGAAATGTTTTTTTTTCTATTAAGGTCCACGTAATTATGTCTCAACAGTACAAAATCCTAACGTGTTGTCTAAACACAAACCATTTATGTTAAGTAAAAAATTCTTACATCCAGAGGGTGGCAGTATAGTGTGACGCCAACTGCCATTTTGCCCTAACTTAATTTGATTGTGTTCAATCTGCTTAATATGTAAAATTTAAGTTTACTTAATCCGTTTGTGTTGGATTACATGAATGATTTGTGTTGCATTAACTGAAACTGGGCAGTGCTTGTTAGTTCCCAGCATGCTTTGCATATGGTTGAATTAAGAGAGAATAAATGTTAAATTTAAGTGTCATTTTATGTTTTTTTGAGAAAATGAGAAAAGGGGAAGACTTGATAGTGTGTAATTGTGTTTAATGTTCAATTACATTGGAATTATTAGAACCATTTAAATTACAGTGGGTTACCATTGTGGAGACGTGTGGAGCATTTTGTTTGGCTGTGGACTGAGTTGGTTACTTTTAACTGCTTTGGTTGAAGGAGCATGTAAATCTTAGCATTTAAGATGCTAATATGTGCTACTGCTAGTGTAAGGACTGATTTTCCTGCTAAAACAAAACGCACCCTGCAATAAAGCCATAAAATGCACCCTGGACAACAGATAACAAAGGCAGAGCACAGAACCTTGTCCTGCCCAAACTTATCTCATTGTCCCCTTGTTTGACTTCAACTCATCCCCCCTCTCCCTCCTCAAGGAATGTCTATTTAACACATATGGTGCATCTTGTGAATATGTTGTTTTTCCTTTTCATGTTTGGTGTCATTTTAAAGGGCACAGTGCGATTGGTAAAATGGTCTTAATTTCATTGCAGTCATTGGTTTAATGAGAAAGATTGAGAACTTAGGAGAATCCTGTTTCTCCTCGCTGGCTGATATCTCTTTACGATATCTCAAGAAACCAGGTGCTACCCCCCTGGGGTACATGGATTGGCCCAAACAACTCTAAACAACATTTGTATAACCCCTGTTGTTCTGGTCTGGTATTTAAGGTGAGGGGACAGAGCAATCATTGGGACTCTTTACCAGGATCATCCCCCATAGTGATGTTTCAGTGCTTTCCTGTTGGAAAGCCCTGACACATTACTGTGTCTTTGTCAGGAAAACATTACTTACTTTTAGAGTCATCTTTGAGTAATTGATGTCATATATTTTCTGAATTGGTTTTTAATCATTTACTTCTGTAATTGGCATGATACATTTTTACCTGACAAATAAATGTTACATCTTGATTTATTCTGAAGTTCTAGAAATCATTCATTTTAGTAGATTAATGTGCAGTCTGGTGTTTCCGCAAATCTTTGTCCAGGATAGATCAAACTGAAGGCACTATGAATGGAGCATGGGGCACATCTTAGGAAAACCTTCTGATTTCTGACTATCTCCTGACTTAGCATGTTGTACGCTGCAAATATTATAAAAAATTACACCTATGGGTCTGCAGTGAGCGGCTGCATAGGGTAAAATACTTGCACTGCACCCTCTGACTATTTCAGGACTGGCTAGTTTGTGATCGTGAGCGCGCAGTCGCGACGTGACGTCTCAAAGCGACACTAGGTCCGTAATGAACGAATATTGAAAGTATGGGATAATCAGAATAATCAAAGATCTAAATTAATTCATAATCAATATTTATGAGTATTTTCTAATCAGAAATACGATCTAAATTTGATTATCATTTGAAATTGGAGTCAGATTAAGCGTAGAGCTAAAGTAATACTAAAACTAAGTTCCAATAAATTAAGTGAACTTCACTGGATCGCTGAAAAGACATACACGCTTTAAACCTTCGCCAGGCCGTTGGATTCCGTCGTTGGGCCAATGGGTGGTCCTTACAAAGTGGTGACCTCGACGTGATTCTCCAGGTTGCGAGTGTCTTTTCAGCGAAATATTGGGACTTGCAACAAATAAGAGAAGTAAGATGTCCTTCTCTTTCTTCAGCCGTTTGGTAAGTCAATTCTCTTTTGCCTTTTAGAAGTGTTGAGGGTAAATTCAGACGCACCTCATATAGACACATTTGTAGAATGGGTCGGCATACCCAGTTAGACCGGAGACGCAAAATCTGGTGGGGCTTGAGAATTAGATAAAACCACATATCAGGGACATGATAGCGGCAGCGTAGATGAGAAATGACATCCCTTGCTTTAACTTTACCTCCTTGTTTGCCAAAGCAACAAGTGATGAAACTAAATTGGGATAACATCATCCAAATTTTATTCTGGTACTCAACAGAGGGTTGAAAACTAAAAACTTAAATTCTGAGGTAAATAATGTTGTTACATTTAATTATTTGCTTTGTTGCAACAACATTGCAACACTGGAAATAAGAAAATGGTCACGCTAACTTGTGAAAAAAAAAACTTGTGATTTGATGAGCTAAAAGATAACAAGTAAAAATGTCTCAACTTGAATCCTTTGTGTGTGAAGTGTAAAGTTGGACAAAACAGTGCAATGCAATTAGAATATTTCAAAAGAAATTATCTGAGAAAATGATCTCAGTCCTAGAGAACAGCTGCTATGCAGAAGTCCTAGAGGCTGAAATTGGGAAAAATACGCTAAATTTTAGAACATGCATATAATGACAATTATTGTGTTACTAAAAGGGCTTGTAACCAGGCCTGATAGTTTCAGAGGACATGCAGCTTGTCCTTGTCTCATGAGATAATTTAGAAAAAGACCAATATGAATTACATCAAAGTAATCATTGTTCTTTGAAAATCTTTCAATAGTGTCAAAAAGTTCATGACTGATGTCCCATATGGTTTAAACAACACCATTTAAGGCTCAGTCTTATAAAGCATATATTATATCAGACTTTGCAATCACTGCATTCTTGTATGTTTTCGAGGTCTCAAAAGAGATTGACAAAAGCAACAAACCATAAAACAATCTTGGCGCCCTCCATGAGACCTGTTTGTCCAACCTTTCTTTCATATTCAAATAAGATTCTTAAAAGAATGCAACTGAAAACATCTCAGTCTAAAACAAGATAATTGTGTCCAATTCTAAATTGTAGTCACAAAAATCTTTAAATTGAGCAATGATTTGACCCATGTTTCTCAATGCATGCAGTCCATTGAATGTTCACAGCATCAAAGCAGCTGTAACTGGTGTCCAGTTTGGGTTGTTGCTGTGTACACAATGCTAATGCCAGCACAGCTGGAGCTGCAGGGCTAAATGCTTTCTAAAAGATCAGTGAGAAGATAACAAGTCAGTCTTGACAAATTACTCAGTAGAAACCCCGAGACCAGTAAATGAAATTGGTTTGATTTATACAATTTTATAAAATATAATTTATATTATGAACAGATTGTAATATATATTATATTGTAATGGCCAAGAATGGCTTTAATCTCGTGATGATTCAGCATTGGGTTAGAAGAGGAAAGGATGTTTAATGAGAATGAAAAGAATCAGAATGTAGAAAGATGGTACGTGTATGTAGGAAACAAGAGGAACACTACTAGTGTTGGGAGGAATGAGATAATATATAGTTAGAGAAAGTATTGGATAAGAAAGGAAACTGAAAGGAAGAATGAATCAGAAAGAATTTCTTTACCTTCTATTTGTGCAAGAATCTGTAATGAGAGAAATTACAATGCTCAGTATATACCAACTAAAATGATCAACCTGAATGCCATGTCTTAAATATCCATCCAAATCCACAGGATGATTTAATTTTGATCTAATAGATCTTTAACCCAGTAACAAGGGGAGGTACAAATTTTAATTTTCTCTTGCAACAAAACCACAAACAAAGTGGTGCAAGTGTTAAAAAACTCCTCTCTGGGAGCTTTAGCTCACATGGAATCTGATCATGGAAGGTATTTTACTGGACATGTACAGTTGTGTGAAATGTAAATATCAGGCAGAAAATCTAAAGTCTTTATGGACCACAGAGATCATAGATCACAACACCATAAATTCCAAAGGCCAAACAAATAAGCATAGCACCACACCTGGTGATCTAATTGCTCTAAACACAGATCTGGCTAGTGTAAATAAACAGCATCATGTAAAGAGATTTCCCTAGCAGACCTGAGGGTCCTAATGCTCACAACACAGCAGACTGTGTGAGTTTAGATGCAATAGCAGTGAGATCTGACCATTATCACTGTTTAATTGACCTTTTCTTTGCAAACACATGATCATGATAATGATACATGTCTTTGTAAACAAAAACAAAATTTCTTCTAATGGCGTAAAATCTTAACAGATCAAAGCCATCAGTAACAACTGTCTGGCTAAGGCAATCAAATAAATATTGAGATAGACCATCTATCTTAATGCAATTTGTATAAAGGCTCAAGATTAAACTGTGCTTTCCTCTCTAGGTCTATTTCCCTTACAGGCTGACAAATGACTTTCTTTAGAACCAGATTCCGCAAGGGTCTGGTTCTGCCTGCCTTAAGCAGGACACACAGCTTTACATGTAGGAGATGGGGGTGGAGAAACTTCAAGGGGCCGCTCACACCTCATAACACTACAGAAGTAGCTCCTGTATGTGGCCTCCCCGGTGTATCACCGGAACTAAATTATGCAACACAAATTATGGTAGGATAAAACACCACCCATCTCCTATACACAATATACACCATCACTACGACAATCTTAGAACATCTCTACCTGGCATAGATCATAAGACTATCCAGGCCAAAATTATTCACATCATGCAATACATCATTCACCTTCATACATATAGGACAAGGGAAATTATTTTAATAATTTCTTTTCAGCATTACAGTCTTGTCAACTTCCTGTATGTAAATACTGTGCTGTGCATAGGACATGCATGGCTGTGGTCACACATCAATTGATTTAAATCCACATAAAAAATCTTATTGAGACCTATTAATCAATGCAACTGGTCTTTGGACAAAATATTTTTTATGTCCAGTCGTTAGCGTTGTTGCAAACCAGGAGGGCCCCCTAGTTTCCAACAAATGACTAATGACAATATCTAAACAGCTAAATCTAAAATGCAGGCATTTCTATTTGTCAACTATACAATTCAGACCTGCACTATTGAGTGTGACCTAGCCTGTACATCAAATGCACAGAGAATGATTACAAAGTTAAACCAGAGAATTTAAACCTCTGTTTCTATACATTTCATTCTCTAATTGAATCTATTAAAACATTGTTTCATTGATGATTTGCACTTAAAACAACTAACGTAGACAATTTTATAATTATGAAATTGTGTATTTCCATGTTTAATTATGTGATATACTCTAATTACTCTAATTATGCATACAACTAGTAAATATACTAGTTATGGTGACTTTCTGCTACCCGTCCTTGATTCATCCAGACCAAATCTAAATTCCACTACCAGATCACTGCGGTAGTGAAGAATTTGGTGATCAAATTACACCTGTTCATTAAATATATGATTCTGAAAAAGAGACCATATTTACCACTCGCACCTTTGACTTTTGAGTTTCACATTTTTGAGTACAACATGTGTTGTTATCTTGTGTTCTTGTGTTTATCCAATAACTTTTTCCTCATCTTACAATAACCACAAATACATCAGTGTTCAATTATTGCATGGTCATTCAGAAGTTGTCTCACACGCAATGGAGCATCATCAGTGAAATGATTCCTTCAACAATGGAGTTCTGATCTACCCGGCAAATGAAACCTTCTGTTTGAAGGTGACCGAGGACTTCTCAAATGGTCAGTTAAAACATCCTAGGGAGGACAAAGATGTTTCCGCACAGCGTTATAATGACACTTTCCAATGACACATTCTGATCATGCTGACCAAAGCAAACAGACTTGATACAATGAGATCATTCTACAGACTGAATATCAACGCAGCCAAGTGCAGGTGGAAGCAAACCCGACCAAGAGGGTCATATGACACCCAGTCCAGCTGCTGCAGCATCCACGCATTCTGCCATGCTTTCATTTTAATGTTCAACCTGTCTTAATGCTGTTATTTCAGGTGACTGGATTCCTGCACCAATCGACAAACACTGCAAACTACAGTGGTCAGGTCTATGAACACTGAAAATGTGGAAACAGGAAAATGTCCAAAAAAATGTCCCCTTTGGCCTGATCTAAATCTGTCCCAAGGGGCCAGGGGCCGTCTGTAAGGACTGATTTTCCTGCTAAAACAAAACGCACCCTGCAATAAAGCCATAAAATGCACCCTGGACAACAGATAACAAAGGCAGAGCACAGAACCTTGTCCTGCCCAAACTTATCTCATTGTCCCCTTGTTTGACTTCAACTCATCCCCCCTCTCCCTCCTCAAGGAATGTCTATTTAACACATATGGTGCATCTTGTGAATATGTTGTTTTTCCTTTTCATGTTTGGTGTCATTTTAAAGGGCACAGTGCGATTGGTAAAATGGTCTTAATTTCATTGCAGTCATTGGTTTAATGAGAAAGATTGAGAACTTAGGAGAATCCTGTTTCTCCTCGCTGGCTGATATCTCTTTACGATATCTCAAGAAACCAGGTGCTACCCCCCTGGGGTACATGGATTGGCCCAAACAACTCTAAACAACATTTGTATAACCCCTGTTGTTCTGGTCTGGTATTTAAGGTGAGGGGACAGAGCAATCATTGGGACTCTTTACCAGGATCATCCCCCATAGTGATGTTTCAGTGCTTTCCTGTTGGAAAGCCCTGACACATTACTGTGTCTTTGTCAGGAAAACATTACTTACTTTTAGAGTCATCTTTGAGTAATTGATGTCATATATTTTCTGAATTGGTTTTTAATCATTTACTTCTGTAATTGGCATGATACATTTTTACCTGACAAATAAATGTTACATCTTGATTTATTCTGAAGTTCTAGAAATCATTCATTTTAGTAGATTAATGTGCAGTCTGGTGTTTCCGCAAATCTTTGTCCAGGATAGATCAAACTGAAGGCACTATGAATGGAGCATGGGGCACATCTTAGGAAAACCTTCTGATTTCTGACTATCTCCTGACTTAGCATGTTGTACGCTGCAAATATTATAAAAAATTACACCTATGGGTCTGCAGTGAGCGGCTGCATAGGGTAAAATACTTGCACTGCACCCTCTGACTATTTCAGGACTGGCTAGTTTGTGATCGTGAGCGCGCAGTCGCGACGTGACGTCTCAAAGCGACACTATGTCCGTAATGAACGAATATTGAAAGTATGGGATAATCAGAATAATCAAAGATCTAAATTAATTCATAATCAATATTTATGAGTATTTTCTAATCAGAAATACGATCTAAATTTGATTATCATTTGAAATTGGAGTCAGATTAAGCGTAGAGCTAAAGTAATACTAAAACTAAGTTCCAATAAATTAAGTGAACTTCACTGGATCGCTGAAAAGACATACACGCTTTAAACCTTCGCCAGGCCGTTGGATTCCGTCGTTGGGCCAATGGGTGGTCCTTACACTAGCAAATAACTAGCTGTAGTCTGTCAAATTGATTATGTGTCACTAAAATAAATGAAATATTGATGGATGAATGAAAATAACAACCACGTAAGTTGGATGCAAATTAAGTAAATTAGTTGGGCTGACAATATTAAATTAAGATGTGTCCAACCATAGTAAATAAGTTGAATCAACCTTAATAAATTAAGTTGACCCAACGTAAGTACATTAAATTGGAATAACATAATTGCATAATGCTGAAATAAAGCAAGTTAATCATGTGGAAATCATTTCCATGATTTTTTTACGTTCATTCAAAGAGTTATTTTTTTGAGTGTACAAGTTACACCATTGATTACCTGATCTTCTCCTCTTCATCATAAAGAAGAGTAGAAACCGTTTGACTGCCTGAACTCTAGTGTTTACTGCAGACAGAATACAAGAGAGACATTTTATAATCAGCAGTGGATTCCAATCCACCCCCTTCAATGCGCACACTAAAAGGTTGCTAGTAGTGGTTGTATGATGTATGTATGATTTGGTAATAGGGGAGAGCTACTGTACACTTGTCAAATTTAAGCTGATTTACTGAATTTTTTTAACATGTTTAAAAATGATTGGTAGCTCAGGAGATGCCGTAAGGTACTCTGCTCGGCTCGTAGTTTCTCATACATGATGCAATCTACAACCATATGACCATAAACGATTCCACGATTTCTCCCAACGGAGAAAAAAAGAAAACCACTGAAACTGATCTTCTCCAACGGCAAAGATTCCACTGTGTACACCCGGCAAATTTCTAGTTGATGGTGTTTTTGATGGGGTTTATTCATTTTTAATGCAGAACGAGACTTAACACATAACACACAAGAAATTTAATTAGTGGTTCTTGCTAAGTGTCAATATTTCCATTACTCATTTTACACATTAAACTCATATTTACATTCAGAAACCACTAGACAATATTTTTACACACCAGTCAGAATAAAAAAAAAACAATCACATGTGAAGTCATTGGCTTTGGATAGAAAAAAAATGCATGTTCAGGAATTGATTAAAATGTGAGAGTATTCTTTTTATCTGCATAATGCTAACTTTAATAATTTATGTAGATGACATAGGTCATAGTTATTTTGATAGAACTGTACAAGTAACACACTGCAAGAATTAACAACAAACAGCTCCAGATTTTTTTCAGCATTAGTTCTTTATTTTTAAAGAAGAAATATGAAAAGTTAAACATGCTGTTGTCACTAAAACACAGTTTTATTTTCTTTACAGTAAGCACGCTCTGCCCAAGATTGTGAATGAGATATTGAGTGATTCCAGGAAGCATGGAAGTTTTCTTGGTTTAAAATCAGATAGAAGTTTCTTCTTCTTCAACAGATATAACAGTTAAATACACACAAAATATTTTACTTAAGCTAAGTGTGTTCATCTTTCACTGTATTGATTTCTCATCAAAGGTATGCTAAAGGAAAGATTAAAATGAATTGATTTGTATTGTCACAATACCTCCAGAAAGCAAGCAAAAGACAGCTGTCACAATTGGCCAATTAAATATGGGTAGCCTAATGTTGATTATGATTTATAATAAATCACTCAGGTGTTTTTCCTCTCATTCTGCAGCATTTGTAAATCAGCACGACCGTCACTATCAGATATGGACAAGCTGCCAGTGCAGAACTGAGTATGTGGAGGACAGAGATCTGAGAGTCTGAATGAGAGCCTGAAAAAGAGACACACAAACACTTTATCATGCACTATATCTGAATGAGGGCATATGAAGAAATAAATCAGCTCACAGTTTCATTGACGCTCACCTCTGACTGAGATCCAGCTCTTGGGAGACTCTCCTCTCTCTGGGTGTTTGCCGTATAGTAGAAACCCTCATGTGACTTTGAGACAGTCGGGATGATCATCTCTGTAGTTTGATTCTGGATGAGTGATCCATCTTTATAGAAATCAGCTCTGAGTTTTGTATATGGATAAAAACAGCGTAGAGTCAGATGATCTCCTTCAGTCACAGGATGAACAGGACTCTCCAGAATCACACCAGCTACAGAAACACAGGAGACATGCAATATTTGCAAATAGTCAGAATAGCTGATTGCATTGAGAAGCTTTCACTGTTTCGCTGACAACACTCAACTGTATATTTCCTCATATATTTATTGGACCAAACGGTTACATTGTCTTCTAAAGTTGCTGTCTGAGAGGAGGTCATAATGATTCCTGATCCCTGTATAAAATCAGAATCCAGTCTACAGTGTCACATCCTTCAGAAATCATTTTAATATGATTTGCTGCTCAAGAAACATTTTTGATTATTATGTTGAAATCTGTTGTGTAAAAAAAAAAATCAGGATTCTTTGATGAACTTAAAGTTCAAAAGAACATTTATCTGAAATAGAAAGATTTTTAACCAGCGCCCCTGAGATTTTTAAGTCTTCTTTACTGTTACTTTTGATCAATATAAGGCATCCTCGTTGAATAAAAGAATTTCCTTCAAAAAAACAATAACTGCAACAAAAAACTAAACTCTTACTAAGCCCAAACTTTTGAACGGTAGTGAATAATGTTACAACAGATTTCTGTTTCAGATAAATGCTGTTCTTTTTAACTTTCTATTTCTTTCTATTCATCAAAGAATCCTGAAAATAAAATGTACACAACTGTTTTCAACATTCATAATAATAATAAATGTTTCTTGAGAAATTTGAAATGTGAATGTGAAACTAAAGACTGGAGTAATAATTAACATCACAGTAATAAATTGCATTTTAAAAATGTATCCAAATAGAAGTCTGGAAATAATCCAACGAACATAAATAAAAACTTACTCATCGAAATTGTATCCACGGCTGGATCAAGTCGCTATTTAAAATGCAAACGTTCATTGTCGGAGTCATGCTCTTCTTCTGAGGAAAATGCGATCTCTTCATCACTATCCAGGACGAACTGAAGAGCTTCCTCACCTGTGTAGTTAAAGAAGACACTTTATTGTTTATAAAGATGTATAAAGACTCAGAGGGTTAATAGCCCTGTTTTGGCAGACCAGAGTATGGTTCTCGGACCTAGAGTCTTACCTTTTCTCTAAGGTGAGCGAGTTGATCCTTCACCCCCGCCCAGAATTGTGGAAACTTTGGGCTTGGCCTCTGAGGGGGCCCAGCTCATAAGTTCAGGTCTCTCAACCGAGGTTGTTGAAACCATCCTTCAGAGCTCCCTCCAAGAGGAAACTCTATGCCTTGAAGTGGATATTTTTTATCATTTCCTGGTGCGGAGAGCACCAGCCGGACCCAGTTATCTGCCCAGTGGGTGAAGTGCTGGAGTTCCTGCGGGGGCGTTTCTCCACAGGTCTACCCCCCTCCACAATAAAGGTGCACATGGCGGCCTTAGCTGTATGTTTATCCTTGGGGAGACACCCTCTATAACATTTCCTTTGTGGCACTGTGAGGCGTCAGACCAAGAAACTACACTGTAAAAAGTCATTCTGTGGGTTTGTAGATTTCAAGAAATTTAATATGTAAACTTTATTTAACAAAATTAATTTCTTGTTTTTTCAACAGTTTTTTGCGTTAAATTTATTTAAAAATTACTGTAATACAATCTATTAAGTTTTGTTGTTTAGGATTTAGCTATTCTTTTTGAATAATTCCAAATAAAGAGAATATTGAATTAATCCAACGTGATGCAAATAACCTGTTTTCAATTTACAAGCATTTCCTGTTCAAACGCGCGCTTGAAGCAGCTCACTCAGTCACGAGCACACACATCATGCGCACGGAGTTTCCTCGCTGCAGACGTGAAGTGATATTTTGCACACTTTTTTAAATATTTGCTTAGTTCTATCTTTGTATATCAATAAAGGACACCGATTAACGTTAAAAAAGGCAGCTGTAAAACTATTCACCTCTGAAGTTGATGCTCACTAGGCCTGTCCTGGAGTTTCCCGCTGACAATCTGGAGGCAAAACTTGGCGCTCTTTTTTAAAATAATTCCTAACAAAGGTAAGGACAATTATTTTATTTTTATATTAAAAAAAAAATGTGTTTGTGTTGTCTATTTGATGTAATAGGCACGTCATTAAAAAAAAAAATGTATTGATGGTAATGCAACGTTAATCCCAGCTAGCAAAAATTGTGCGGGCCGAAAGCGGCCCGATTAAGGCTAAAACACTCGGCCGATCCTCGGCATGAATCTAGGTCCGATTGCTCTGCGAGCGCCCGGTTTTAACGCGGCCCGATTAAGGCTAAGACACTCGGGCGAGCGGTCGGTTTTAACGCGGCCCGATTGCGGAACCCCGAGTGAGAACTACTCATGTCAGGTTAATACTAAAATTGCTTAGCAGCCGTTATTTATGCAAGATAAACAAAGTAAAACAGCACGAGGAAGACAGGTTTCATGTTTAATGCACTTTTTTTTATTGGACCACACTACAAAAATAGGATAAATGTCGAGAGTGCATATGTTACAGGCCCCTGTGCAAAAGGCCATTAAATGCATTTCACGACCACGTCATGTCACAGCGTTCACAAAATGGCGGACGGTCTGCAGCACATAGATCTTCACAACCCAGAACATTAATACACAAAATATTCGCAGCATGAACATATACATCGGAATTACAGGACTCGTGTGCATATTAAGTTGTTGTGTACCTGTAAAAACAGGAGCAAACGTATCAGCGTAATCATAATCCCCAGCAACTGTGAGGTCGCCTCGCTCTCCATTATCCCGCTTATTACATGGCTACCTACCAAATAAATCAATAATTTGACACAAAATATTAATTTAAAAAGGAGTTTATTGATTTAAAACGATTGTAACTTATTGCTTCCGCTAAAGAAAATAGTCCGTTCCGTCTCTACGGTTAGAATCCTGCGTCCATAGCAACGCTCCATTTTTCATGGCAACAGCAATTATATATATATATATAGCCTATATAGCCTATATAGATAGATAGATAGATAGATAGATAGATAGATAGATAGATAGATACACACTACATGCCAAAAGTTTGGACACATTACTATTTGTAATATTTTTGAAAGAAGTTTCTTCTGCTCATCAAGCCTGCATTTATTTGTTCAAAAATACAGAACAAAAATAATAATATTGTGATATATTATTACAATTTAAAATAATTGATTTTCAATTTATTATACTTTAAATTATCATTTATTTCTGTGATGCAAAGCTGAATTTTCAGTATCATTACTCCAGTCTATCACATGATCCTTTAGAAATCATTCTAATATTATGATGATTCATTATCAAAGTTGGAAACAGTTCTGCTGCTTAATATTTTTTCATAACCTGTGATACTTTTTTAGGATACTTTGAAAAAGTAAAATCTCTTAAAAAGTAAAAAAATAAATAAAATGTAAAAAAAGAAGCAAATGTTTTAAAAATAGAAATCTTTTGTAACAACAATATTACACTACTGGTCAACAATTTGGGGTCAGTAATTTTTTTCTTTCAAGCAAGGATGTGTTAAATTGATAAAAAGTGATAGTAAAGAAGATTTATATTATTAGAAAATATTTTTTTTATTTTGAATAAATGCAGTTCTTTTTAACCTTTTATTCATCAAATATATTAGGCAGCAGAACTGTTTCCAACACTCATAATAAATCAGAATAATAGAATGATTTCTAAAGGATCATGTGATAGACTGGATGTCACATGTGACACTGAAGACTGGAGTAATGATCCTGAAAAATTCAGCTTTGCATCACAGAAATAAATGATAATTTAAAGTATAATAAATTGAAAACCAATTATTTTAAATTGTAATTATATATCACAATTCTGTATTTTTTTATCAAATAAATGCAGGCTTGATGAGCAGAAGAAACTTTTTTTCAAAAACATTACAAATAGTAATGTGTCCAAACTTGTGGCCTGTAAAAAAAAAATATATATATATATATATATATATATATATATATATATATATATATATATATATATATATATATATATATATATATATATATATATATATATATATATATATAAATAATTTTTCCTCCATTTCAGTTAAAATGTGAAATGTACTCATGTGTCTCTTTTATTTAATAGGTGCAATGAAATGGAGCTGTAAAGTTTGCAGATATAACGCAACAACAAGGGGTGATCTCTTACAACATCACAGATTACAACATTGGACATCTGGAACCTCAGTGGCGTGTCTTCATTTGGATTGTCCATGCTCTTTTAAAACGTGGACTGCTCTCCGCACACATCTGTCAAGGTATCATACACAAGATGAAGTTAGGAAGCCAGAAGTAATCCTCTCTCTTAAGTGTGTGCTTTGCTCAAGTGTATATACCAATGAAAAGGAATATTTTCAACATCTTGGAGTGTGTGTTTATTGGATGTGCATTTAAGACAAATATATATGGGACATTTTTTACTCACAAAAGCCGAAAGCACAACCCCTATTCACCTGAGGACTTTAAGCCAGATGTAATTGGGAAGTTTCAAATTCAAACTTTACCAAATGAAACTGATTTGATCGTGAGTGATAGTACTTGTGAAGACAGTGGACCAAATCAGTCAATAGATGCCTCAAAAGAAATTATTCGAACAATTGGATCACTTCTCTTAAAGTTGGAAAGTGTTTACAATGTTTCTAGTAAATGCATTGACGAGCTGGTGGAAGAGCTTAATTTCATTTGCACTGCTTCTGCTCCCGTTATCCAACAAGTTGTTCACAGAAGTTTAGAGAAGTACTGCTGTGCTGTTGAGGAGGACATAGTTACAGAATTGGTGGAGGAACTGTGCAAATCACACCCTTTAAGCAGTGCACTTGGAGTAAATGGGCCCTTTGGTTCTTCATTTAAGAGAAAAAAATATTTAAAGGAACAGTTTGATGTTATAGAGCCTGTGGAATACATCCTTGATTCACAAGAAAAGCTGAGCTTTCAGTATGTGCCCCTTCTTCAAACATTACAGCATATATTGACCAATAAAGATTTTGCTGATGCTGTTTTGAAAATACCACCCAGCACATTCACTCATTATGAATCATATCAAAATGGGACACATTTTAAGAACAATGAGTTTTTCTCTGAAGAGCCAAGAATTTCTTTAATTCTTTATATCGACGATTTTGAAGTTTGCAACCCGTTAGGGACGTCAAGAAAGAAACACAAGATTACGGCAGTGTACTGGGTACTCGCAAATGCACCACCTGAAGTGCGCTCCACACTAACTGCGATACATTTAAGCATTCTCTGCAAAGCCGTGGATGTTAAAAGATTTGGTTATGAAGCTATTTTAGAGCCACTTCTGAAAGATCTTTCTGTCTTGGAACAGGAAGGAGTTTTTGTGCCCAGTGCTGGAAAAAACATTAGAGGAACCGTATATTGTGTTGCAGCTGACAATCTTGCTGCGCATTCTGTTGGTGGACTTGTCGAAAGTTTTACTGGTCCTTACATTTGCAGGTTCTGCCTTGGACCACATTCTGAATACTGTCAAAAGCAGGGTCGAGAATTTCAGCAGAGAACAAAAGAAGTCCATGAATTGCATGTCAAAACTATAAGAGAAAACCCCACATTACTCCATAGTTATGGTGTCAAGAGAGCTTGTCCACTGACAAAAAACCTGAGTCACTTTCATTTTGTTACAGGATATCCTCCTGACATACTCCATGACCTTTTTGAAGGCATAGTTCCTTCAGAATTAGCACGTTGCCTTTCCATTTTCATTAACAATAAGTACCTCACACTGTCAGAACTAAATTACCTGATAAAGAAGTTTCCCTTCAAGTTTTCAGATGTCGTTGACCGTTCCCAACCCATCCCAGAAAATTTTGCAAGTCGTTGTAGCATAGGAGGAAACGCTCATGAGAATTGGGCACTCATAAGGTCATTGCCACTGCTTATTGGATCAAAGATTCCCTGTGATGATCCAGCATGGCAAATACTTATGACATTGAAAGACATTGTAGAGCTCACATTGGCTCCTGTCCACTCATGTGAAAGTCTAGCTTTTCTTGACTTCAAAATCTCAGAGCACCGTCAGAGGTTGCAAGAAGTATTCCCTACGCTGAAACTGACACCAAAACACCATTTTCTGGAGCACTACCCTGCTCTGATTGAAGCCTTTGGTCCTCTAGTTGGAGTATGGACTATGCGCTTCGAGGCCAAACATAGGTTCTTTAAACGAGTAGTCAGGTTCACGGGTAACTTCAAGAATGTTTTGTTGTCACTTTCATCAAAGCATCAGATGATGATGGCCTACCATTGGCAGAGAAATACCAGTGTTTCTGCCATAATCGTCAACAAAGCATCATCCGTGCCTCTGGAAGTACTAGATGATAGAATCCAAGAGTCTGTTAAGGAACTGTTCCCTCAACTAACCAGCATTCAGTTGTCAAATGCTGTAACATACTATGGGACACGGTATTGTGCTGGAATGATCATGCCATATGGCTCCACTGGAGGACTTCCTGATTTTGTAGAGATTATACAGACAGTGATTTTGGAAGCCAATCTCTACTTCATTGTCAAGAAACTCAGTGCCTGGTACCTGGAGCATTTTAGGTCTTTTCTGTTAGAAAGCAGTGGGGAATTGATTCTTGTTCATCACCATAGCCTTCAAGATCATTATCCATTGGCATCTTATACTGTGGAGGGCAAGCGCATGGTTACACTGAAAAGGCACATTTGTTGCAGTGCACCATAATAGTGAGTAGCTTTATAACTGCATTTGTCCAAGACAACTCTTATGTAAAAACGTTATTGTTTAAGAACATTTGCATTATCAAAGTAGCATAGTTTGCCATAGCCTACTAATCAGTCACCAACACAGTTTTCTATGAATGTCAGTGACTTTTTATTTTTTTTTTTTTTTTTTAGGTAACCAATCATGGATTCAGCAGCCCTAAGGGTAATCTTTGACCACAGGATAGAGAAGCTAATACTACCATCTGGAATACCAGAGTCCTTGGAGGAGTTAAACTTCTCTATCAAGCAGGCTTTAAATATTACAGATGATATCAGTCTTCAGTATGATTCAGATTTTGAGCAATTTTTTACTCTTCACTCCACTACTCAAATTCAACACAAATCCACCATAAAGGTTGTGGCAGTCGCACCAATGGTTCTCACTTTGTTTCCACCCAACGAAAGCTTTACTGTCGGTGATATCACAGAGCAGTCCCTTGATACTACCACCTTCATGTGTACTAACATACAGGACTTCTCTGACACAATGGACTCCTCAGCAAACACGGTCATCCTGTCACCAAATAACAGCCAAGAAAGAAAGCCATGGCCAAAAGAATTCATCATTCCACACTTCTCTGTTGAGACTGAAATGGTCCTTGAAAGAGCCAATGAAATTTACAGAAAAGATGGGACAGTGCTAACTACCCCAAATGTAAAGTCAGACATACTCGAAAAGCTGGCTCAGTCAATTTACACATACACTGCATACCCATCCACCCTTCAGATTCTGTCTGTAGCTGAAGCACTTATAAAGGCACACCCATGTCTGAAAGATCGAGGGAGCTTTTCAGGCCTTTATGCATGGCAGACAAGCATTAAATACAAAATGGCTAACTACCGAACAAAACTCAGAGGTTTTGGCATTCCTGAGGTCACATGCAATGCTTTAAAACACAAACACCCAGATGACAGAAAGTCTGCAAAAAATGTTAAAAAGCCAAGAAGAGCTGAAGTCAACTACCTCCCATCTTACCCAGTGGGTGAAGATGAGACGACTTTGGAAAAAGAACGCGAAGAGCTGGTCTCAGAATTAAAGAAAAAGAACAATGAAAAGATGATAAAGGAAATGATGAACAAAACATTTGCACATAGACGAAATGAAATCATTAATCAATCTCCAAGTGTGCAAGACATAAAAGAACGATAGCCAGCTCTTTTTCAACCATCTCAAGTGAGTTACCAATCATGTTTAGGGACATAATGTCCCTTCTGTAAACATTTTCTTAAATAAATTTTTCTGTCATTCCATATTTCAGGTGTCTGCAGAATTTCAGAGAATAACCACAGTGCAGCTGGAACCTAAATGTATGTCCTCATTGAATCTTCACACTCCCAAGATGCTGACACTGTTTCGTGCCAAAGGAGGAGCACTTGGAGAAAGACTGAAAACTGAGATGGAACTACTGAAGGTAAAGCATGCAGTCCATTTGGTTACAAGTTATTTTATGTAAGGGTGAGAGGAATCAGTATTTCTTTTTTTTGTTCTTTTTTTTTTGTTAATGATCAGCAGGTAGCACTTCCCCTTCTTCAGTAAATTAAAGGGGTCCTATTAAGCTCTTTTTAAGTCTTTATTTTGTTTTTAGGGTGTACTAGAATATGCTTTCATGCTTGACAGCAACATTACACGCATACTATGGCAAGCCGTTGTAACATTTAATCCTTAAAACCTAGGCTACTAGTATCTATTTTCATGCTACTAGTACTTATTCTTTAGGTACTAGTGTTTATTCTTTAGATACTAGTGCTTATTCATTAGATATTAGTTCTTATTTATTAGATACTAGGTCTTATTTATTAGATACTAGTTCTTATTTATTAGATACTAGTACCTATTAAAAAAGACACTAGTTCTTATTCATTAGATTCTAGTGCCTATTAAATTGGTACTAGTACTTATTCATTAGATATTTATTAATTAGATACTAGTACCTATTAAATAGATACTAGTATTTATTTTGATAGTGACTAGTAACTATTCTTTTGTTACTAGTAACAGATTTTACATTTTTGCCATTGACTTCTATGGGGATCTCATTCAGATATCAACTATTCAGTTCTGACTAGTATGTATTACAGTTGTGACTAGTACGTATTTATTAAATACTAGTACTAAGTCATTAGATACTAGTACCTATTAAATATATACTAGTACTTATTCATTAGCTACTAGTACTTATTCAGTAGATGCTAGTACTTATTCATTAGATACTAGTACTTATTCATTAGATACTAGTACTTATTCAGTAGATGCTAGTACTTATTCATTAGATACTAGTACTTATTCATTAGATGCTAGTACTTATTCAGTAGATGCTAGTACTTATTCAGTAGATGCTAGTACTTATTCAGTAGATGCTAGTACTTATTCATTAGATACTAGTACTTATTCATTAGATACTAGTACTTATTCAGTAGATACTAGTACTTATTTATTAGATACTAGTGCTTATTCATTAGATACTAGTACTTATTCATTAGATACTAGTACTTATTCATTAGATACTAGTACTTATTCATTAGATGCTAGTACTTATTCAGTAGATGCTAGTACTTATTCAGTAGATGCTAGTACTTATTCAGTAGATGCTAGTACTTATTCATTAGATACTAGTACTTATTCATTAGATACTAGTACTTATTCAGTAGATACTAGTACTTATTTATTAGATACTAGTGCTTATTCATTAGATACTAGTACTTATTCATTAGATACTAGTACTTATTCATTAGATACTAGTACTTATTCAATAGATACTAGTACTTATTCAGTAGATGCTAGTACTTATTCATTAGATACTAGTACTTATTCATTAGATGCTAGTACTTATTCAGTAGATGCTAGTACTTATTCATTAGATACTAGTACTTATTCAGTAGATGCTAGTACTTATTCATTAGATACTAGTACTTATTCATTAGATGCTAGTACTTATTCAGTAGATGCTAGTACTTATTCATTAGATACTAGTACTTATTCAGTAGATGCTAGTACTTATTCATTAGATACTAGTACTTATTCATTAGATGCTAGTCTAATAATGACCGTCTTTATACCAGTTGTACCGCCAGCTAGTGACTCCTCCATCATATATGTCACATCTAAAAGTGACTGTCTCTCCTCTGAATACATGATGATCAGGTTTAATGGTCACTTTGGGTTTTGGTCTTTCTGTAGAAAGACAACAATAAACAATGAAATAATGTGATAAAATAATAAATAAAAACAATAAATTGTGTTCGAACATTTGTATTGTAAAACACATAATCAGGTTAGATTGAAGTGTTGTTCTCTAGCTGTTATAGTCACTTATTCTGTCTTATGAAATCATTTGTGCATTATGAAAGCAAAATACTGCAAAGTCAGAGTTGGTTTGGAAACATCTATCAGAATAAAACTGGCAAAAAGCTTGAGTAGTGAAAGTTTCTCAACAGCAGATCTCGTCCTCTTATAGTTCAATCCACTGTCTCACAACAGCAACATCTACAGCCGCAGTCAAAGAGACACAACATTCAACAAAGTCACGAACTGCAGCAGTTTACATGAAAAAGAGTTGCAGAGATGAAACACATCATGACTACTGTCTCAAGCTGCTCTGAGATGCGAAGGTAAAGGATCCAAATGCAGTTTATTAAACAGAGTAATCCAAAGACGTGATCCAAATCCAGGCAAGGGTCATACACAGGCAAGCAGTCCATACAAACAAACAAATCCAGAGGGTGAGACTGGAACGGGAAAACCAGGGCACAGGCAGATATCGAAAACCAGGAGCAAGGGAAAAGCAAGGGAAAAGCAAGGGAAGAGCAAGGGAAGAGCAAGGGAAGAACAAGGGAAGAGCAAGGGAAGAGCAAGGGAAAAGCAAGGGAAGAACAAGGGAAGAGCAAGGGAAGAGCAAGGGAAGACGCTCAGAATTGCAGATGAAACAACTAACAAGACCTCGCCAATAATGAATGAGTGTACATGCGCTGAGTCCCAATTCGCCTACTTATACTACGACCTAAAAGTATGTACTTTTTTTGTGAGGAAAAAGTACATACTTTTGAGTGTGTAGCAAAAGAGTATGCACGTTCTGGGACATACTTCGATGACGTCATGCAACTTGAACGACAACGTGGTTGCCTAGTTACGCACACCACAACTGTTAACGTTTCATTCATTCTTATGTCCAATAAAATTTTATTTACTATTCCCATCTTTTTTTCTCATCGTTTTTTTTTTCTCAATACATTTTACAATGTGTTCTTCTACCAAGTTGAGGAGTGAAGAAGCAGGGCGGCGTCGTCGTAGAACCAAACGCAGGTCGTTTGTGAGGCGGCTGGTTCTGACGTTCATGTGCAATGTGTGTAACGAAAGCTACTTATTTTAAAGTTCAAATATTGAAAGTTTATAGTATAACTATTGTTTACCGTATTTTATACTTAATTTTATACTTATGTATATAACTCAAAAATACCCAGATGAAAATGAACCATGCTTTTACTATAGTAAAAGTATAGTAACCATGTTTCTTTGGTTGGACTAATAAAGTTAACATTTGTACAGCCACAGTATTACTACAAATAAGTCAGTGTGGTTAAACTATGGTTAGTGTAGTAAAAGGAGTTTATTTTCATAAGGGTTTATAGTAAGGTATAAATCTAAGACAGAAACATCAAAAGAAATACATAAAAAAGACACTTGCATGACACTGTACTAGAGCCTTTTTATTTATTGTTTTGTAGCCTGATAACCCCACACCATACTGCCAGCTGAATGCAACGGCCCCCATCCTGAGGATGTTTTTGGACAGGGAGTCTGACCTCCGCCCCTATCTGCGCCTGACCAGACCATCCATAATCAACCTCATAGAGGCACTGCCTTATCAGGTTGATCATGGATGGTCAAAAGACATAGAGGTGGTGATGTTTCTGTACTGGCTGGCCCATGCTGCTTCCTATAAGGTTGTGTCCTCAGCATTCGACATCCCTAAATCGACTGTGCACAGGGTTGTGCACAGGGTTGTGCACAAGGTCAGCAGGGCTATCCTTGGCCTGCTAAAAATGATGGTGCGTCTCCCTCAGGGTGAAGAGTTGGAGGAGGTTGGTGCAGGGTTTGCCAGGCTTGCAGGCTCTCCTGCTTTTCGGATGGCAGTTGGAGCTATTGACGGTTGCCACATCCGTATAAAGCCCCCAGCAGTCAATGCAGCCTGTTATTTCAACAGGAAATTATTCCATTCAGTCCAGCTCCAGGCTGTATGTGACCACAGAGGAAAGTTCCTTGACATCTGTGTTGGCTTTCCTGGATCTGTCCATGATGCAAGGACCCTAAAGAACAGCGCCATTTACAGCAGGCAGTTGTACCCACCCGAAGGCCGGTGCATCCTGGGAGATGGAGGGTACCCCTGCCTGACATCACCCATCACCATCATGACCCCCTACCGTGAGCCTGTTGCCTCTCCAATTGAGGCCCGCTACAACAGGCATCATTCCAGGGCCAGGTGCGTGATTGAGAGGGCCTTTGGCATGCTGAAGACCCGCTGGAGGTCCATCTTTTTTAAAGCCCTTGAGGTGAGCCCAGACTTCACCCCCATCGTTGTTACATGCTGTGTCATTTTGCACAACATGTGCTTTGCCACCGGTGACATCATGGAAGCAGATGTGGGCGATGATGATGAGGATGCCAACAACGAAGACAACGCTGACACCAACAGAGAAGTTGTGTGTGGTGATTTCATGAGGAGCCGTCTGGCAGCAGCAGTTTCCGCACCCGACGTCCACGTTCCTGCATTAATGGAACATGACTATGTTTAGAGTCATCCATCTTTACTTTCCTTTGTTATAAAGTTTATATTGTATTGTTTTAAAGTTCTAGAAGTTATTTTTATTAAACCACATTCTCAGTTAAACAATTATTTCATGATCGTAGTAATAAGCACTTTTGTATTGTTAATATTAAAAACATTCCAATTAACATACAATGTAACATACATGGGTTTTCATTATATTAGCTCTAAAATCGTCTGCAAAATTGTAGCCAGGTAGAAAAATTCAATCCTATGGAATTGGGAGAATTTAGAAAAGGACTCACCCTCCACAAATAATCACTACCTCCTCCTTTCCTGGCTGCTTCTCCAACCACTACTCAACCCTTGATTTCAGATGTTTACTATATATGAAAAACAATACTCTGTGTAGTGTGTCAATCAAATTTGTTCATAAATGCTATACTGATTTTCATAAACTCAATCAATTGTCAACAACTGAATACAGTGCCAATTAATTTTTATATTAACCCTTTCAGATTCTGCATTCATTCCAATGGACATAATTAACTGATATTAACTATGGTGGACTGAGACAGAGGGTATAACTAAATATATGTCATAATATATATAAATATATAAAAATTATACAAACGTCTGTCTGTCTGTTAACAGCATATCTGTCGAACCTTTAGTCCGAGGGATTTCAACCTTGACAGGTGTCTTGCTACGGGCACGAGTAAGTGCAGTGCCAAGTTTGAGATGGCGTTGTTTGGATGAGAAATGCAAATGATATTGTTAAATATATCATTTTTAGAGGGTTGTGGTTTAAAATAAACATTCTGACATTAGAGGGTTGTATCTGTAAAAGAAGCACAAAGAAAAGTTGTGGTTTAAAAATAAACATTCTGACATAAAGACTCTGTTAGCTTAACATTAAATCAGCTATACTGTTTACTTCTGAATATTATATTTTTACTCAATTTTCCACATTTATTTTATGTCATTATGTCAGGATCAGTATTTGCTTTCTACCAAAGACAAATAAAAATGTCTCAGAACTTTTGCTGTGTAATTGTAACAATGAGCTCTCAAACACACCAAACCAACAATTACTAAAAACACACTCAAAAACTGATTTTGCACAGGCCTTTTGCACTAGTATATATAAAATGTATATTATCAATGGATTTTACATTTACTGTAGAATTAAAGAATGGTCATATTTTTGTTCCTGGAATATAATTTAAGACGAATTAATACCATAATCACTCAAACAGAATGAAAAATCATACCAGAGATGGTCTTAATTTACAATTTGATTAATTTATTAATTCATTATAATAACTGATTAACTCTTTATACAAACTGATTAATTAATTAATTACAATTATTTATTAGTTAAAGATTTGGTCAGGACCTCCATCAAATTAAGGAGCCTCTCTTCCCTAGCTGCTACCTCTCTTCTCATCTCCTCATCCCTCATCTCCATTCTCACTCTAAATTCTTCTTCTCTCCTCCTGGCTTCTTCTTCTCTCTCTCTTCTCTCTCTTCTCTCTTCCTCCTTTCTTCTCTCCCTCTCTTCAAACTCTCTTTCTCTTCTTTCTTCTCGCAGCTGTGCCTCTTCCTCTCTCTTAGCCTCCCTTTCCTCCAGCTCTCTCAAATAGGAAAGAAGCTCACTCTCTCCTGACCCTCTCTTCCTTTTTGTGCCTCCAATGTTAGAAGGGCCAGGAACAGAGGGACCAACAGCCTCATCCTGGTCACCAGACTGTATTAATACTGGTGGGGTGATGGATGGCTTTGAGCCTAATGCAGCATCCATCACCCCATACCACTTCCAGGATGCGGCTGTCAGTTCCCCTCCCTCTGTGCTGACCCCTGACTGTGGACACTTAAGATCCTATAACATTTGTGGGAAAAAGACTTACAATTACTTACATTTTTTTTAACTAATTATTTATATTTAAGGCAAAATAGAAGACAACATACATCACATTTACTTACTTTGTACTTTTGCTTAAGATTTTCCCACTTTTTCTTAACCCATGCCGCTGAAACCTTTCCCAGCAGGTCGCTTTGATGAACGAAGGCTCTTGTGGACCCAAAAGAGAACACAGCAAGCACATTTACAAGTTATTCACAACAATACCATTGGAAGCTTTTGAATTTATAAAGCAAACACAGAACATGCATTACTAAGTTAAAACCTATGAGTATCACTTGTACACCCTAAAATAGTAATAAAACAGACATTAAATGAGAGTGTTTAGAGCTCAATTATTCTCACACTAACTTACTCCTTTCTAGAGCTATTTAAGTAAACACATATCCATATCATTTCTCCTACTGAGCACACCTTTGGACTAAAAAACACAGAGGAACATTTTACAGGAGTTGTACAGTGGATGTATATTTAATTACTCACAATAATATTTCTATAACAAATCAGAGGGATAGACATTGGGACAGACTTTTCCTACATCCGATGGATAATTTTTTTTTACACAATATAACAGCAAATATATAAGCCTATGACACATAACAAATAAAGTAAAATACCAATTACTGCAGCATCTACAAAAGCATACAAATGTCAATGACCGCTACTTACTCAAAACCTTTGATTGCCGCGTTTCTTTTCCCTGTGAAAAGGACATCATTGGCAATGCGCCAGTTAATGAGGCGCTCAGTATCTTCATCGGACCCTACAAGATAAACACGGTACTTTTTTAGCACAACATAAACCCAATAATATTATGAGACAATAAAATATAACTTTAATTAGGGTTAAACATTTGAATTCTTACACTTAAAAGCTGAGGGCGCATCTCCGCTGCTGCATCCGGCTGCCATGTGTACATCACCGCAAAGCCATCGCAAAACTCCTCCCTCCCGCACGCAATGGGTTGTGGGCAATATTAGCCGTAAGAGTGTGCATTGATCGCACTTTGCACTACATTTCTAAATTCTGCATAAAAACGTTTTCATATGAGTGAATGATTTTTGGTGTTTTTGTCACACCTCAGAACCGTCTGTTTGGTGTTACTCACAACACATGAATCAATCACAGACAACTAAAGACTGAACACAGAGGAACTAAATACACAGAGGTAAAGAAATAAATGACGAACAGCTGTGATGAATGAATGTCCATGGTAATTGATGAGTGGAGGGAGAAAACAAACAAAGGAAAACGTGATGAAGGAAAACAAACTGAAAGTCCATGAAAACGAAACTAAAGGTGAATGAGTGCAGATGACTAGTGATGTGACGTTCGGCACAGAGGCTTCGAAGCCATCCATCCATCCATCTTCCTCCGCTTATCCGGGGCCGGGTCGCGGGGGCAGCAGTCTAAGCAGAGATGCCCAGACTTCCCTCTCCCCAGACACTTCTTCCAGCTCTTCCAGGGGGACACCGAGGCGTTCCCAGGCCAGCCGGGAGACATAGTCTCTCCAGCGTGACCTAGGTCTTCCCCGGGGTCTCCTCCCAGTGGGACGCGCCCGGAACACCTTCCCGGGAAGGCGTCCAGGAGGCATCCGAAACAGATGCCCGAGCCACCTCAGCTGACCCCTCTCGATGTGGAGGAGCAGCGGCTCTACTCTGAGCTCCTCCCGAGTGACCGAGCTTCTCACCCTATCTCTAAGGGATCGCCCAGCCACCCTGCGGAGGAAGCTCATTTCGGCCGCCTGTATCCGGGATCTTGTCCTTTCGGTCATGACCCAAAGCTCATGACCATAGGTGAGAGTAGGAACGTAGATTGACCGGTAAATCGAGAGCTTTGCCTTGCGGCTCAGCTCTTTCTTCACCACGACAGACCGGTACATCGACCGCATTACTGCAGAAGCTGCACTGATCCGTCTGTCAATTTCCCGTTCCATCCTTCCCTCACTCGTGAACAAAACCCCAAGATACTTAAACTCCTCCACTTGAGGCAGGAACTCTCCACCAACCTGAAGTGAGCAAGCCACCCTTTTCCGACTGAGGACCATGGCCTCGGATTTGGAGGTGCTGATTCTCATCCCAGCCGCTTCACACTCGGCTGCAAACCGTCCCAGTGCATGCTGAAGGTCCTGATTTGATGAGGCCAACACGACAACATCATCCGCAAAGAGCAGAGATGAAATCGTGTTGTCACCAAACCTGACACCCTCCGGCCCCTGGCTGCGCCTAGAAATTCTGTCCATAAAAATTATGAACAGAACCGGCGACAAAGGGCAGCCCTGCCGGAGTCCAACATGCACCGGGAAGAAGTCTGACTTATTGCCGGCAATGCGAACCAAGCTCCTGCTTCGGTCGTACAGGGACCGGACAGCCCTTAGCAAAGGACCCCGGACCCCATACTCCCGAAGCACCCTCCACAGGGCGCCGCGAGGGACACAGTCGAATGCCTTCTCCAAATCCACAAAGCACATGTGGACTGGTTGGGCAAACTTCCATGAAACCTCCAGCACCCTGTAGAGGGTATAGAGCTGGTCCAGTGTTCCACGGCCCGGACGAAAACCACACTGTTCCTCCTGAATCCGAGGTTCTACTATCGGCCGTATTCTCCTCTCCAGTACCCTGGCATAGACTTTCCCGGGGAGGCTGAGAAGTGTGATCCCCCTGTAGTTGGAACACACCCTCCGGTCCCCCTTCTTAAAAAGAGGGACCACCACCCCGGTCTGCCATCCCAGAGGCACTGTCCCCGACCGCCACGCGATGCTACAGAGACGTGTCAGCCAAGACAGCCCCACAACATCCAGAGACTTGAGGTACTCAGGGCGGATCTCATCCACCCCCGGTGCCTTGCCACCGAGGAGTTTCTTGACTACCTCGGTGACTTCAGCTTGGGTGATGGACGATTCCACCTCCGAGCCCTCAGCCTCTGCTTCCTCAATGGAAGACGTGACGGCGGGATTGAGGAGATCCTCGAAGTATTCCTTCCACCGTCCAACGACATCCTCAGTTGAGGTCAACAGCTGCCCACCTCTACTGTAAACAGCGTTGGTAGGACACTGCTTCCCTCTCCTGAGGCGCCGGACGGTTTGCCAGAATCTCTTCGAGGCCAGCCGATAGTCCTTCTCCATGGCCTCACCGAACTCCTCCCAGGCCCGAGTTTTTGCCTCCACAACCACCCGGGCTGCAGTTCGCTTGGCCTGCCGGTACCCGTCAGCTGCCTCAGGAGTCCCACAAGCCAACCAGGCCCGATAGGACTCCTTCTTCAGCTTGACGGCATCCCTTACTTCCGGTGTCCACCACCGGGTTCGGGGATTGCCGCCTCGACAGGCACCAGAGACCTTACGGCCACAGCTCCGAGCGGCCGCTTCGACAATGGAGGTGGAGAACATGGTCCACTCGGACTCAATATCTCCAGCCTCCCTCGGGATCTGGTCGAAGCTCCGCCGGAGGTGGGAGTTGAAGATCTCTCTGACAGGAGACTCGGCCAAACGTTCCCAGCAGACCCTCACAGTACGCTTGGGTCTGCCGAGTCTGTCCAGCTTCCTCCCCCGCCATCGGATCCAACTCACCACCAGGTGGTGATCAGTTGACAGCTCCGCCCCTCTCTTCACCCGAGTGTCCAAGACATACGGCCGCAGGTCAGATGAAACGACCACAAAGTCGATCATCGACCTACGGCCTAGGGTGTCCTGGTGCCATGTGCACTGATGGACACCCTTATGCTTGAACATGGTGTTCGTTATGGACAGACTGTAACTAGCACAGAAGTCCAATAACTGAACACCACTCGGGTTCAGATCAGGGGGGCCGTTCCTCCCAATCACGCCCCTCCAGGTGTCACTGTCGTTGCCCACGTGGGCATTGAAGTCCCCCAGTAGAACGACGGAGTCCCCAGTTGGAGTACTTTCCAGCACCCCTTCCAGAGACCCCAAGAAGGCCGGGTACTCTGCACTGCCGTTTGGCCCGTAGGCACACACGACAGTGAGAGACCTATCCCCGACCCGTAGGCGCAGGGAAACGACCCTCTCGTTCACCGGGGTGAACTCCAACACATGGCGGCTGAGCTGGGGGGCTATAAGCAAACCCACACTAGCCCGCCGCCTCTCACCATGGGCAACTCCAGAGTAGTGAAGAGTCCATCCTCTCTCGAGGAGTGTGGTTCCAGAGCCCAAGCCGTGCGTAGAGGTGATCCCAACTATCTCTAGTCGGAACCTCTCAACCTCACGCACAATCTCAGGCTCCTTCCCCGCCAGCGAGGTGACGTTCCACGTCCCTAGAGCTAGCTTCCGTGTCCAGGGATCAGGTTGTCGAGGTCCCTGCCTTCGACTGCCGCCCGATCCTCTCTGCACCGGCCCCTTACGGTCCCTCCTGCAGGTGGTGAGCCCACGGGAAGGCGGCCCCACGTCGCTCCTTCGGGCTGAGCCCGGCCGGACCCCGTGGGGGGGGCCCGGCCACCAGGCGCTCGCATACCAGCCCCAACCCCAGGCCTGGTGGGGCCCCGGCTGCGCCATACCGGGCGACGTCACGGTCCTCGGTATAATTTTTCTCATAAAGGGTTTTTGAACCGCTCTTAGTCTGACCCGTCACCTAGGACCTGTTTGCCTTGGGAGACCCTACCAGGGGCATATAGCCCCGGACAACATAGCTCCTAGGGTCATTCGGGTACTCAAACCCCTCCACCACGTTAAGGTGGCAGTTCAAGGAAGGGACAAGCTGACTTCGAAGCTTGTATCAAAAAAACAAAACATCACACATTGAAGCAATGCATCAGAGCTTGATTCGTTTTGCCATAACCAAGTGATCTGTGACATTCGAAGCCTCGTTTTGACACACAACCATGTGACTGCTTCATATTTTGATCAGAGAATGTCTAATAAGGCGAGAACTTCAACTCTCAGTAAACTTCCAGCTTCTGAACGGGTTGCAGTTCCACTCTGGTTCCATATGAGGGCGCTCACAGGACGAGTGCAGAATGAATGGAGGTCTATGGCGCTATACCTCTCAAAATCCACTTTTCTCAGGATATAATTTTTTGTCTAGTAATTTGAACGTTGTATTCGAAAGGAGATGCAAAGAAATTACACATAGTGTTAGATTTTTTAGAGTCACTTATTTGCTTTAAAAAGTCTTTTAAAGTGTCAATGACGTCATATACATGTACGACCAGAGATACTGCTTTACGGCAATCCTTCAGTCACTCTGGTGCTTTCGCGCTCTGCACCTTTTTTTCTCTCGAGGCATCGACAACACAGCTGACACGGGTAAATACACGTGCTAGAAGAGTTTTTATTTAGTTGTTTTAAAAGACCATGCCGGAAATACACACACACACACACAATGCCATCAAGCGGTATCTCTGGTCGTAATCAGTCCTTCACTGCCCAATCAGTGTTCATTAGCAGAATGCTAGCGTGTTATGGGCAACAACAACTCAACCTGTAAGAAATCAAAAGGAAGTACTCGTTCATTCAACTTTCGACCTATAACCCATGTTGAACTTGCAAAACCTACAATCAAATCTGAGATTTCTAAACGGCAATCGTGTGAAAGAGACAAATTTAGCCGTCTAGCCCCATTGACTCCCATTCATTTTGCACTCATGGCGATCGCCCCCAGTGGAACTCTGGTGGTACTACAACCAAAATTCGGTACAATAGGACTTAATAGGGAGTGGCCAGGCTCTCCTTAGACAGGCTCTGTTCTGATTCAAAAATAGCGCGAACCCCTTGCGCAGGTTTCGAGTATCATGCGCTTCGGTAGTGAACTGAGACTGAAACAGAGCGTGAGCTCTTTTCAATTTTCAGCATGGAACCAGCCAAAAAAAGAGGCCGTTCGGAAGTCTGGCAGCATTTTCAGGTCGTATCAACAAATAAAGTAAGCTAATTATTATTATTATTATTTTGTAATAAGAATATGATTTTAAAATGAATTATGATTTACGAATTTATATAAAATAAATATAAGAATTAATTATAATGTAAATTGATATTTACATGTGATTTTATGCATATTCAGTGTATAATAAACAATATATTATGTTAAATAATATAGGCCTACATTATGTATATGAAAAAAAAAGTACTCAAGTTAATACATGTGACCTCCTTCTGTAGGTTGAGTGCCTAATATGTTCTCAACAGCTTTCTTATAATAACAACACATCATCAATGTTGAGACATTTTAGAGCTAAACATGAAAACACATCTTCTGGAAGTGGACCAACAACTAGCAACCAAGGTATAAGACTTCTGATCACTCATTCATTTATTTGTCTAATTTCTGTATTTATAATGAGGTATCTTAAATAGTACATAGTTATGTAATACTTATTCAGTTATTCAGGTTATGATGATAATATAACTAAACCCAGGTGATACAGATGAAATGATAATGATGATGACACGTAACATGAAGACAGACAAGTCCAATGAAAACAAACTAAACAGAACACAACTGTGACAGTGACAGCTGGGGCCGGATTCACAAAAATCTTCTTAAAAAATAAGTTAAGAAAGTTCTCAAGATAAATTTCAAGAAGTTCATAATGTTCCTTTGGGGATTTAAGACAGGTTGGAGGTTATCCTGACTTTAAGATGTTATTTACGAGGATTTTTTTAAAAACGTTCTTTTCAGGAATATGAATAGGATAATTATTAAATTATTAAACACTATATTTTAAGGTGACGTAGTTACATGTTACTACAGGTGCTTACTATAGTAATAACAGTCAATTATGTATAATTACAAGTAAATAACCCTAAACCAACCTAACTGTAACTCTATAGTAAGTACATGTAGTTAATTGATATTACTCAGCACTTATTTGAGGAAGTACAATGTAAGTACGTCACCTTAAAATAAAGTGAATACAAAATATTCATATCTTTTTTTTCTTAAGTTAGAAAATAGCAGTTAAGAAGAATTTTATTCTTAAGATTGTTTCGTGAATCCGGCCCCTGGTTTTTAACAGAATCACACATTTGTGATTAAATTTATGAATCAATTTCACTCACCCTGAGTGTGTCCAGACTGGAAGTTTGAAATCAGCACTAAAAGCACAAAGTAAAAAAAAAAAAACTCATGAAAGATTGTGTATTTTAAATGTTCCTAGTAAAGATCATCAAACTCATCCGTTGATTATCCTGATTTTTTTTTTTTTTTAATTCTGTGGGATTTTATTTGCAAAGTTCTCCCATGAAGTAAATGGCTGTGTTTCTCTTAGGGGTCTCTGGATGTCTTTTGTGTGTAAATTAGCTTTAGGTATAAAGGTCTGTCCCACAGACATATATTTGGGTTCAGACTCTCTGAAGACAGACTAACATCATTGCTGAAGAATGTGCTGCTCTGATACCTTCAGTAAATTCTTCTCTCCACAAGAACTTATTTTATGTATAAGAGAAATTGACTACACTGACAAGCCACCAAAGTTACAGTTCAGCCAAATACAGGAAAATCTGACAATTATTACAATGTGAACATGGAGCTGATCAACTTTCTATTACTTGTATATACACTCACCTAAAGGATTATTAGGAACACCTGTTCATTTTCTCATTAATGCAATTATCTAATTTACCAATCACATGGCAGTTGCTTAAATGCATTTAGGGGTGTGGTCCTGGTCAAGACAATCTCCTGAACTCCAAACTGAATGTCAGAATGGGAAAGAAAGGTGATTTAAGCAATTTTGAGCGTGGCATGGTTGTTGGTGCCAGACGGGCCGGTCTGAGTATTTCACAATCTGCTCAGTTACTGGGATTTTCACGCACAACCATTTCTAGGGTTTACAAAGAATGGTGTGAAAAGGGAAAAACATCCAGTATGTGGCAGTCCTGTGGGCGAAAATGCCTTGTTGATGCTAGAGGTCAGAGGAGAATGGGCCGACTGATTCAAGCTGATAGAAGAGCAACTTTGACTGAAATAACCACTCCTTACAACCGAGGTATTCAGCAAAGCATTTGTGAAGCCACAACACGCACAACCTTGAGGCGGATGGGCTACAACAGCAGAAGACCCCACCGGGTACCACTCATCTCCACTACAAATAGGAAAAAGAGGCTACAATTTGCACGAGCTCACCAAGATTGGACAGTTGAAGACTGGAAAAATGTTGCCTGGTCTGATGAGTCTCGATTTCTGTTGAGACATTCAGATGGTAGAGTCAGAATTTGGCGTAAACAGAATGAGAACATGGATCCATCATGCCTTGTTACCACTGTGCAGGCTGGTGGTGGTGGTGTAATGGTGTGGGGGATGTTTTCTTGGCACACTTTAGGCCCCTTAGTGCCAATTGGGCATTGTTTAAATGCCACGGCCTACCTGAGCATTGTTTCTGACCATGTCCATCCCTTTATGACCACCATGTACCCATCCTCTGATGGCTACTTCCAGCAGGATAATGCACCATGTCACAAAGCTCGAATCATTTCAAATTGGTTTCTTGAACATGACAATGAGTTCACTGTACTAAAATGGCCCCCACAGTCACCAGATCTCAACCCAATAGAGTATCTTTGGGATGTGGTGGAACGGGAGCTTCGTGCCCTGGATGTGCATCCCACAAATCTCCATCAACTGCAAGATGCTATCCTATCAATATGGGCCAACATTTCTAAAGAATGCTTTCAGCACCTTGTTGAATCAATGCCACGTAGAATTAAGGCAGTTCTGAAGGCGAAAGGGGGTCAAACACAGTATTAGTATGGTGTTCCTAATAATCCTTTAGGTGAGTGTAAATGCATATTCTTTCTTTTGCTTGTGAAACAGCATAATTTCACTCTCACACGTTTCTCAGCTTCACAACACAGAAATGTTAAATTTCTCTTTAAGTCTTTCTTCTAATTTGTAGATCTAGTGGCACCGATGAGTGTTTCTGTAAAAACCTTTCTAGAGTCTGAAAACAGTGACAATAATAACAATCAACTCATATAAACTCTTACTAACTGCATACGAACATCTACTGAAGACTAACAATTGAAAATCTACTTAGTGCATCTTGACAGCAAACTATACAAAACTAACAAACAGAAATGATACAGCAAACACCAAGCATTAAACCGAGTGAGTGAACAAACAGACTGACCCAAACATTGTAAAAAATTATGCAGGAGGGTGTTAAATACAACTTGTTCAAATCAGTTATATTTCACTTAAGTATACTAATTAGCAAATAAAATAAAAATGAGTACATTCTAACTACATTACCTATTTATTAACAGTAATGACTGCAACATAAAAAAAAAAAATAAATAAAATAAAAAATATATATATATATATTAGTTCAGTCGTCGCAAATTGCGCATGCGCCAACTTCAACATCCAGCGGGACCACCAAGTGTTGAGCACCAGGTACGTTTTTGTTGTTGTTGTTGTTTATCGTGTTGATATAATATAACGCAAATGTTAACTTATTTAATGGTAATATTTACCAAAAGATTTGTATTTTGCTCGCTTCTGTTATCTTGTCGGCGCCACACCTTAGGCTGATATATGTAACGTTACGGATTTGAGGTTGGTCGATTTAGCGTTGATAGCGAAGTTACAGGGTCTTATACACCTGCAAATGCGAGCAAAAATTTACATTAATGAGTAAAACATTAGCTGTCATATGCCATTAGTTATGTAGGCTACATGGCTGAAATTAGTGAACGCATAGTGTCTGTGTGTTTGACAGAGAGAGACTGTTGACGTCCTGAGGACAGAGTAGTCTAACGTTAAAGTCCCTGTAAAGTCAAAATTAAGTATGTGTTCTGAGTTTGTCACACCACAGAAAAATGTGTTATTAGCCACCCAGCCAAATTTGAATGATAAAAAAGCAGCAAAGTAAATAAAATAAGTTATCAAAATCTTGAAAAAATGAGCAATGGTCTCTGCTCTCAAACGCTGGGGGCGTGTCCGCTGGCTGCGCTGCGGGCATGCATTGCCGATGATGGCACCAGTTGTCGATGCGACGGGAGGATGGAGGCCGAGGCGGGAGATAGTCGGTTGGGCCCCATTCACCAGTAACAGCGGATTATCAGTGAATCCCAGTTGTCTCCGACGAAAGTTTATAAAACTATCCTGTGTTAAATGATCACTACAGAGGCGGATGTTGGTGGTGATCCTCAGCTCTCCATCAAGGTGGCTCTTCACAAAATTAATCCACCTCTTGTTGATATGATCGTTGTTCGGAAATTTAAATAAGGACACTGATCTGTTTTGTAAGTGATCACATCCAGGTAATATTTCCGTGACGAACTTAGACATATCTAGCTAGCAAACTGTAGGCTGTTGTAAATAGTACTGACAGTTACTCGCAATAGGTTGGTTTCACGTGACGTCACGCTGCTGCATCGCGAGAGCGCGAAATTCAGATGGAGGGCAGGAAGTGAAATAGCTGAGGATCTGCTGTCTGAAAAAATGCCAATGTTTTGTGTAGTTTACGGCTGCTCCAATCGTTCTAATCGAGAAAAGGGAAAGGGTTTTTATAGAGTACCGAAGATTGTCACTCATAAAGGTGAGAAATGTAAAAAGCTCACAGAACAACGTCGTAAAAAGTGGATTTTTAACGTAAGTTACGTCTGCGGTCGGGAGGAGCAGAGTCTGTTAATGTCCTTGTCTGCAGCGACCACTTTGTCGGAGGTATGTTAGCTAGCCAATGTGTTTTTTATGTCTGTGTTTATATAGCATTAGGTTGTCAATGCTTATTTACTTAGGCCTTGTTTACACTGTCAGTGAAATGTGACCCAATTCCGATTTTTTGCTCATATGTGACACAGATCCGATGTGTTCTATGACAGTGTAAACAGGAAAAAACGCATGCATTCGGATATTTCGAGATCGGTTTCATGTGGAAATAAATCAGATATGTGCCAATACGACTGTCATGTAAACAGGCAGATCGGATTTTCTGAGGCATTAGGCAACGTCTCCGCGGTTAAAGCCAATATTTAAACACAATATGCTCCCACCAGTCCTGAGATCTCTCTCACACACAATAACTGAAGCATATGTGCAATGATGGCACTTTTTGTCTAGAAACTTTCAAACAGATGTGTTGGAGCTGGTTGGAGCTAAACTCTGCAGGACAGAGGTGGCAAATACTTTCAATGCATTTTTTGTTAATATTGGGAAAGAGCTGGCAGAGAATATTCCTGACCCCAGAAATGATCAATATGGTTATTGCTCTATTGAAAGAAATTTAAATTCAATGTTCCTTTCTCCGGTGGAGGAAAGTGAGATAATTCAAATTGTTTCAAAATGTAAGAATAAAACTTCAAATGATTGTAACAATGTTGATTTGATGGTGGTGAGAAATGTTATTGATGCCATTTCAAAACCTCTTACCTATATTTTCAACTCATCATTTCAATCTGGCACATTTCCTAATCAAATGAAAATAGCAAAGGTCATTCCACTCTATAAATCAGGAGACAAACATCAATTTACAAACTATAGACCGGTTTCTCTGCTTCCACAATTCTCAAAAATTCTAGAAAAACTTTTTATCACTCGTCTTGACAACTTTTTGGAAATAAATAATATATTTAATGAATGCCAGTATGGATTTAGAGCAAAAAGGGCAACATCACTTGCATTGTTAGACTTTATGGAAGAAATATCAAGTTCAGTAGATAACAAAATGCATACTATTGGAATATTTATTGATCTACAGAAAGCGTTTGATACCATCAATCATGAAATTTTGTTAGGAAAATTAGAGCGATATGGGATCCGAGGAAAGGTATTAGACTGGATAAAAAGTTATTTGACTCAGCGAAAGCAGTTTGTGAAACTGGGAGATTATTTTTCTGAATGCCTGGACATTTCTTGTGGAGTCCCACAGGGGGCAGTGTTAGGCCCAAAATTGTTTCTTATTTACATTAAAGGGATAGTTCGGCCAAAAAATATATTTAACCCATGATTTACTCACCCTCAAGCCGTTCGAGATATATATGTCAATCTTTTTTCAGACGAACACATTTTCAGTTATTTTAGAAAATGTCTTAGATCTTTCAGTGGTTATAATGTGAAGCTATGGGGTCCACCTCCTTCAAGTCCCAAAATGTGCATGCATCCTTCACAAAAGTAATCCATCCGGCTCCAGGGGGATAAACGAAGGCCTTCTGAGGGTAATCCGTGCGGTTTTGTCATTCTGATTTCTTTCCGCAGCTGCTGTACCTGATCTTTATCCTTCAGGCTGGCATAATACCACCTTCCAAGGCTCTTAATAGGCTTGTCAGACACTGTTGGGATGGGTTCCTCTCCAATGAAGAATCTGCAGTCAGAGAGCACTCCCTTGACAATGGAGATGCTACGTGACTTTGATGGCTTTATCTTCATGCGAGCCCAGCTGATGTTCTCTTCCAGTTTTCTGAGCAGTTTCCTGGTACATGGAGCAGTGGTGGTCAGAGTAGTGATGTCATCCATAAAGGCTCTGAGGGGAGGAAGGTGTGTGCCCGAATAAAGCCGCTGCCCACCCACTACCCATTTTGACGCCCAAATGATGACCTCCATTGCCATTGTAAAGGCCCGGGGTGAGATGGTGCATCCTGTCATGATGCCAACTTCCAAGGATTGCCAAGACGTGGTAAAATCAGCTGTGGTGAAGCAGAACTGCAGGTCTTGGAAGTAGGATTAAACCAGGGTTGTAATGGTGTCCAGAATGTGAAAGAAGGTGAAGTCGGCCCACAGAAGTTCATGGGGCACTGACCCAAAGGCATTAGCAAGGTCCAAAAAGACGACATGGAGGTCCTTTTTCCTCACCTTTGTGGTCTGGATCTGGTGCCAGATCATGCTAGAGTGTTCCAGGCATCCAGAAAAGCCTGAGATTCCTGCTTTCTGTACTGATGTATCAATGTACTTATTTCTTTGAAGGTATTCCGACATCCTATTAGCAATAACGCTGAAGAAGATTTTACCCTCTACATTTAGTAAGGATATTGGCCGAAACTGGTTGATGTTCTCTGCCTTCTTCTCCTTTGGGATCAGAATATTATATACAAATATTTAACGTACAGAAAATTGTTTATATATTATGCTAGCATATCACCTAGCTTTAACTGCTGCTCTACTCTTTTGAATTTGCATCATGCAGATGTAATTATGCATTATGCAATAGCAGTGTTGTTGTTTTTTAAAGCTATACTGTGTAGGATTTTTTCCCATCTAGCGGTGAAATTGTTTATGACTACCAACTGAATATTACTTTCTAGCCCCTCCCATTCCGAGGGCGTTTTAACTCCTACGGTGGCCGGATTATTTCAAATCTGCCGGCAGTCGTGAGTAATCTCCCCCTCGCATTCGTCACGGTGCCACTGAGTGTAAAAACGCGAAAGGTGAAGCTTGAATTTCCAGGTATGTCCCTCTTTGGCTAATGTATTTTCAAGATGGAGGCGCAACATGGCTGCCCCCATTCGAGCGACTCGCTCGTATTTATTCTAAATGGCAGATTCTACGCTTACGAGAATACTTGATTAGTTGGTAGAAGAAATTACACATTAATGAGCACATATCATTTTGAAAGAACAAAGTGTTTTTTGCTAAGAATCAGGAACGTGCACAGGAATTTTGAGGGGCAGTTGCTCTGACCTGAAAAAAGGGCACAGTTCAGTTGTTTTAACCATTCATTAAAATGAATCGGTTCAAATGAGTCATTAGTTCGCGAATTGGACGTGTCATGTGCGTTGTGTGATTATCCCAGCAGTTAGGACATGGACACATCCAAGATTTGTGTCAACACAGAAAACATTTCATCACTGGATGTTTTTTTTAGTTTAATTAAAGTTTTATGTTTTATGTCAGCTCAATGTCCGGAACGCTTTTCAGAGAAGATAAGGCAACTTATTTAGCACAATTCACACCCAGCGGTAAAAAAAAAATCTCCGAATGCTCCACATGAAACTTTTGGTCTTCCGACCTTTTACCACCGTGTCGATTTTATTTTGATTAATATGTGCGAGGGAGAGAGAGCAAGACAGCGCTTAGTTTGGAGACAGTGAAGTCTGGTTTACACTTTCGCCTGGCTCCGAAGAGAGAGAGTGCACGCGCGCGACCGGGTCTCTCTCTCTCTCTCTGCTCATTCTTTCAGCTAAACATGCGCCCTGTCACAAGCGTAGCAGTTCATCTACATTACTCACCGATCAAATAAGACTTTGGCGGGACAAAAATTCACTTTGGCGGGCACTAAAACAAGTTCAATGCAGGAAAATTCATGCGTGAATTTAACTGAGTAAGTAGTACATGACCATGCACTCGCACAAATGCGACCACATAAAATTTTAACTCGCACATTCTCAAAAAATGGTCGCAGTCTGGAACCCTGATGGTGATCGTTCGTTTGTTATACATCACAAACTCACCTTTTCCGACAACCGTGACAATCTCCTTCTAGGGCCGCTCATGCAGGCTCAGCTCAGGTGCCGGTCGCGTGCAGCGCTGCAGCCACGTAAACAGTTTGCCCTTCCCCCTACTGACTTTCACTTTCGGTGCCCAAATGGAAGTGAATGAGGCTTTGCGATTTTTTTATTTATTTTTTTTATCTAGGCCTACGTGAAATTCTGCATCCATTGTACTTTTTATTTATTTTATTTTTTTCCCCTCGGAAGGGCAACGTGAGTCGAGAAGGGCATATGGGCAGTTGCCCGGGCAACCTGAGCAACCCCCCTGTGCACGTCCCTGCTAAGAATCAACTTAAAAAATTACACAGTGTAGCTTTAAGCAAGATGCCGCTTACAGTGATTTAAGCCTAAATGCAGTTAATTTATTAACATTTCTTACTTTCTTTTTCTTTCACAGGAAGATCTTTATGAAAACATTTGAAGACCGTGCAAGAAGAATATTACAAGTTAAGCCACAGACTGTTTCATCCCGTGAAGGCGTTTATTTTGAATGGGAAGTGTTGAAGAGGTAAAACTTTACAATAAGGTTTCATTTGTTAATATTAATTAATGCATTAACTAACATGGACAATTAATGAGCAATACAGTATTTATTAATCTTTACTAATCTACAGTAGTTCATTGTTCTTATTAGTTCACAGTGCATAATGTTAACAAATACAACTTTTTATTATAATAATTTAGTGGTAAATGCAGAAATGAACATGAACTAAGATTAATAAATGCTGTAGAAGAGTGTTGTTCATTCTTCGTTCATGTTAACTAAAGAAGTGAGTGATAGATCACCCAAAAATGAAAGTTCTGTCATTAATTACTCACCTTCATTTCATGTCAAGCCTGTAAGACCTTATTTTATCTTCAGAACACAAATAAAGATATTTTTAATGAAATCTGAGAGATTTCTCTACAACTACCTCATTGACTCTTCAAAAAGTTCATGAAGCGATTGTAAAACAAATCCATATGAATTAAGCAGTTTAGAAAGAGACGATCACTTTATATGATAAACATTAAATTTAGGCTTTTATTCACATAAACATTGATTAGCGAACAAACAGAAGCTCATTGGTTCTTGCTGAAGCTTAAATGTGCTGTGTAACACGAGAATGAACCTCATTGGTTCTCACACATCAATGTTTGAGCTTCCATTTACAATAACTGATGAATGTTTATATGTGAATAACATTTAATCTGTTCGTTATATATGTAGTGGGTTGGTAGTGTTTATATATATTTTTATTTATTGTGACTGACGTCACGGCAGAATGCGTCCAGCGTAATTTCCGCCTAAGCGAGTTAAAAGGTGCGTGGCGCAATAAGGTGGAAGACACGCACATGTTTGTTTGGCGTGGCATTGCTGCAAATGTGAAGAGCTGCTGCACGCTGAGGGTATCGCTTACCTGTTCATGTTGCCAATAATCCCCGGTAACAAACCTGGCATCGCGGTCATTCACTTGGAGCTGTACGTCTCATATCGTTCAGTTTTTCCTGTTCATGTTGCTGACAATTCCTGGTAGTGAGCTTGGTATCGCGTCCGTGACTTGTGATATGACGTGTTCGGTATAAAATAGGACACATTGTGGAGATTCATCTGGCAGCTGATGGCGCACTAGACCACTGTTTTTCCCAGTATTTAAAGTTTATTTACAATTGTGTGTTTGTTTGGATTTGTTTTGTTTGGTTTTGTTATGTGAATATTGTATAGTTTATTTGTTTTTCTTTTGTTTCATTTAGTTTATTTTTGTTAGTTGTATTGTATAGTGTATTTGTTATTTTTGTTTTTTATTTAATTTTGTTTGGCCATTTAGGGGGCCTGGTACTGGATGTGACCATATCTCTTATAGGAGTTGGTGTGATGCAGTGATAGCACTATCTTTGCTTGATTTGATGGTTGTGTATTACATTTGGCGTAGTCGTGCAGGGTATTAGTATTAAGGCCGTGGGTGTATGGTACACGTTTTTTCTTTTTTTCTTTTTTTTTTTTGGTATATGTTGTGTACTGGGAAAAACAGTGGTTGAAGACCTGGATCATCGTCAAAGGGCTCTGAGCATCGGCTGGGAACAGCAGATTGTCCATCTTTTTGAGTGGTATTCATATGCAAATTATATAATTGATTTTATTTTTTTGGTCTTTTTGCTTTATTACAGTATGGCAGAGGAAATGGCAGTGCAATTGCAGGCATTAACTGAATTGGTACAACAATTGCAGTCAGAAAATGCCAGGCTTAGAGAAGAAACCACTCAGAGAGTGGTTGCTGCCCCTGCTAATGATTTGTTGGAGGGCCCTTGTTCTGTGCCTATTTCTTTAACTAATTCTTTACCAACTTCTGTGTCTATACCATCTCTTCCGGTGGTAAACGAGCGATATGTTTATGTCCCAAGGGAAAGAAAGTGTCCTCGTTTCTCAGGAAAGGCTTCCCAGGATTCTTTGGGAGTTGAGGACTGGATAGAGGAGGTGCGTAGCTCTTTGACTCTACGTCATATGTCAGACAATGAACAAGTTTTTTTTTGTTTTTGATTTACTGGAAGGTGAGGCAAAGGCTGAGATGAAGTTTAGGACCCCTGCAGTAAGAAATACTGCAGAAAAGATTTTTCCATCCTTCGGGAGACCTATGGTTGTTCTAAATCTTACATAGGTCTGCAGACTCAGTTCTTTCAACGAAAACAGATGGAGGGAGAATCGCTGAGGGAATATTCTCATGCCCTTATGTCCCTTATTGAGTCAGTTAAGCGAAGAGATCCACAATGTTTTGCTAATCCTGATTCTGTTCTTAGGGACCAGTTTATTGAGCATGTTAGGGATAGCATGTTGAGACGAGAGTTAAAGCGAAGGGTACGTATGGACCCTTCTGCCTCCTTTTTGGATATTCGTACCGAAGCTATCCAATGGGTAGAAGAAGGAGAACGCATGGCTAGTCAAAGGCCCCGTGCTTATTCATATAGTGTTCAGGGCAGGGCTGCAGAAATTCAAACAAATGTAGCTGCAGTACAGCCAGTAGATGAGTTAACAGAATTAAAGGAGTGCTTGCGTAAGCAACAAGCACAATTAGACTCTATTATGAGACATCTTGAATCACCAGTTTTTCCTAAGAGGTATGATGTGCGTCCACGTGGTACTAATTTTTCCTACCAGCCAGATGGTAAACCCATATGTATTCGTTGCAATAAAGCAGGTCATATTGCTAGGTTTTGCAAGGTAGATCTGAAGTCATCACAGCTTGTTGCTGGAGGGGATGGCCCACGAAGTTCAAGTCAGTCCAATGTTACATCTAGAGCCACTGTTGATCACTCGGAAAACAAGAACTTCATTTCAGAACTGCCCAGGCATCGGAAGGGGAGTTTTCGGGTTTTAAAGGACATGATGGTATTAGGCTTATAGGGAACTGTCCTACAGTAGAAATGATAATTGGGGAGTTACCTGTAGCTTGTTTGTTAGACACCGGTTCTATGGTGACCACGATTACCGAACAAATTTTTTTTTCAACATCTTCAGCCGGCTTTGGGAACAGAGTTGCAGTCTTGCAACTGGCTAAAGTTAAAGGCCGCTAATGGTCTCGCTATCCCATATTTGGGCTACTTGGAGGTGGATGTCCAAGTATTAGGCAGATTACTTCCTGGTATGGGAATTGCCGGCTTGTTAGGAATGAACGTGATCAATCAGTGTTATCAAGAGTTATTTATACAGCATGGAGATTCTTTGTTTCAACACCTAGGGGTACAAGCTTCAGGAAAAGAATGGAAGAAGGCAATGGCAGAATGTAGTCAGCTTGACCGTGTCCTGGACACAGGGCCGCGTTCGGGTTCGTCCTGGACCTGCTGTTCTGGTTCCAGCTGGTACTTTAAAGTTTGTTCCTGCTATTTGTCACACTGGATTAGGATCTACATTTTCTTCAGGTTTGTTGAAGCCTTTGCCTTTGGAGAATTGTCACTTACCCTGTGATTTGATTATATCTTCTGCCTTTTTGCCAGTAGCTCAGGGGAGGCTGGAGGTACCTGTCATAAACGTAGGGACTCAGGATCGGTGGATTCAGCTTAAGGTAGTTCTTGGAGACTTACATCTAGTTTCAGTGTAGTCTACAACCCAAGTGGAGTTCCATTCCCAGAGCTCCACTGGAGAGCAGGTAGCTGTAGTTCAAGCCGTGGCAGTTGAAGAACTCCCTTCCATGGATTTTTCACAGTTTGCCCTAATCTGTCTTCTCAGGAAGTATTGGAGGCCCGTACTCTTCTGGAGAGGTATAGTGACATCTTCAGCCTTGGGGAAGGTGATTTGGGCTGTGCTACCTTGGTTGAGCATACAATTCCTTTGATAGATGAGACTCCAGTGCGACAGCATTATCATAGGTGACCTCCTTCACAGTACAATCAGGTAAAGAGGCATATCCAAGAGCTGATAGATCAAGGAGTAGTAAAGCAGAGTTGCAGTCCATATGCGTCTCCAATTGTTGTTGTACAAAAGAAGGATGGTTCAATTAGGCTGTGTGTAGACTATAGACAACTGAATTTAAGAACTCGTAAGGACGCCTTCCCTCTCCCACGGATCGAGGAGTCCTTGGACGCTTTGTCTGGGGCTAGGTTGTTCAGTACCCTAGATCTAGCTAGCGGATACAAACAGGTTCCCGTCGCCAGTCAAGATCAAGAGAAGACTGTGTTTTGCACTCCCTTTGGGCTCTTCAAGTTTACTAGGATGCCCTTTGGGTTGTGCAATGTGCCTAGTACCTTCCAGCGCCTCATGGAAAGGATATTTGGTGACCAACGATTTCATGCTTTGCTTTTATATCTTGACGATATAGTGGTCTTTTCAACTTCTTTCCAGCAGCATTTGGAGAGGTTAGAAATGGTGCTGAGACGTCTCCAGCAATATCACTATAAATTGAAGCTACAAAAGTGCCATCTGTTCCAGACTGAGGTGAAATATTTAGGGCACATTATTTCGGCAGAGTGAGTAGCTACTGACCCCGAAAAGGTTAGTGTTGTTGCCCAGTGGCGAAGGCCTAGTAGTGTGACAGAATTGCGTTCCTTTTTGGGCTTTGCTTCATATTATCGCCGATTTGTTGAAGGGTTTGCTTCGGTTGCTGCACCCTTGCATAAGTTGGTGGGAGCACTGCAAGGTGGTAAGAGGGTGGTTCGTAGAACTACAGGCTCCTTTGAACAGCATTGGAGTGACAATTGTGAGAGAGCTTTTGTGACCCTTAAAGAGAAGTTGGTGCATACTCCGGTGTTGGGGTATGCAGACTTTTCTAAACCTTTTATTTTGGAAATTGATGTGAGTCACCGTGGTCTCGGAGCAGTTTTGTCTCAAGACCAGGGGGGACAGACTAGACCTATCGCATTTGCCAGTAGAGGTTTGCGGCCCCCTGAAACGAATATGTCAAATTATAGCTCGATGAAATTGGAGCTTTTGGCTTTAAAATGATCAATAACGGAGAAGTTCAGGGAATACCTAACTGCAAAATTGGCAGCCGTAGAACATCGTTGGGCTTCTCAGCTGGCTCTTTTTGATTTTGACCTTCGTTATCGACCAGGGGCGGCTAATCGTAACGCGGACGCATTATCTCGTCTTCCCTCCCCCACTATGAGTAGTCAGATGATGAGTAATGCAAGGACCGTAGTTCCAGTTGAGGTTATTTTACACCAGCCGGCTTTTAAGTCAAACCCCTATGTCGCTAAGGCCTCAGCTATAAATGCTGTACCGGTGCGAGAGAAATGTGATCTCTGTGCACTGCAGGCCTCTGATCCAGTGATTGGAAGTTTCTTGAGACACTGGAGGAGGGGAACACCTCCCTCAAAGGGAGAAGTAGATCAGAGCCAGGTAGGCCTTAGGGAGTTGGTTAGGCAGTGGCCTCGGATTAGGGAGGATAAAGGAGTATTATACCATCAAGTACAGCTTCCACCGGCAGGAGAGACCGTCTTGCAGTTATTACACCCTATTGCTTTACGGACTGAGGTTCTTAACAATGTGCACAATAACCATGGCCATCAGGGTGTTGAGCGAACCATGACCTTGCTAAGGGAAAGATGCTATTGGCCAGAAATGTGGAAGGATGTTAAACAGTGGTGTAGTGCATGTGAGCGGTGTGTACTGGCTAAAGCCACACAGCCTAAATTCCGCACCTTTATGGGAAGTCTAACTGCATCCCAACCTTTAGAAATCCTTGCAATTGATTTCACTCTCATGGAACGAGCTAGCAACGGTCAAGAGAATGTTCTGGTGGTGACCGATGTGTTTTCCAAGTTTACTCAAGCCTTTGCAACCTCAGATCAGAGAGCAAGGACCGTGGCGAAAATACTGGTGGAAAAGTGGTTTTGTGTGTATGGCGTACCTAAGCGTATACATTCGGATCAAGGCCGTAGCTTTGAGAGTGAGTTGTTTTAACATCTTTGTGACATTTATGGGATCCAAAAGAGTCGTACTACCCCATATCACCCTCAGGGGAACGGGCAGTGCGAATGTTTCAATCGAATGTTGCATGATTTGTTGAGGACTTTGCCTCCAAAGTCCATAAGAAAGGGAAGTGGCCACACTTCCTTCTGCAACTGTTGTTTGCGTATAACACCACTGTACATCAGTCCACACAGCACTCCCCTTACGAACTCATGTTTGGCCAGAAGCTTCAGTTGCCGATTGATTTCCTCTTGGGTGCAGCGGAGGAAGAGTTGGTAGGAGGCCATGTGAGCGACTGGATTCTCCAACATAAAGAGCATTTGTCTTTAGTTTATGATAGTGCACGGAGGTATCTAGAGGAGAAGGCCCCATACCAGGGAATAGTGCCACCAAATGATGCATCTATACTTGCTCCAGGCACGTTGGTTTATTGTAGGAGTCACCCTTTGGGGCGCAATAAGATCCAAGATGCATGGTCTCCTAGCAAGTTTGAAGTAGTAGAATGTAAGGATGGCCTTGGAAATGTTTACGAAGTGCGACGTCGAGATGGCACAGGTTCTTCTAAGTGCCTTAATAGATCTGAGTTTAAGCCGGTCCCTTCCTCACATATCAGCATGGTCCCGGTGGTAGAGGGAGGAGTAGAGAGTGGTGAAGGAGTGGAGGAGGAGATTGAATTGGAGGAAGGTGATGGATTGGTTGTGGAAGTTACTGTCTCACACCCAAGTACTTTAGGTTGAATAAGTGAGGGGCCAATTGAAACAGGAATACAGTTGCGTCCATATTCTTGTCTTGGAGGTCAGGTTGATTGTGTTAGGGGGACTGGGGACCAGAATGTTGCTGCACCAAGTGAAAGTTTGGCTTCACCTGAAAATGCAGGGTGTGGTGGTCCGTCTGCTCTAAGTGGTAATGGATTAGGTAGAGAGGATATAATCCCTTCCTTAGTCAGGCGTACTACACGTCCCACTGCTGGATGTCACACAAATCCATTTCGATTACCCTAGCCTGTATCTCAGGTGTTGGGTCCCGGTGATGCGGTAGTGAGTTCACATTTAATAGTATTTAGACCATGGCTATAGGAGTATTACGAGGTATTTGCTGGGACGAATTTTTTAAAGTAGGGGTGTGTGTAGTAGGTTGGTAGTATTTATATATTTTTTTATTTATTGTGACTGACGTCACAGCAGAATGCGTCCAGCGTAATTTCCGCCTAAGCGAGTTAAAAGGTGCGTGGCGCAATACTGTGGGAGACACGCACATGTTTGTTTGGCGTGGCATTGCTGCGAATGTGAAGAGCTGCTGCACGCTGAGGGTATCGCTTACCTGTTCATGTTGCCAATAATCCCTGGTAACAAACCTGGCATCACGGTCATTCACTTACAGCTGTACGTCTCATATCGTTCAGTTTTCCCTGTTCATGTTGCTGACAATTCCTGGTAGTGAGCTTGGTATCGCGTCCGTGACTTGTGATATGACGTGTTCGGTATAAAATAGGACACATTGTGGAGATTCATCTGGCAGCTGATGGCGCACTAGACCACTGTTTTTCCCAGTATTTAAAGTTTATTTACAATTGTGTGTTTGTTTGGATTTGTTTTGTTGGTTTTGTTATGTGAATATTGTATAGTTTATTTGTTTTTCTTTTGTTTCATTTAGTTGATTTTTGTTAGTTGTATTGTATAGTGTATTTGTTATTTTTGTTTTTTATTTAATTTTGTTTGGCCATTTAGGGGGCCTGGTACTGGATGTGACCATATCTCTTATTAGGAGTTGGTATGATGCAGTGATAGGACTATCTTTGCTTGATTTGATGGTTGTGTATTACATTTGTCACGTGTGTTACAAATTTCTCGGGTTGCACTTAAATAGTGGAGACTGTTACTTCCAGTCCAAGACTTGTCTAACCAAATCAATCTGCCCCCCCCTCTTTATTGTGGCCCCTTTTTTTGTTTGTACTCTGTGTAAGAGGTTGTTTTTTTTTTTTGGTATTTGTTTCAATTAATGTTTATATGATGAGTAGATTTCTTTTAAAGAAATAAAGAGGCCGTGTACCTCCCCAGTGCCTATACTTTCATTTAACTGAACAATTTGAGCGGGTTTATTCCCATTGATTATAGACGGCGGATGTCCGCCCTGTTACATATAAAGTGATTGTCTTTATTCAGAACATTTGCGCTAAACCGCCTAATTTATAAGGATTAGTTTTATGATCTCTTTATGAACTTTTTGAAGCTTCAAATTGGTACAATAGTTGTGTAGACTGCAAATGGAGGGACAGAAATATCTCAGATTTCATCAAAAAGATCTTTATTTGTGAACGAAATTCTTACGGTTTTGGAACGACATGAGGGTGAGTAGCCTAAATGATGACATAATTTAATTTTTTTGGTGAACTAACCATTTAACTAATGTTAAATAATGAAATCTTATTGTAAAGTGTTATCACGTGAGTGATATGAAGTTGTATGTCGCTTAAAATTGAATGTTGAATAGTGATTCTTTTTTACCTAAATTAATTTGTGTTAAGTTTATAAAAAATGAAATGTTTGTTTGTATCCATAGCATGTCAATACGTTGAGGGGTAACACTTTAGAATACTGTTCCTTCATTAATGAATAACTACATAGGAACAAATGAGTAATGCACTATTAACATTGTAGTAACTACTATTAACTAACAAGAAACTCTGATTAACGAATTAGTAAGTCATAGCGTTCAGTTGAATGTGGTAGTTCGCTATTAGCTAATCAGTACTATTTTTCATAGTAATGACTCAAGTGTTACTACATCTTTCTAAAGGAACTACTAATTATTTGGATCAGTATTCTAAAGTGAAGATCATGGGAACACACTAGTAATGACTAAAGTGTTACCAAATCCATTGGAAGGAATTGCTATTCAAAATCTTACAGCTTACAATGGTAAACTTAAAAAGCTTACAATGACTTCAGTCAATATTAGGTAGTTATTATGTTTTTCACTTTAGAATACTGATCCAAATAATTAGTAGTTCCTTTAGAATGATGTAGTAATACTTGAGTCATTACTAGTGGAATACCATTACCTTTTATTATAAATTATGCATTATTCATGTTAATTATGAACCTGTAGATAGTAGTTCTCTGGGAGGTATGTGAAAAAAATATTAGTTATTGATTAGCTAATAAGGAACTACTACATTCATCTGAGCGCTATTACTTACTAATTTGTTAATCAGAGTTTCTTGTTAGTTAATAGTAGTTACTAGAATGTTAATAATGCGTTACTTGTTTGTTCCTGTGTAATTATTCATTAATGGAGGAACAGTATTCTAAAGTGTTACCCGTTGTGGTAAATTAGATCAGCCTCTGCTCTTATTTCAGATTCAGTGTTAAAACCATCGTCGCCACACATTACATCAAATTGCAGTATCTTATTGTTTGAAATAACAAAATGTGTGAGAGATTTAAGATTGTTGCTTTTAATGTATATTCTGACTTCCCATTATTTTTAAAAGGAAAGTGTTGAAGAAGTTATATCTAACGTGAGTCATATGAATGTAACAGGGCTCTTTTGTAGTTCCTTTGTTAGGTTCCTTTGTTAGTTTGAAATGTTTGTTTTTTGGTCAATAAAAAAGTAATTGATGAGATATCCTGTGTCTGGCTATTTTTAGGTAAATTTTAGGTAAATCTCTGAATAAGTAATGTTTAATTATTTCTATTGACTTAATATTATTAATAAAAAAATAAGTAGATGGAATTTTGCCTGCTAACAATAGAGTAATTATTACTCAGTAATTAGCTGTGTAATGTGTTGAGAAATATAAGGTAGACTTTACCTAATTTTGTTTAGTATGTCATAGGCATTTAATGTAGGTACTCTTTATTCAAAAGTATGGGATGGAATCTACCCAAACAAAGTGAGTGCAAATTGTTAACTCAATTTTATTGGGTAGATTCTATAGGTTTGTTTTTACAGTACAACAGAGTGCATTTCTCTTTCAGAATCAGCACTAACTGCACACTTCCTCTCCCAAGCTCATCTTTAACTCATTCATCATGAACTAAAGCTAGATTTGAAGCTCTGAGAACATGAAAAGAAAAAGAAAAAACTCCAGGAACACAGTCCTATTCATAATATAAGTGCAATTATTTTCAGAGGAAATAATACTCACAGAGCAGAAGAGGAAGTTGACTGAGCTCCATACTGACTGAATAATGACTGACAGTTCAAGACAGACTGAGTTAAATCCTCAAGACTTCCTGATACATAGTCAGATCTTTAGGAACATAATGACAGATTAAAGAAGACATACAAATGTACCTCATGTGTTACAGAAAACCTTTTTAAGAAGTTGATAATCTTGTAACACATTTTTTAAAATGTCACGCAAGTTTCCTACTGAAATGTTGTGAACAGCATAAATTTCCCATTACGAGAAGTATATTCTTGTGTGTTTAATGGAAACGGAATCATAACTTTGATGGATCTGTTTGTAATAATGGTATTCGATCTATTTATAACTATAAGTTAAGAAGCAGTGAACAGCTGCTGTTCCTCCCACACTGGTTAATGCCACTGATTTGAAAGAGAAGAAACCAAACCACAACTATGAGCTCATCTCGATCTATTTCTAATCTATCAGGCCTTTAACAATAAATGTGTCGAGTTTGGCACTGATATATTTGTACCTGTGAAAAGTTTAATATTCATACACTAAGACAAGGGATGTAACTATGTATGCCTGTTCCTCTTAATTTAGTGAATTCAGCTACTGTACGATTTAAATAACAATTTTGTTTGTACTTTTGAGAAAATAACGTTTGGAAAAAAAGTTTTAGCTTGTGACCTTTGGCAAGAATTGAAATGACTGCTGAGGGCAAGATAGGAATTACATTTTTTGCTATCTTTTTGCCTTATTGTCACTTTTTGCCTTATTAACACTGAAATTTGAGGCAGGCTGTGAACGCAAACAACAACAACAAGCACATAAATGGCAAAAACAAAAGTGCAATACAAGATTACAATTGTACATGTGCAACCTAGTTGAATTGCTGTAAAAATTACAGCATTATTTTACAGCAGCTGGCTGTTTTCTAATAATACAGCATATTGCTGTAAGGTCGCGTGGTGGTTTGATTCAAAATACAGAATTGTCTTACAGGACAGACTTAACTCTGCTGATTGCAAAGGCTCAAAGGGTGTTCTCTGAAGTGCCGAAAGGACCAGAGACAAATCCCAAGAGGGTATCAAGAGTGGGCGAGGCAGATTTAGGGCCTGTCCCAATACCTCCCCTTACCCTAGATTTCTGCCCTAACCCTTGTTTTTGCGCGTTCTCGTGTAGGGGTAGGGTGTCCCAATACTCTAAAGAGCAAGGGGGAGTGCTATTCTCCCCTTAAAATCAACCCTCAAAACATAGTGCGGTCCGATGCAGACTTAAAATGAAGTGGAAAATGAAATTACCCAGGATACCTTGCGGACTTTAATTTTTTTAAACAAGATGGCGGACACCGCTGGAAAGGAACAATTAAATTGTAATTATATCTTCGCAAATAAGCATGTTAAAATTTCTAAATATGTTGGAATATGTTAGTTTAATGCACATCCAATGGACTGTTAAGTTTTGAACACTAATGTTAGAAAATATTTCACGAAGCTATCTATCTGACGATGTTCATACCTGCCGAGTGCTTCGAGAGAGTCTGCCCATCAAATATACATCTTATCTGGGTAGTTAATCTAATTTTATTTTAGATTTTGGCTTCCAAGGATTATAAAAAGAAGATGTGAGGTAAAACTATTAAAAAACTAGCCGCGTTCGTCTAGTGCTTCATCTTTTTCTTCACAGCGCGCTGTCACTTCTCCCTAACGTTAAACCCAAACAGCACTAAACACAATCAGTGATTGTTGTAAAATGCATTGTCAGCTGATTCTAAATTGCGGGACGTGTTTGATTGTAAAAAGAGCTATAATAAGCACAATAATCCGCGCAGAGACGTTGATCCTGTTCCCATGGCGGCGCGCGTTCGGAAACGGACTGCAAACGTTACGTTATACAAGCAAACTATACTTTGGGTTTCATGTGCGCGTCTAAACGATCAAATGCAGACAAAAATATGGCTAAATGACCGGTTTGGAGATTCACTTTAACACAGTTTATGTCTTAAATGTGAGTTAGTTGTGGAATAGTAGGGAGAAAATGTGTATTAGATCTGCATTCGGTCTTAAAGTGGCAGCGTCTAATAAACCTGCTAATGATTACACCTTAATGTGAATAAAACAACTAAAGGCAAAGAGAAAATTACTCCCAGCTCTTGAATGAATAACTTTAGCTTTAATGAGCATTAATCCATCTATAATAAACTATGCTGTGTTATTTTACATTTGATTACTTTATTAGATTTCAAGCATATTATTATGGATACTTATATCCTGATCATAACTGGGATAGTTATATTAATTTGCATATAGTGGTGTCCCATTTCATAGGGAAAGATCTTCAACTCCACTTCCCCTCGTTGAGGGGACTTTACTTTCGAGGGCACTGTTGCGTTTATGGTAACAATCGTAATTAGGTCATATATGAAATATTAGCTCGAGCAGTAAGGAAATTTGGGGAAATATTTAAAATCATAACTCATAGTCATAATTCATAAATTTCACATATGCTATTACATTACCTGCTAATTATCAAAAATATTTCGTTCTATAACTGGTCTCTCATCAGTCATTCGACCAGCGAATGCTTTGATTATACCAGTTAAGAAGGAATATTTATATTATCAAACCTCAGACAAATTCTCTCCTGGCCGTGGATGCAAATTGCTGGGTTTATGAATTAAAATAAAGAGCTAGTAGCCAGATCTTATCGCAATTTCATTGACAATTACATTGGTGGGATTGTAACACAGAGTCAGTCAAAGTATAAAAGATTTATTTAATCAAAATTGACACACAAAGGATTATATGCATATAGGACGTAATATAGGCTAATCTACGTACGTAAAATTACACAAGACACACGAACGTTTAAACAAACAAACATAAAACATGACTTGATCAGAATGAAAATAGGAAGAAAGTGAGGGAGAAAGTATGGTAATTTACAAACAGAACCTTTTAAGAGACAACTGTGAAAGCAGCTTCGAGAGAGATCATTTGAATACTTGCGATTCTGTTCCTTTGTCTGTGTGAAGCTGGCGGAGCCGGATCACGTGCGTTCTTCTTCTGGATCGTGTCTCACCGATTTGTGCTGGCGTTTCGCGAAAGTTCTTAAAAGCTTACTGAATGTAACATTACCGAGAGGTACGGAAGTCTCTTCCCGGTGCGGGAAGGGCGAGAAAACTTGGTTACAGGACGAGACTGGATTTTTACATCCGCGGTTCGTTTGGATGAAGGCCCTGTCCCCTCTCCCTGCTCGTGGTGCAGGGAGGGGTGAGAGTGCAGAGTTCAGAGTTCGGAGTCACGAGGGTGAGAGCGTGTGAGTGCAGAGAGAGAGAGAGGCGTCTGCTTGTGTTGTGGTTTTTAAAGCAGCGCGGGGTAACGCCCTGTTTGATGACGGGACCCAATGAAATCTTTCGGTTCTGAGGCGGGAGCGTTTCATTGTTTGTGAAGGAACGCCTCTTCTGATCGTACACAGAAAAATGCATTAACTTTAATACCACATTATGTCTAGGAATAAACATTTGTGCGGAATATGGTTTCTATCTCTGTATAAATAAGCTCAGTACGATCCGTAAGATATCACACCCGACATTAATATCAGTTAATGAAACAGATACATCTCAAATGTATCAACACACGTGTCCATTACATCTGCAGAGGTGCATAAATATCTCAATTTATCCCATCACATCCCATAGACAAGAAAACTACATAAAAACATTTTGATAATGATTCATGCGTGTGTGTAACTTGTATTTTAGGAGTTTCAGAGTGGTTTGGTGTGTGTGTGATTCAGAGCGGGTTTTCTGTTGAGATCGGAATGTCAGTAATGTCTTTGAAGCTCACACTGTCGAGAGGGGGGAAGTGAGTCGTAAACGGGCGTTCAGTTACAGAGTTTGCCAAGTCTGTGGGACTTAGAAAGTGTTTTCACTTTTAATTAGTATATAAATTAAAAGTCCATTTTTACCCATCGAGCCATAGTCGTTACAGCACTCAAAACCAAGTGGAAGTTTTAAGGGGGGAGAAATGGGACAGGGCCTTAGTCTCCTCGCCCCCCTCAGGAATCTGACGATCAGGTCATGCTTTCCCAGCAATTCACCCCTCAACTGCATTGTGATGTGCGGCGATAGCAACAACATACACTTTAAGGGTGGAGGGAGACAGCCTTCGCTCTAACCCTTCTTGCCATAGGGACAGCACAGCTCTGATCGAACAAGTTCTGGGGTTCTCCTGGTGAGAAGAACACCACTCAACGAACAGGTTCCACTTAAACGCATAGAGGCGCCTCGTAGAGGGGGCTCTAGTGGAAGTGATGGTGTCAACTACCACCTGGGGTAGGTCACCTAGAACCTGTAGGCTGGGTCAATATGGCGCAACTAGCAAGACCTGCTCCTCGTCCTCCCTGACTTTGCACAGAGTCTGTGCGAGAAGGCTCACTGGGGAAACACATACTTGCGTAGGCCCCGGGGCCAGCTGTGTGCCAGAGCATCCGTGCCGAGGGGTGCCGTCAGTCAGGGAATAGAACAACTGGCAGTGAGACGTGTCCTGGGCAGCAAACAGATCTACCTGTGCAGTCCCGAAGCGCCTCCAAATCAGCTGGACCACCTGGGGATGGAGACTCAACAGGTGCTGCCGTGAGAGCTTGTCGGCTGCACGGTTGAGCAGGCCCGGAATATGAATGGTTCGAAGCGACCTCAGATGCTTCTGACTCCAAAGGAGGAAATGGCGGGCGAGTTGTGACATGCGGCAGGAGCGTAGATGGTTGATGTACGCAACGGCCGCAATGCTGTCCGTACAGACCAGTACATGCTTGCCTAGTAGCGGCGTTTTGAAGCGGCCCAGTGCAAGGTGTACTGCTAACAACTCGAGGCAGTTGATGTGACAATGCAGTTGAGGCCCTGTCCACCTTAAGCTGCATGCCCGTTGTACATGGCCCCCCAGCCGGTGGTAGAAGCATCCGTGGTGACCACAACCTGCCTGGACACTGGTTCTAGGGGAGAAACGACGGGTTCGACCAGTTTGGCGACAGCGCGGGGTGATAGATATCCGGCACAAGCCGCGCTGCCACGCCCATCTCGGGACTCAACCGTGGAGCCAGTGTTGAAGCGGCCTCATATGAGGCAATCCGAGCGGCGTCACCGCGGCTGCAGATGCTGGGTGAGTTTGCTCTTTTCCAGAAAAAATGCTGAGATTCACACCTGAAGAGACAAAGACCCTTGGGTATATCAATGAGGAAGGTGACAGAGGGAACTATAGAGAATGAATGTGAGTAGACTTAATGATTGAATGTATTAATTTTGGCTTATTCTAAAAATCAAGTTTAGGTTAAAAGACGTAATCTGACTATACATTTTCATTACACAAAGACTTTACTTAAAAACTTTAGACCTACACTGCTGTTCAAAAAGTTTAGATCTTTTGAAGAGAAGTTTTTTTGTTTGTTTATAAAGAAGTCTCTTCTGCTCACCAAGGCTGCATTTATTTGATCCAAAATAAAGCAAAAACTTTATTTTTACAATTTAAAATAAATGTTTTCTATTTAAATATATTTTAAAATGCAATTTATTCTTGTGATAAAAATTTTCAGCATCATTACTCCAGTCTACAGTGTCACATCCTTCAGAAATCATTTTAATATGATTTGCTGCTCAAGAAACATTTTTGATTATTATGTTGAAAACTGTTGTGTAAAAAAAAAAAAATTCAGGTTTCTTTGATGAACTGAAAGTTCAAAAGAACATTTATCTGTAATAGAAAGATTTTTTAAGTCTTCGCTACTGTTATTTTTGATCAATATAAGGCATCCTCGTTGAATAAAATTATTATTCATTATAACTGCAACAAAAAACTAAACTCTTACTAAGCCCAAACTTTTGAACGGTAGTGAATAATGTTACAACAGATTTCTGTTTCAGATAAATGCTGTTCTTTTTAACTTTCTATTCATCAAAGAATCCTGAAAAAAAAATGTACACAACAACTGTTTTCAACATTCATAATAATAATAAATGTTTCTTGAGAAATGTGAATGTGACACTGAAGACTGGAGTAATAATTAACATCACAGAAATACACTGCATTTTAAAAATATATCCAAAGTCTGGAAATAATCCAACAAACATAAATAAAAACGTACTCATCCGACATTGTATCCACGGCTGGATCAAGTCGCTATTTAAAATGCAAACGTTCATTGTCGGAGTCATGCTCTTCTTCTGAGGAAAATGCGATCTCTTCGTCACTATCCAGGACGAACTGAAGAGCTTCCTCACCTGTGTAGCATGCCATCTTCCAAACGCGCAGGAAAGTGAATGAAAATGATGAAACGTAATGATTTTAAGGCATTGTTGGGGGCGTTTACCATTTCGCATAGATCGCCTCAACACATTATCTTATGAATAACGCGCCCTGCTCGTGGGTGTGACCCCATTAACGATAATTAGCTGAGCCTGGAGAAACTGTACATCTCTTTAGTTTCATACAGATTACATTGCAGGAGAATATTTGTTTTAAATGTGAATTGTTTTATTTAAATGTAGACATTTCAAGCTTTCTTTAGACGTACGTTTTATGTTTGTGTGATAAGTATTCACTGAGTTTCCGTTCATTATCCAGATGTCTTTCAGAAAGTTTCTCGCAGCTGTTTATTTTCTTTATTTTACAAAAACACAAGGATTTGTTGTTATTGTGAGTGTACACAAATAAAAGAAGACACTTTATAAAGATGTATAAAGACTCAGAGAGTTAATAGCCCTGTTCTGGCGGGCCAGAGTATGGTTCTCGGACCTCAAGTCTCTCCTCTTACCTTTTATCTCAGGCAAGCGGGTTGATCCTTCCCCCACGTCCAGAATTGTGGAAACTTTGGGCTTGGCCTCTGAGGGGGCCCAGCTCATAAGTTCAGGTTTCTCAAACGAGGTTGTTGAGACCATCCTCCACTCCAGAGCTCCCTCCCTGAGGAAACTCTATGCCTTGAAGTGGATATTTTTTTCACTTCCTGGTGCGGAGAGCACCAGCCGGACCCAGTTATCTGCCCAGTGGGTGCAGTGCTGGAGTTCCTGCAGGGGCGTTTCTCCGCAGGTCTACCCCCCTCCACACTAAAGGTGCACATGGTGGCCTTAGCTGTGTGTGTATCCTTGGGGAGACACCCTCTAGTAACGTTTCCTTCGTGGCACTGTGAGGCGTCAGACCAAGAGACTAGTAGTACGGCTGCTTCTAAAACATTATCGTCAGGAGTTTCCCTCAAATATGTTTGTGATGTGGTGGGATATTGCCTTGTCGCACACATTAGTGAGGTTTATGACCTTGACCTCGGCTCCACTCCAGGGGCGCAGATGCTTTCGTCTTAGTGTGCGCAGAGATTTCACAAGGACAAGCACTTGTTACTATGGTGTCGTGGGTATAGTGTTCCCACAGCGTCTCAACGCAGCTTGAGTTCCCTTGAAAGGGAACGTCTCTGGTTATGAATGTAACCCTTGTTTCACTGAAGAGGGAATGAGATGCTGCGTCACCCTGCCATACTCCCTGCATGCCTGTGAGCGACTTGCCACAGCCTATCAGAAGCTAGTGACTGTTTGTTCCCAGTAGGGGTGTGAACCAACACTGGTCTCACGGTTCGGTTCGATTACGATTATCATGTCATCGATTCAGTTCAATTCGATATCACAATGCATCGCGATGCACTGCATCCTCAATTTTAAAGGGGTCATATAATGTCATTTTTGTACAAGCTAATATGATTCTTTAGGGTCTAAATTAAAAGTTTGTAATATACTTTAATTAAAAATTCTCATTAGTATTGTAAGAAAACACTCATTTTCCCTGGTCAAAAACAGCTCTGTTTTCAGCACGCCGTTTAAGTGCATGTGTCTTTAAATGATAATGAGCTTTGCTCACCCCGCCCCTCTGTTCTGTGTGTGCATCGTTTCTAACACAATAACACCATATCCATAACGTGTTGTTTATTATAAACATGGGATTATGAATTATATTGAGAACGTCGTACATAGAAAACAAGCCATAATGTACGCTGAGTGTAAAAATAGCCACATTCATCGTGAAGCATGCAGCAAGCGATTTGCAAAGATTAATATAAATATTAATATAAAGGTTAATAAAACGTTACACTCACTTCAGTTCTTCTGGAGGTGCAGCAGGAACACGAATAGTTGGTACCGATCCTTTTTTCAGGAGCAGCTTCTTAGTAAAAACAGCTTTATACCGACCCTCATTTGTAAAACAGCCTGGTGAAATGATTCGCGCAAACATGAAAGCATTGACGTTGATCGTGGGGAATTCCCTTCAGAAACTCAGCCACTGCGTCTTCAGTGGTTCGGATTTAGGAACATCAAAATGATGCTGTGTTCCTTATTACACCCAAGAACACCACAATCGCTTAAGACGCCATTCTACTCAGTGCTCCAGCTATCTATCAGCAATGAACGTGCCTGTTGGCGCGTGCTATGATTGACAGCTCGCTCACGACGGCGCGAGGGCGGGTCTGTGTTGAAACGCTGCTGTCAATCAACCATTGTGGGAGGGGAGTTTGATTCAGGAGAGGGGGAAACATATAAGAAGATTAAAAAAAAAACACTGGATGGATTTTTATCATTTTCTGATGGTTGTGTACAGGCACTGCCAACACACATTTCAGTACAATCAACTTGTAAAAGTGCATGTACCATTATATGACCCCTTTAAATTTTTCTTCAAAAGTAATGTGTGCACGCGTGTGTGTGCTCGCCTGTTCAAACAGTAACATTCCAGTTTAATTTTCAAGGGAGTAAAGCTTGTTTATGCCATTAAGAAAAGGAAAATCTGTCAAATAAATTTTGTTTTAAAGAAATGTTCATTTAAAAGCAGCGCTCATTAATCAGTGTATTATGTTACCATTAAAGATGCGCGCATCAACCGTCGCCGAATCCGCTGTTGAAGGTGACGATCATCCATTTATAATCATGCATAACAACACAGAATAATTGTCATTTGACCATCGGGTGCGGATACTTAAATCAGAGAAAGTTATTGGGGCGGGTCAGGGTGGATGATTTATTTTTGGCTACGGATTCGGGAGACATTGGAGCTCATCCGCTTACTCTAAAGCAGTCAGACTCTGCCAGGCGTTAACAGCTCGGGGTGAAAACGGCTAACGTGGTTTATCAAGTTAGAGGTATTACCTCCTGCATATTCTATTTGTGCATGACATGAGCGCACACAGCGCGTGTCTTCTGCAGGTCGTGCTTACCAGGTTGTTCATAAAAGCTGAAATGTGCCCAGATGTAGGCTTTAAAAGTAGTTTAAATGAGCATTTTTAATTACTCGCACTCGCGTCTCACCTTCCTCTGCCATTGTATGCTACCGCGACAAAGCACGTACACGACAAATGACGTCAGAAAAGCGTCAGTACATCATAATCGGTTATGGTCTATTACTGAACCGATACCGAATCGTCCTCGTCTGCATCGCGATGCATCGTAGAAACGATACATTTTGACACCCCTAGTTCCCAGATATGCTTTATAGTTTCCTAGTCGATGACGTCACATGATGTTCCGTCACGCCATTGGACTGATTTCATACATGCTTCATGACGTAATCACGCAGAGGCGTTCCCACAGTGTCTCGACACAGAGTCTCGTTCCCTCTTCAGGGAACCAAGGTTACATTCGTAACCCGAGACGTTTTTATATGCCATCAAATTGATGCCAACAGAGAAGGAAGGCCATTCCAGAGGGCAAGTACAATTTCAGATTTTGATAAATTATAGACATTTTTTTTTTGGGACTTACTTGAATCAAATGATTTGATTTGAAACATGAATTGTTCACCACAAGACTAGTAATGTGCACTAACAAAGTAATAGGGTCAATTTTCATGCCGACTTAGTACAACACAACATAGTAAAACAGAACACCAAAAATTAATAATTAGCAGTTCAGTGAGTTCTGTATTTAAGTATTTGCACCTACTAATTTTAAATATTTTTGGATTCACTTAATAAGAACTAACTCATAAAAGTCATTCACTAGGGAATCAGTCTACAGTCTACTCTTGTCGCTGATTTGCTGTGTGTTTTGCACTGTATATTGAACGGCGGCAGAGTCAGTGAAAAATGTAACAAAATTTTCAGAAAAAAAGAAGTATGTAGGCTACTGAAATGACTCAATATTTAGCTGAGAGACAGAGGGTGAAAGAGGAAGAAGCCTTTACTGTAGAAATAAAAAAAATTGCATCAACATTGGTACTATGATGTAACAAACCACAGACTAAAGATTACAAAGCTCACACCAGTGGTCTTCAGATCTTTTTATTTAAATAAAAATTATTTATTGTTTTTCATAAACCTTATTAAAGTTCTCACTAGCAGTGGCGTCATGCCCATTCAAAGTGATTTTTCCTCCCTGATAATTTTTTTGTCACAACTTTATTCCTATTATGTTCCATAATATACCAGAGCCTATAACGACTCAAATGTATTCTTCTGGATGTGTAATAAATCGGTCAGCATCAGCTCTTTTTCCTAATATGGTGTCTGTGTATCAAAGATTCTAGAGCGCTACGCGCATAGCGCTCTAGAATCTTTGCTGTGTATGTTCGCAACTCACTCGTCTCGCACGTTGAGCTGGCAATGTTTTACAGATGGTCTTGAATTGGTAAGTGGGCAAAGCAACAAATCAGCATTGAATTAGTTATCGGATGATATTAAAAGGTAGTGGGATTATTTGTGGTTGACCTGGAAATTTTAACTTGATCAAAAAGTTATGGATTTGATATTAGCTGCGAATTCAGAGCATTAACTTAAGTTGTGTCAGTGTAACGTTATCGATAGCTAGCCTAGTCTAACCGTAAACTAGTTGGCTAACAGCTTCTCTGTTAGCTCATAAATTACTCTTTACAAGTTCCTTATTTAAAATATAATAATGAGCAGTGTAACTACAGTATTTCAATAATTTTACTAAAGTAATGTTACATATTACATTTGATTTGATTACTTTTTTACATTTCTGTCAAATATTAACCATTTTCAAATAAACGGGGTAGTGTTAACCTTATTCAGCACTGAAATCTGTCAAACTTCTTTCAAAGTCCTTCATCACATATTAATATTAAAATAACTTAATTTCAGAGCACCACGAAGTCAGACCTCAGCACCTTTATGTACCTTTAATGTAAGATCGTTCTTAGGTCACATACCAATTTAAAATCATAACATAAAAACTGCAATGGTACTGTTTTTAAAATCATGTGTAGTAGGCCTAAGTGTACAGTAAGTGTGTGTGTAAACATGCTTTAATGAAGTAGACTTCAAAAGCTTTTGAATTTGAGCTTACAGTTCTTTCATCAACCTGTCTTTTACATAAACTTACAAAATAGATACTTTAACTTAGTCCTCAGATAGAGGAGGGTTGCTGCTAGCTCCGTTAAGGTATTTCTGTCCCTCCCAAACTGCATTGAAATGGTATGTTTAGCAGCCAGAATTTAAAAATTTTCAGGGGGAGAAACCCCCTGACCCCTCCTAACATGATCCATATCACCCGTCAGAAAACAATTGCAACGTCTCAGATTGTGCCCCCCCCCCCCCCCCCAGATTTTTGGCTTGCATGACGCCCCTGCTCACTAGAGTCCATTATGTTAGCCAAATATCATCCATAAAACAACATTGAATTTCTCAACTGCACATCGTTCTTGTATTTCTCAACTCTAAACATAAATATTGTAGCAAGTCTAAAGATTGTTTTATGTTCTATTCAGGTTTGATCTAATTTCATATGTTCTGTTCCTGTGTTCTGTTTGTGTGGGGCTTTAAGGGGTGGGGTGTTCTTCTGAAGAACGAGTCCGCGCAGTGGGAACTGGGGGAAAAGTTCCCGAAGTTTGGAATTTGCAGGTCTTTGAGGCAGGAGCATCGGAGCAATACAAGCTTCTGAGCATTGCAGCAATACAAGACAGGAAACTTAAAACTTCTCTCTGTTTATTGCTTTTATGAACTACAATAATGTTTAAACAATAGAATTTGACTAGAGAAAGACAGATAACATCTTTGTCATTAAGAAATGTGTATAGTTATAAAGAGAAAGATACAGAGGAAGAGTGAGACAAATTCAATTCAGTTGATTTGTATAGCAATTTTCACAATTCATATTTCTTCAAAGCAGCTATGCATATATGTAAGTTCCTAATAAATCCCCGGTGTGTAAGCAAAAGGTGAGTGTGGAAAGGGAAAGTGTATAAAAACACATACTGTACAAATACAGTACATGGGTCAATGACGTGATGGGTCATTTTTTTTGTCCAAAGGCCTTAATAATAATAAAAACAAAACAAATATATAACATCCAAAGTATGTAAGGTAGTACAACTTGATCTCTTTTACTGAATCCAAAAGGTTTTAATTATATTTTACTACATATAAAGGTATTTTAAAGATTTTGAAGTGTCAAAAGGTCATTCGGTAAAACCGATATAGTAAATATTTAAATGGAATAATATTGTTTTTAATAACTAAAGGAACTACAATAATACAAATATAAAGCAGATAAGGCTCTTTTTTTTACATTTCCCCTTTTCTCCTTTCCCTGTGCAATGTTTTACTTGAATATGGAGTGTTTAGACTAGTCCAATAAATGATTACATTTATGAGATCAGTGATCTTTTTCTTCTGTGGTACACACTATATACTATCTCAACATCAATGTTAAATCAGTTTTTAAGTTTCAAATCAGTGGTTCCATCTTGTAAAAAATGACAAAAAACAGTGTTAATTGATTGTACAAACCACAAAATCTTATTGTTAACACCTATGTAAACTAAAAAAAATGGTTTCAAATATAGTTATATCTCCATTCTATTTTTTTTTACACTTTTAAAAACCTTATTCGTCAATGACCCACATATAAATGTTTGTCCATATTGAGTGACTAAGATGTTGGTCAACAAAATATAATTTTTTACATTAATTACAATGTCTTCTAATAAATCACTCAGGTGTTTTTCCTCTCATTCTGCAGCATTTGTAAATCAGCACGACTGTCACTATCAGATATGGACAAGCTGCCAGTGCAGAACTGAGTATGTGGAGGACAGAGATCTGAGAGTCTGAATGAGAGCCTGAAAAAGAGACACACAAACACTTTATCATGCACTATATCTGAGCGAGGGCATATGAAGAAATAAATCAGCTCACAGTTTCAGTGACTCTCACCTCTGACTGAGATCCAGCTCTTGGGAGACTCTCCTCTCTCTGGGTGTTTGCAGTAGTAGAAACCCTCATGTGACTTTGAGACAGTATAGATGATCATCTCTGTAGTTTGATTCTGGATGAGTGATCCATCTTTATAGAAATCAGCACTGAGGTTTGATAGGGTTGTATATTGATATAAACAGCGTAGAGTCAGATTATCTCCTTCAGTCACAGGATGAACAGGACTCTCCAGAATCACACCAACTACAGAAACACAGGAGACATGCAATATTTGAACAAAATCGCAACATAATAAAAACAAGACAAAATAAAAAAGAACTTTATATTTTCCACTGCCCACATGGTTTCTGTTTTTAGTGTATTGCTATGATGGTCTGGCTGGTTGTTCACTGGTCAACATCACACTACAGTATATCCTGCTCTTGTTTAAAGGTGCTCTAAGCGATGTCAAGCGTTTTTAAGGCCAAAACATTTTTTTCACATACAGCAAACATCTCCTCACCATCCACCAGCTGCCTGTCCCCTGAACACACTGTAAAAAAAAACGCGGTCCCAGGCTCCACAAATGGCAAGAAAAACAAACTGGGCTTACCCGCACCACCAAACATAACAAACTGTTCCAGCCAATAACCAACAAGAAGGATTTGGGGGTGGGGTTTGGGGGGTTAGTGCGCGGATGAGGAGGAGAGAGGGTCTAGCTAGCTTCCATTTTGTTTGACAATACTTCGAATGTCAACAAGAAGTGACGTCACCCAACATCACTTAGAGCACCTTTAATAAACTTGTGTATTGATTGTAAACTGTCAGTGAAATGAATAAAAACAGAAACACAGACTCACAGTGTACAGTGATATTAACAGGATGATAGTTCTCTCCAGATTCAGACTGACACCAGTAAACTCCAGTGTCTGATGGGACAGTGGATCTGATTGTACATGTAGATCCTGTTTGTGATCCCCGGCGTAATGATGAACAATCTTCCAGCCGGCCGATGTCTGTGTATCTTCTCACTGTCCATCCATCAGAGTTACTCTGGCCCTCACAGCTCAGAGAGAGAGAGTCAGATGTGAAGTGTTGAGTTCTGCTGGGACTGATGATCAGAGACACTGGAGGAGAAACACCTGACAAGACAATTACAGCTATAATTTGGAAATTGTCTTTATTAAAGATGAACCAAACATTTAAACTCTCTGTGTACTCACCAGTGACCCACAGTGGTTGTGTGTTGCTGTATGTTGTGTAAACGGCTGTTTTATCTCTCTCTGCTCTGCACACATAAACTCCTGTGTGTTTTAGATCAGCAGAACTGACAGTGTATTTTCCTCCAGCTCCTCTGCTGCTGTCTGAGAGGAGCTCATAATCATTCCTGCTCCCTGTATAAAGTCAGAATGTGTAGATTTAATATAAATTAAAATTTTAACTAAACTTGAACCTGAATACACTGGTTTACATTGGTGTAACTCAAATTACTCATTGTGGTTAGGTTGTTTTATTCAGGGTTTGATCAATGGCTCTTATGTTGTTACCGAGGAGTGACTGGTAATGAGGGATTGGGATCTCAAACTAGGTTTCACTGCTTGGTGCCCATGGAAGTGTTGCCCTTAAAACCAGTCTGTGTCTGGTTTCAGACATATTAAATTATATATTTCACTTCAATAAACCCTGTTCAGATGAAGCACATTATAACTGACCTGAGACAGTTTCAGTGAACCAGCTGAATGTCCAGCCTGTAGAGGAGCCGTTAACCTCACAGATCAGAGTCACTGGATCTCCTTCAGTCAACCACTTCTGAGGAGAAACACTTAAAACTGCTCTGGGAACTGAAATAGAGACATCACTCATTAATAACATGTTAAACTTGTGTGTGTTTATGAAGAGATGATCAAACTCACCTGATACTGTCAGTGTAACTTCATCACTGCGTTGTGACCAGCGTGATCCTTCAGTCTCTGTCCCATAACAGGAGTATTTACCTGCGTCAGACTCAGAAACAGAACTGATTGTGTGTTCCTGTCGGTCACTGAAAACACTGGTTGAAGCGTCTTTATACCAGTTGTACCACCAGCTAGTGACTCCTTCATCATATATGTCACATCTGAGAGTGACTGTCTCTCCTCTGAATACTTGATGATCAGGTTTAATGGTCACTTTGGGTTTTGGTCTTTCTGTAGAAAAACAAAAATAAACAATAATGTGATAAAATAATATATATAAAAACAATAAATTGTGTTTGAACAAATATTGTATTGTAAAACACATAATCAGGTTAGATTGAAGTGTTGTTCTCTAGCTGTTATAGTCACTTATCCTGTGTAGCGACAATCACTTCTGGGGAATAATGAACTCAAATGAAGGGAATATTCATGAGTTTATGAATATTATTTGCTTATCGTCTACAAAGATTAAATTACCCAAAAAGGGAATATTTGATCAATTTGTCGGGGTGACTTTTACCAGAATTAATTTCAGTTATCTAAACATACTGTTTGTCCCGCAAACTTTATGTAAGACTTCCTTATCAAATATCAATAAAAGTACCCTTCTTACAAACTCCAAGAAAGATTAATTTTCTGGCCGTGAACATTAATTTTCCTGTGTTTATAAAATTAAACTACTCAAGGTAGTAAATAATAAAAGCTATTTAGCTGAATCGTACTTCTCATTGACTTTGTAATATGAGCATTTAGACAGAAGCAATCAAGAATATAATGGTTTTAATAAAATGAAACTACAAATGAATCCTACATTTACACACGGAATACATATACAGAGTACAGCCAGTACTCAAGAGTGAGAGTGAGAGAAAGAGAGAGAGAGATAGAGAGAGAGAGAGAGATAGAGAGAGAGGATGAGCGAGAGAAAGTGATAAATATAGGAATAGGGAGAATAGGAATAGGGAGAGATCACAGAATGACCACAGTATGGCAAAATCACAGACAAGGTAACCTTTGAGAGACAACAAGAAATCAAATTGCATTAAAACTTGATAAAGCTAATACTTGCATATGGTTCTCTTTGTGTCGCTGAAGAAAGACAGTGTGAAAGAAAGAAAGTGTGTCGGTCTTTCGGAGCTGGGCATGTTCTCACGTTGCTTCCGGGGCGAGCAGACTCGCGGTCAATTTAAAGGTTCTACTTAAAGTTAAAGTTGCCGGCCGTTCACTTCACTGAACGTAGGAAATGTCCGAAGACGAAAATAAAGACAGAGATTTAAAGAAAAGAAAAGCAAAGAAAAGAAAAATGGAGAAAAACTCCCTAAGGAGTCGTGGGACAACTCTCACAGACGAAGTGCTCTGTCGCTGGATTTCCTGAGTCGATCTTTTATGGAGTTTCTTAACTCGCGCCTACTTCGCGTACGTGGACCAATCACCTTAGAGCATTCCGAGCGGGAAAAGTTATCTTTGTCCTGTTGGGACGCTCATCCGCATAGTTTATGGTGATGTCGAAATTCAGCAATTATACTCCAGCAAGATGGTACACATAGAATAATACATGTTACTGTAATCTCCTGTATACGGTTGGTTCAGTCGGAACGAGACGGTAGATACCAAGAATGATACCAAGAATGAAATATAAAACAGTTAAGGATACAAATTTACAATCAAATGCACAATTATAGGCATTTAAAGTTCACTCACTACAACTAGAAGTTCATAAACTAAGCTAATGAACAGGGAGCATGCAAAGGACACAGGAATATGTCGTCTACAGTATTTAAACGCGTATATTCTGGTTTTTCGGTGCAAGTCTATTTGTGTGTGTGTGTGTGTGTGTGTGTGTGTGTGTGTGTGTGTGTGTGTGTATGTGTGTGCGTGGAGTACACAACGGGGTGGCTTGGAATCCCTTTGATGCGGGCGAAGTAAGCAGAGGAGAAGGTATAATGGTGTGGGATTACAATTTTATTAAATGTTTAATTTAGTTTGCAACAGTAAAAGTTGAGTACATTGAAGTTAGCATTTTAAGGTTAAGTTAGGAGAATGGTATCAACAGTTTCTGCCAGACCTGTTTTATGCTGATTGGATTAGCTTTAGGTGAGACTTTCACCATTTGTCTTTAATGGCTCTGGGATGGCTCGTGGAACCGTAGTTCCTGGCCAATATCAGCATTTGAATAGTTACGCATATTCAATTGAAACTGGTAGCGCTCTCTGAGTAGGGTGTGTTCCTACTCATTTACATGCTTTGTTTGAATTTGTCTCCTCCTTCAAAAGTCCCTCCTCCTAAAATGCCTATAAGACACCATGCAAATTTATGTACGTCAGATTATGTTGGATTCCTGCAGCCACGTCAACGTGAAGTCCTCAATAAAGAATAAGTTCCGTTGAACGCGATCCCAACTGTCTCCTGGTCTTGCTTTGAAGAAAGAAAAACTTTACAACAGATGGTGCCGTGACCCGGATGGAGAAGAAGGAAACTCAAAGAATTTTAAGCTCAAAGAACTGAATCTTGAAACTTCAAGCTCAACAAAAGATCTGACAAAGATTGCCAGACTGAATCTTTCCAGCTTCCTCCAGATTGAAAACTTCAAGCTCCAAAAAAATCTCAATGCCTGACTGAGTTCCAGACTGAATCTTGAAACTTCAAGCTCAAAGATCTCAACAAAGCTGACTGAGTTCCAGACGAAATTTTTCTGTACAACCAACGATTCGGTGAGTTTCACTCCATTCAAAGAACCAATGCAGACCAGTACAAATGTGTTTTTTCCTCTGCGCCGTTCAGAGAAGAAGTTAACAAACAGCTGTAGAGTTTGGTTAACTAAAGATAAGCCTCTAAAAAAGTTTTTCTTTTAGAGATGAAATTTATCCTCTGTTGTTGGCAGGGAAGATTTAACAGTTACATGTTAATATTGTGCGTATGCTCTTGCTAGAGAAGTTAGCATCAAGTGCTAATAGTTGGTATCCTTTGCTTTAGGCAGAGAAGAATTAGCTTTACGTGCTAGTTATTTCTGTTGATCCTCTGTTCTTGTCGGCAGGGAAGTTAAGTGTGGTAATTTGGAAAGTTAACAATAGTTAATCTGTGTTAACAAGATTGTACCCTCTGTTTGTAAGACAGTAGAGAGAAGTTTTAGTGTTTTGTGATTGTTAAGTAACAAAGGAATTCACAAAATGGTTAGAAGGAATGCTAGGCTGATACCCACGACAGAGAAAGGTGGATTAGCAAGCCCGTTATGGAAAGACAATGAGTTTAAGTCTTTGTTAAGAGAGCACATGGACTCAATCGTGACTGAGGAAGTCAGATTGAATTTAACAAATAAATTTGGCATTGATACAGACAAACTATGGTCAATTGAAGATTGCAAGAAAGTGTTGGGTGCATGTATCAGGAAGAAAAATGTGAAAGGCATTATCTGTTGTCACAGAGAATTTAGCTTATCCATTGCACAAGAACAGGCTCAGTGTATTGCTACGTTAAACGATCAGAACAAACAATTGCAGACTCACATGTCCTGTCTCAAGACAAAGGTGGGCCATAACAAAGCCTCAACCAAATGTGATTTAGAAGACCAACAGTCAGATGAAAGCTATTCTGATTTACAGTCTTTTGATAGTATAGAGGACAATGTCAATGCAGATGTAAATGCAGTTGAAGTGTGCGGAGCTAGACAAAAGCCTCAGGGAAAAGGTGTTGATACAGTTCCATTTGCAACCCCCATATTGCAGCCACAAGCAGTCAAAACATCTTTAGGTCGTAAAGACATTGAGAGAATTGCTGAAAGTTTGCCATCAGCTCATAGTTTCATTGACGCTCACCTCTGACTGAGATCCAGCTCTTGGGAGACTCTCCTCTCTCTGGGTGTTTGCAGTAGTAGAAACCCTCATGTGACTTTGAGACAGTATAGATGATCATCTCTGTAGTTTGATTCTGGATGAGTGATCCATCTTTATAGAAATCACTGAGGTTTGATAGGGTTGTATATTGATATAAACAGCGTAGAGTCAGATTATCTCCTTCAGTCACAGGATGAACAGGACTCTCCAGAATCACACCAACTACAGAAACACAGGAGACATGCAATATTTGAACAAAATTGCAACATAATAAAAACAAGACAAAATAAAAAAAGAACTTTATATTTTCCACTGCCCACATGGTTTCTGTTTTTAGTGTATTGCTATGATGGTCTGGCTGGTTGTTCACTGGTCAACATCACACTACAGTATATCCTGCTCTTGTTTAAAGGTGCTCTAAGCGATGTCAAGCGTTTTTAAGGCCAAAACATTTTTTTCACATACAGCAAACATCTCCTCACCATCCACCAGCTGCCTGTCCCCTGAACACACTGTAAAAAAAAACGCGGTCCCAGGCTCCACAAATGGCAAGAAAAACAAACTGGGCTTACCCGCACCACCAAACATAACAAACTGTTCCAGCCAATAACCAACAAGAAGGATTTGGGGGTGGGGTTTGGGGGGTTAGTGCGCGGATGAGGAGGAGAGAGGGTCTAGCTAGCTTCCATTTTGTTTGACAATACTTCGAATGTCAACAAGAAGTGACGTCACCCAACATCACTTAGAGCACCTTTAATAAACTTGTGTATTGATTGTAAACTGTCAGTGAAATGAATAAAAACAGAAACACAGACTCACAGTGTACAGTGATATTAACAGGATGATAGTTCTCTCCAGATTCAGACTGACACCAGTAAACTCCAGTGTCCGATGGGACAGTGTATCTGATTGTACATGTAGATCCTGTTTGTGATCCCCGGCGTAATGATGAACAATCTTCCAGCCGGCCGATGTCTGTGTATCTTCTCACTTTCCATCCATCAGAGTTACTCTGGTCCTCACAGCTCAGAGAGAGAGAGTCAGATGTGAAGTGTTGAGTTCTGCTGGGACTGATGATCAGAGACACTGGAGGAGAAACGCCTGACAAGACAATTACAGCTATAATTTGGAAATTGTCTTTATTAAAGATGAACCAAACATTTAAACTCTCTGTGTACTCACCAGTGACCCACAGTGGTTGTGTGTTGCTGTATGTTGTGTAAACGGCTGTTTTATCTCTCTCTGCTCTGCACACATAAACTCCTGTGTGTTTTAGATCAGCAGAACTGACAGTGTATTTTCCTCCAGCTCCTCTGCTGCTGTCTGAGAGGAGCTCATAATCATTCCTGCTCCCTGTATAAAGTCAGAATGTGTAGATTTAATATAAATTACATTTTTAACTAAACTTGAACCTGAATACACTGGTTTACATTGGTGTAACTCAAATTACTCATTGTGGTTAGGTTGTTTTATTCAGGGTTTGATCAATGGCTCTTATGTTGTTACCGAGGAGTGACTGGTAATGAGGGATTGGGATCTCAAGCTAGGTTTCACTGCTTGGTGCCCATGGAAGTGTTGCCCTTAAAACCAGTCTGTGTCTGGTTTCAGACATATTAAATTATATATTTCACTTCAATAAACCCTGTTCAGATGAAGCACATTATGACTGACCTGAGACAGTTTCAGTGAACCAGCTGAATGTCCAGCCTGTAGAGGAGCCGTTAACCTCACAGATCAGAGTCACTGGATCTCCTTCAGTCAACCACTTCTGAGGAGAAACACTTAAAACTGCTCTGGGAACTGAAATAGAGACATCACTCATTAATAACATGTTAAACTTGTGTGTGTTTATGAAGAGATGATCAAACTCACCTGATACTGTCAGTGTAACTTCATCACTGCGTTGTGACCAGCGTGATCCTTCAGTCTCTGTCCCATAACAGGAGTATTTACCTGCGTCAGACTCAGAAACAGAACTGATTGTGTGTTCCTGTCGGTCACTGAAAACACTGGTTGAAGCGTCTTTATACCAGTTGTACCACCAGCTAGTGACTCCTTCATCATATATGTCACATCTGAGAGTGACTGTCTCTCCTCTGAATACTTGATGATCAGGTTTAATGGTCACTTTGGGTTTTGGTCTTTCTGTAGAAAAACAAAAAATAAACAATAATGTGATAAAATAATATATATAAAAACAATAAATTGTGTTTGAACAAATATTGTATTGTAAAACACATAATCAGGTTAGATTGAAGTGTTGTTCTCTAGCTGTTATAGTCACTTATCCTGTGTAGCGACAATCACTTCTGGGGAATAATGAACTCAAATGAAGGGAATATTCATGAGTTTATGAATATTATTTGCTTATCGTCTACAAAGATTAAATTACCCAAAAAAGGAATATTTGATCAATTTGTCGGGGTGACTTTTACCAGAATTAATTTCAGTTATCTAAACATACTGTTTGTCCCGCAAACTTTATGTAAGACTTCCTTATCAAATATCAATAAAAGTACCCTTCTTACAAACTCCAAGAAAGATTAATTTTCTGGCCGTGAACATTAATTTTCCTGTGTTTATAAAATTAAACTACTCAACGTAGTAAATAATAAAAGCTATTTAGTTGAATCGTACTTCTCATTGACTTTGTAATATGAGCATTTAGACAGAAGCAATCAAGAATATAATGGTTTTAATAAAATGAAACTACAAATGAATCCTACATTTACACACGGAATACATATACAGAGTACAGCCAGTACTCAAGAGTGAGAGAGAGAGAGAGAGAGAGAGAGAGAGAGAGAGAGAGAGAGAGAGAGAGAGAGATACAGTAGAGAGAGAGAGAGAGAGAGGATGAGCGAGAGAAAGTGATAAATATAGGAATAGGGAGAATAGGAATAGGGAGAGATCACAGAATGACCACAGTATGGCAAAATCACAGACAAGGTAACCTTTGAGAGACAACAAGAAATCAAATTGCATTAAAACTTGATAAAGCTAATACTTGCATATGGTTCTCTTTGTGTCGCTGAAGAAAGACAGTGTGAAAGAAAGAAAGTGTGTCGGTCTTTCGGAGCTGGGCATGTTCTCACGTTGCTTCCGGGGCGAGCAGACTCGCGGTCAATTTAAAGGTTCTACTTAAAGTTAAAGTTGCCGGCCGTTCACTTCACTGAACGTAGGAAATGTCCGAAGACGAAAATAAAGACAGAGATTTAAAGAAAAGAAAAGAAAAGAAAAATGGAGAAAAACTCCCTAAGGAGTCGTGGGACAACTCCACAGACGAAGTGCTCTGTCGCTGGATTTCCTGAGTAGATCTTTTATGGAGTTTCTTAACTCGCGCCTACTTCGCGTACGTGGACCAATCACCTTAGAGCATTCCGAGCGGGAAAAGTTATCTTTGTCCTGTTGGGACGCTCATCCGCATAGTTTATGGTGATGTCGAAATTCAGCAATTATACTCCAGCAAGATGGTACACATAGAATAATACATGTTACTGTAATCTCCTGTATACGGTTGGTTCAGTCGGAACGAGACGGTAGATACCAAGAATGATACCAAGAATGAAATATAAAACAGTTAAGGATACAAATTTACAATCAAATGCACAATTATAGGCATTTAAAGTTCACTCACTACAACTAGAAGTTCATAAACTAAGCTAATGAACAGGGAGCATGCAAAGGACACAGGAATATGTCGTCTACAGTATTTAAACGCTTATATTCTGGTTTTTCGGTGCAAGTCTTTTTGTGTGTTTGTGTGTGTGTGTGTGTGTGTGTGTGTGTGTGTATGTGTGTGCGTGGAGTACACAACGGGGTGGCTTGGAATCCCTTTGATGCGGGCGAAGTAAGCAGAGGAGAAGGTATAATGGTGTGGGATTACAATTTTATTAAATGTTTAATTTAGTTTGCAACAGTAAAAGTTGAGTACATTGAAGTTAGCAATTTAAGGTTAAGTTAGGAGAATGGTATCAACAGTTTCTGCCAGACCTGTTTTATGCTGATTGGATTAGCTTTAGGTGAGACTTTCACCATTGTCTTTAATGGCTCTGGGATGGCTCGTGGAACCGTAGTTCCTGGCCAATATCAGCATTTGAATAGTTACGCATATTCAATTGAAACTGGTAGCGCTCTCTGAGTAGGGTGTGTTCCTACTCATTTACATGCTTTGTTTGAATTTGTCTCCTCCTTCAAAAGTCCCTCCTCCTAAAATGCCTATAAGACACCATGTAAATTTATGTACGTCAGATTATGTTGGATTCCTGCAGCCACGTCAACGTGAAGTCCTCAATAAAGAATAACTTCCGTTGAACGCGATTCCAACTGTCTCCTGGTCTTGCTTTGAAGAAAGAAAAACTTTACAACAGATGGTGCCGTGACCCGGATGGAGAAGAAGGAAACTCAAAGAATTTTAAGCTCAAAGAACTGAATCTTGAAACTTCAAGCTTAACAAAAAATCTGACAAAGATTGCCAGACTGAATCTTTCCAGCTTCCTCCAGATTGAAAACTTCAAGCTCCAAAAAAATCTCAATGCCTGACTGAGTTCCAGACTGAATCTTGAAACTTCAAGCTCAAAGATCTCAACAAAGCTGACTGAGTTCCAGACTGAATCTTGAAACTTCAAGCTCAAAGATCTCAACAAAGCTGACTGAGTTCCAGACGAAATTTTTCTGTACAACCAACGATTCGGTGAGTTTCACTCCATTCAAAGAACCAATGCAGACCAGTACAAATGTGTTTTTTCCTCTGCGCCGTTCAGAGAAGAAGTTAACAAACAGCTGTAGAGTTTGGTTAACCCCCTGAGGTCGGCTATCGCGCCGGCGCGATAGGCTCGTTTTTTTCCATATGAGTGCAAAAAAAAAAATAAAAAAAAAATATTAATTTTTATCTTATATGCTTGTGTTATACATCAATCGATCCTGTTTAGTGTGTTTTTTTTTTGTGTATGCTCATAATAAAAACAAAGTGTTGTGCTTTTCGCCAAATAAAGAAAAATAAACATGATGCGAGTTCTGCCTACTCTCCGTCAGTGAAGTCAATTCTGAAACGCGTCCGAAAATGAACTGTAACTCAGCGAATACTCAGTCAAACAGGCATACAGTCACACAGGCATGAAGCTTGAATTCTCTTCTTTCAAATGAAGTAATTTTTATAAAAAACAAATATTCACAGTTTATATAATATGTATGTAAAGAGAGAGATGTCAGTCGTTCTCATCTCAGCTAATTAAGTTTTAATGTGACTCCGCCTACGGAGACCGCGCTATTCAAACGCAAATGTGAGGCGATCCATACAAACCTGTGAAACGCCCACATCCGCTGGATAAGGCCGGTGAAACACTGGATGCGTGGCGTAAGCGTCTCAGCTGCGTGGCGTGTCCGTTTTTATTTCGGCTCCCATCCATGTTAACAGTTTAGAGTTTGCATACTGCCTGTGTGAGACGCGCGTCTCAGGCGCGGCACGAGCCGCGTGGAAAACGCGTGCATTCTAGAAATAGAACCGACGCCTATTTTTCACGCGACACGCAAGCGTCTTGGAAGCGTTTCCATGCAAAATTGAATAGGAAAATCTGTTTATTTGTCATTTTGACACGAATACATATTAATAAATGTCCTTTTGATGTTTAAAAGTGTCTAGGTTTTGACATAAATGCAAATATAAATGTAATTTTACAAAATATGATCGATTTTCAAATACTGCTGTATTGAATGAACAGCTTTTAGCAAACTCTATTGCTATACTGAGATGAGGAATATATACTGTATGTGTTTTGTCAAAAATAAAGTCATCAACTAACTAATGAATCCTTTACTTTGAAATACGTATGATAAAATGTATACTTTAGTTTTGAAAGACGTTGACTAGTTTTGAAAAGATTATAAAGTATGTATGTGCATGCATATATATATGTGTGTGTGTATATATGAAGAGTTCAGATGCAAAAGCCTCTAAATGCCATCTGAAATTTTCTCCTAGAATGATCATTTTTATGAAGCTTGTATATTTAAGTTAGCTATAGGTGACACGTCACCTGAATGAATGGCTCATTAAGTATGCAGGGACGTAGTCTCACCAGGTGTGAACTACTACATATGCATGATGCTGTTGGAGCGTTTACGCCCCATCCGCATATTGGCTTTCCAAACTAAAAGTGTTTCACAAAACTAAAATCAATGTATCGTTTTTTTGTGGATGATTAGGCAGGATGATTTTCATATCATTTTGAAGAAAAAACACTAGGCGATGAAATCCATTAGTCAAAAGTCTTATTGCCACATATTTAGTATGTGTTTTGTGGCCTTATTTCAGAAACTTTAGTTTTTAGTTTTTTCAATAACCACGCATAAACATTATTCTCTCAAAAATGCAGACATGTACATTCTTGTTGCTCACATATTATGGTAGCCCTGTTTGTGCTAAATAGTGTGTAATTTTTTTTTGCCATTAATATGTTTATAAGCAACTGAAAAAAGCACAAATGTCAGGGCATGTCAGAACATCTCAAGGACCCCAAAAACACCCCAGACCCCAGAGGGTTAACTAAAGATTAGCCTCTAAAAAAGTTTTTCTTTTAGAGATGAAATTTATCCTCTGTTGTTGGCAGGGAAGATTTAACAGTTACATGTTAATATTGTGTGTATGCTCTTGCTAGAGAAGTTAGCATCAAGTGCTAATAGTTGGTATCCTTTGCTTTAGGCAGAGAAGAATTAGCTTTACGTGCTAGTTATTTCTGTTGATCCTCTGTTCTTGTCAGCAGGGAAGTTAAGTGTGGTAATTTGGAAAGTTAACAATAGTTAAGCTGTGTTAACAAGATTGTACCCTCTGTTTGTAAGACAGTAGAGAGAAGTTTTAGTGTTTTGTGATTGTTAAGTAACAAAGGAAGTCACAAAATGGTTAGAAGGAATGCTAGGCTGATACCCACGACAGAGAAAGGTGGATTAGCAAGCCCGTTATGGAAAGACAATGAGTTTAAGTCTTTGTTAAGAGAGCACATGGACTCAATCGTGACTGAGGAAGTCAGACTGAATTTAACAAAGAAATTTGGCATTGATGCAGACAAACTGTGGTCAATTGAAGATTGCAAGAAAGTGTTGGGTGCATGTATCAGGAAGAAAAATGTGAAAGGCATTATCTGTTGTCACAGAGAATTTAGCTTATCCATTGCACAAGAACAGGCTCAGTGTATTGCTACGTTAAACGATCAGAACAAACAATTGCAGACTCACATGTCCTGTCTCAAGACAAAGGTGGGCCATAACAAAGCCTCAACCAAATGTGATTTAGAAGACCAACAGTCAGATGAAAGCTATCCTGATTTACAATCGTTTGATAGTATAGAGGACAATGTCAATGCAGATGTAAATGCAGTTGAAGTGTGCGGAGCTAGACAAAAGCCTCAGGGAAAAGGTGTTGATACAGTTCCATTTGCAACCCCCATATTGCAGCCACAAGCAGTCAAAACATCTTTAGGTCGTAAAGACATTGAGAGAATTGCTGAAAGTTTGCCATCAGTGCAAAGAAATTTTTCTGAGTTTAAGAGAGCATTGTTCAGTAAAATGCATCTTTACGACATGTCGTTGCCGGAAGTTACACAGCTGATGTCACAAATTCTAACTGAATCTGAATTCAACAATTTTGAGTCTGCTGTTACTTCCGAACTGCAACCTGTCAGTAAAGGCGATTTGAGAGAAGGTGTTTTGAAAATCCTAAAGAATATCTTAGGACACAAAATCGATTGGTCGAGAGTTACTAGCTGTGTACAAGAGAAATAAGAAACTGTGAGTGAATATACTGAGAGGTTCTGTCAGGTAGCTGCAGTGTACAGTGGAATTGCAGACACTCCAGAAAAGGTGTTAGGTGATAATGGCCCTTTGGTTCGCACATGGTTTCATTGTCTTTTGCCAGAACACAGAAAGGTGTTGCCTTACTTAAACATCACATGGTCCAGTAGAACCCTGCAAAACAACTTGGACAAGTTAGCTACATGGGAAAGAGACTCTGATGTCAAGGCAAGGGTAAAAATTGCAGCAGCATCCTTTAAGATCAATTCAGAGAAACAGAAACGCAAATGTCCTAGAGAAGCCAGTTGTTCTTACTGTGGCAAGCACGGACATTTTGGAAAAGAATGTAGGAAAAACAAAAAGAACTTTAACGAAGTTAACAAGGTTAATCAGCTTCTGCTTAGCCTGCTTGATATTCTGAAGCAGCCCCTCCCCTCCTCGTTAAACTTGTGGGGCAACTTGATACAGTGTTAACCATTTAGGCTGTGAGTGCTTAATTTCCCCAGTAACTCACAACAAAGATGAAAGACTTATTTTTGTTTAATAGAACAAAAGGAAAGTGACTGTCTCAGCCTTTGTTTGGGGGACATTAAGTAAGACTCACAGCCTTAAATGTTATACCACAGAAACATTACAATCAGACACCATCCTCTGTTATGATGCCTACTAGGACTGATGTTTCACTGGAGAATGGAAATGTGCCAATTTTCTCACACACTGTACAGGGTGTACACAACACAGGGACAGAATAGGACACGGACAAGGGAGGTGCCCTGGGAAGAACTGAACGCAACAGGCTTCGGGGGTGAACCCAGGGTGAAGACACTACCTCATAGGCCTTTCCCCATTTAGTCCATCCTTACCTCACTGGTCCATAGGTGTCGAATCAATTAAGATTAGGAAAAGAAAAAACATTATACGATCACAATGTTTTCTGTAATATAGTTATATGTAAAAACTATATGGTCACCAGAAGTTTTAGACGTAAAACCACTATACGATCAAATGACTTATGGAAGAATGAAGTCTATGCATGAATACTGCTGGTCTGCCGTTTCTTTGTTTTATTGTGTTACAGGTATGTGTTGATGTCTTCGCAAGCGGAAACCTGGTGTAAATCATCACCTCAGATTTCCATGAACAAGCCTCATGAGGGACGAGTCATCAGAGCGACTCTACGTGGGAAATGGACTCTACAGGAAACAGACTTCACAGCAATTCAGGCGCCATGGACTTTAAAGACTTCCACTCTTATGCTACATGGTTTTCTGTGTAATCATGTAGTTTATACGACATTTCACACCCTGCGTCGTATGTGTCAACAGTTATGGTTTTGAGAAGAACTATGACACTCATGTAAATCAAGGACACAACACAGAATATGTTATACGTGCCTGTAACTTACACAAGTTACAAGAATGAACTTGCTATGTGCCTGTAACTTACACCAGTTACAAGAATTAACTTTTAAGTGTCTAAATTTGTATATTATGTGAGAGTTTTTAAGAACTCCCAAAGGGGGAAATGTGGGATTACAATTTTATTAAATGTTTAATTTAGTTTGCAACAGTAAAAGTTGAGTACATTGAAGTTAGCATTTTAAGGTTAAGTTAGGAGAATGGTATCAACAGTTTCTGCCAGACCTGTTTTATGCTGATTGGATTAGCTTTAGGTGAGACTTTCACCATTTGTCTTTAATGGCTCTGGGATGGCTCGTGGAACCATAGTTCCTGGCCAATATCAGCATTTGAATAGTTACGCATATTCAATTGCAACTGGTAGCGCTCTCTGAGTAGGGTGTGTTCCTACTCATTTACATGCTTTGTTTGAATTTGTCTCCTCTTTCAAAAGTCCCTCCTCCTAAAATGCCTATAAGACACTATGTAAATTTATGTACGTTAGATTATGTTGGATTCCTGCAGCCACGTCAACTCGAAGTCCTCAATAAAGAATAACTTCCGTTGAACGCGATCCCAACTGTCTCCTGGTCTTGCTTTGAAGAAAGAAAAACTTTACAACAATGGCCTCTGGAGAGGCTCATAGAGTTGTAACAGTGTCAGAAAGCAATCTAAACCCAGCCATGTCGGAGCCATGACGGTAATTTAGATCGTCAAGAGTCTTGATTTACATTTCTGAGTCCAGAGTGTAAAAGCAAGAAGGAATGTGCATTGTGTGCAGGGAGAGACAGAATCATGATTCTAGCCCATTCGTTACATCTGTGTCTTATGAAATCATTTGTGCATTATGAAAGCAAAATACTGCAAAGTCAGAGTTGGAAACATCTGTCAGTATAAAACTGGCAAAAAGCTTGAGTAGTTAAAAAAAGTGTTTCAGCAGAAGATCTCGTCCTCTTATACTGTAGTTCAATCCACCGTCTCACAACAGCAACATCTACAGCCGCAGTCAAAGAGACACAACATTCAACAATGTCACGAACTGCAGCAGTTTACATGAAAAAGAGTTGCAGAGATGAAACACATCATGACTACTGTCTCAAGCTGCTCTGAGACGCAAAGGTAAAGGATCCAAATTAATAAACAGAGTAATCCAAAGACGTGATCCAAATCCAGGCAAGGGTACACAGGCAAGCAGTCCATACAAACAAAGGACAACAAAGGTGTAAAGACCCCCCTATGTGGAGTTCAACCCACATCCTTTAGGTTAGTAGCCCTGAGCTCAACGCAGGGTTTCACACCACCTACATCCACACCAGCAGTCAGAGACACACATCAGTTACTAAAGGGTTACAAATTGTCATTGTTGTTCAAATTACTTTGTTGTTGCAGGTCCAGCAACTCTAATAATTTCTATTAAATCTGTAGACAAATGTCAAAAGATATTTTATATTTCTAAATTCTGCATAAAAATGTTTTCATATGAGTGAATGATTTTTGGTGTTTTTGTCACACATCAGAACCGTCTGTTTGGTGTTACAACACATGAATCATTTATATAACTTGTTTAAAAAGCTGTATTTATAATCATGACACTCATTTCATTGCTGGTGTCACAAGATGAAGATGAGGGAAGACGGACTGAAGACAAGGTTATCAAATATAAACAAGTTTTAACCTGATTTGAACCAGGTTTAAACTACACCGGTCCCTGGTTTGTAACAGAATCACACATTTGTGATGAAATTTATGAATCAAATTCACTCACCTTGAGTGTGTCCAGACTGGAAGTGTGAAATCAGCACTAAAAACACTAAAGTAAAAAAAAAAAAAAAAAATCATGAAATATTGTGCATTTTAAATGTTTCTATAAAGATCATCAAACTCATCCATTAACCTGTTTCTTTTTTTTTTCTTGTGATCTTACTTGCAAAGTTCTTCCCGTGAAGTAACCGGCTGTGTTTCTAGGGGTCTCTGTATGTCTTTTGTGTGTAAATTAGCTTTAGGTATAAAGGTCTGTCCCACAGACAGATATTTGGGTTCAGACTCTCTGAAGACAGACTAACATCATTGCTGAAGAATGTGCTGCTCTGATACCTTCAGTAAATTCTTCTCTCCAAAAGAACTTATTTTTTGTACAGGAGAAATCTACTACACTGGCAAGCCACCAAAGTTACAGTTCAGCCAAATACAGGAAAATCTGACAATTATTACACTGTGAACATGGAGCTGATTGACTTTCTATTATACTTTACACATAAAAATGTCACTCTTGCATGTTTCAGCTTCACAACACAGAAATGTTTAATTTCTCTTTAAAGGATAATTCCGGTATTTAGCACTTTGAGTCTCTTTTCTAGTTTGTTTTGGATGAACTAGAGTGGTGGACACAGAAATTTTGACGAGACAGGACCCTGTCTCGACTTTTTGACTCGTTTAGAATCGCCTTTGACTGCTTCAGAGTGGCTGGCTACAGGCATGCACTAACATGTCCTTAAAACAACCCTTAACGTTCGTTTTCAAAACTGTGCAACTCACCGAGTGGTTAGTGGTGTTCGTTGATGTTCCAAAACATGTAGCGTAGCGAAATACAGTTTCTGTCGTGTTTTATTTGGCATTTTGTAAAATCCCATTGATTTCTGTTGGAGGACTCATTGCTCGTTGATATTACTGCACTTCAGACTCAAATATCGAGCGGAAGTTTATACGCGGTTGTGAGGTATCTGAAAAAATAGTTCCACTATAGCAAATAACACGGATTGAAATCATACATTGCGCCGATATACAGGTATTTGTTTTTAATAATCAACGAACACCACTAACCACTAACCACTCGTGAGTCGCACAGTTTTGAAAACGAATGTTAAGGGTTGTTTTAAGGACATGTTAGTGCATGCCTGTAGCCAGCCACTCTGAAGCAGTCAAAGGCGATTCTAAACGAGTCAAAAAGTCGAGACAGGACCCATCGTCCACCGCTCTAGTTCATCCAAAACAAACCAGAAAAGAGACTCAAAGTGTTAAATACTGGAATTATCCTTTAAGTCTTTCTTCTAATTTGTAGATCTAGTGGCTCCTGGATGAGTGTTTCTGTAAAAACCTTTTAGAGTCTGAAAACAGTGACAATAATAACAATTAACTCATATAAACTCTTACTAACTGCATACTAGTGAACATCTAAAGACTAGTGAGTATCAACCTAATGCATCTCGACAGCAAACTGTACAAAACTAACCAACAGAAATGATTGAGCAAACACCATTACAAAGCATTAAACTGAGTGAGTGAAGAAACAGACTGACCCAACCACAACAGAGTGCATTTCTCTTTCACAAACACCACTAACTGCACACTTCTCTCAAACTCGTCTTTCACTCATTTATCATGAACTAAAGCTGGATTTGAAGCTCTGAGAGCATGAAAACAAAACAAAACTAAACAAAACAAAAAACACCAGGAACACAATCCTATTCATAAAATAAGTGCAATTATTTTCAGAGGAAATAATACTCACAGAGCAGAAGAGGGAGTTGACTGAGCTCCATACTGACTGAATAATGACTGATGGTTAAAGACAGACTGAATTAAAGCCTCAAGACTTCCTGTCAGATCTTTTGATACATGATGACAGATTAAAGAAGGCATACAAATGTACCTCATGTGTTACAGAAAACCTTTTTAAGAAGTTGATAATCTTGTAACATGTCACGCAAGTTTCCTACTGAAATGTTGTGAACAGCATAAATTTGCCATTACGAGAAGTATACTCTTGTGTTTAATGGAAACGGAATCATAACTTTGATGGATCTTTATTGTAATAATGTTATTATATGTATTCATAACTTTATAAGTTTACAGCTGCTGTTCCTCCCATGGTTAATGCCACTGATCTGAAAGAGAAGAAACCAAACCAAACCACAACTATGAGCTCATCTCGATCTATTTCTAATCTATCAGGCCTTTAACAATAAAGGTGTCGAGTTTGGCACTACTATATTTGTACCTGTGAAAAGTTTAATATTTATACACCAAGACAAGGGATGTAACAACTTGAATCGTATTTAATGGTTGCGCTCAATGATTTTGATTGACTAAAAAGAATCGGATCATCATTCATTTGGGAATCAATCTGCATTAATGACACTGTATGATTTACGTAATACTCTGCTATTGATCATTTGGGGGTTACACTTCTGTTGTTCACGGTCACAAGTGTCCGAACACCTGAAATGTAAATTCAATTTAATCTATTTTTATTCAATAATATATTTTTTTTATAAAAAAAAAAAAAAAAAAATCTCCAAAGCATACGCAGACACAAGTGGTTCTCTTGCTACTAGTTTAATTGAAGACTTTTCTCCATTTGAGGTAAACTCAAAGCCATATCCAGATCTTTGACTGTGCCACGTTCTTCTTCTGGGATGGTTGCCATCACACTCTCACTGTTAGAAACAAACTTGTGGAGTCTTAACCTGCCAGTGGAACAAAGTTATCTTGATTCTTTGATAAGCTGGATAACTTCTATCTCAGTTTGAACACTTGTCAGACCATCATCTACATAGAAATTTCTTTGAATGAAGCGTATGGTGTCTTCACTGTATTGACCATGCCCTTGTGTTGCTAGATGTTTCAGGCCAAAATTGGAACAACCAGGAGACGTGGCAGCTCCAAACAAGTGGACCTTCATTCTGTAGATTGATGGTGTCATTTCCAGGTTGCCATTCTCCCACCACAGAAATCGCAGGTAATCTTGATCCTCCTTTTTAACATGGAACTGGTGGAACATTCTTTCAGTGTCACACATGACTGTGATAGAACCTTTTCGAAAGCGGCATAGGACGCCTACCAATGTATTGGTCAGGTCAGGACCAGTGAGCAGATGGTCATTGAGGGATGTGTCCCGAAACTTGGCAGAACAGTCAAATACTACACGTATTTTCCCTGGTTTCTGTGGATGATAAACTCCATGATGTGGAATATACCAAACTGGACTGTTGTCAATTTCTTCCTCAGGGACCTTCTCTGCATCACCACGTGAAATTACACATAGTCTTCATAGTAACTCTGATCTTTCTTTAATCTCTTTTCAAGACATTTCAGACGATGTACTGCACAAGTCTTGTTATTAGGAAGGTTTGGTTTTTCCCTTTTGAATGGTAATGGCATTTCAAAGTGACTATTGTTCTTTTGTGTGATGTTTTCTCTCAAAATTGACAAGAACTTGAGATCCTCTTGGGACACAGGATCATCTTCTCCAGCTTTTTTTGAGAAGTCTGATTCAAGAACCTTTATTATTTCTGAAGGAGTAATTTCTTTAACTTTTAATTCGACTCACATAGTGCAATTCTGTTTTGAGATTGACAGAAGATTCCATATCTGGTATCACTTGCCTTACTACTATGCGATGACTGATTCCGATAGCGTCGCCATAGTCTACATAGGGATTCCAGTTACCAACAATGCTCCATCCAAGGTCCTTACACTGTGCATAAGGCTGATGTTCTTGGCCAGAAACTACTTCTCTTGGAAGTATAGGGCTTGTGAGCAGTTGTACCCAATGAGCACTGATCGTTCCGATATATTGCGATATATTGCGCAATACTGATGGTTCAGGAACTAGAATTCTGTTTGCACTTAACGCACCTACCAGCACTTTCACAAGCTCTGCTTTACTTTCTTTTGAGGAGGTGGTCACAGCTTGTGAATCAGGAGACATTTTCAGGAAGTCTTTCTGATCTTCTTCTATGTCCGTCTCTTGATCATACACCTGCATTCTTGCTTGTGCTGCATTTAGACTTTTCACTGCTTCCAAATGTTGTATCTTTCTCCATTTCTCCTCAAGAGTATTTTGTAGAGCTGCATGTTCTTCTTCCAGTTGAGCTTTAATTTTGGCTTCCTCTTCCTCTTTTTGTATTCTTAATTTCACCTCTTCGGCTTCTTGCTCTAAACGACGCTTTACGAACGCTGCCTCTTGATCAGCTATCTTCTTTTTAATTTGTGCTTCTAGGAGCTGAATTTCCAATTGTTCTTTATTTTGTTCTTGTAACACTTTCAGAACAGCTTGGCTTGCAGCAGCATCAGCAGCAGCTTCTTGTCGATTTACAGAAGATCTACTTGAATGCTCTGAGGCACCTTTCAAGATGGAAGTGACAGAACCTGATTTACAGGTACTTGAATTGAAGAGAGAGCCTGCTTCCGGCCAGTCTTGTTCTTCTTCTTCTGGAATCCTTCCATCCAGTTGACTTGAGGCTTTGGATACAACAAAAGTAGAAATCTCTACTCACAGATCCACTCTACAACGCGTGTCTTGATCTGGAGTTGTGATTTTGCGTAGTTCATCATAAAAGCGCTGGACATCGGCAGAAAGACCTAGAACATCGCCAATGAGATCATTAAGCAGGTCATCAGGCAAAGTCTCTGTTGATTGTGATAATGTCCGCTTAGAAGATTTAACATGTGTTCTCCATTTGTCATAAATGTAGTTAAACCTTTGTTGAAGTGATTTAATTTTTGCAACTTGCATTTCCATACCCTTCTCTTTTAGAGTTCTGGTTATTTTACTTCGTCTTGACTGCTGTGTATCTTCTTGGTGTGCTTCAGCAGCTCCCACTTGACCTTCTTCAGAATGGTCTTGGGAATTTGCACTATCCCTATCACTGTCCTTTACCTGAATTGTGGGCTCACTTGGCTCTGACATTTTGAATCACTTTAAATTGACCCAATTTTGTAAGTAAAAAATATGCATAGGTAACAAAACATCTAAATCAACCTTCAAAACTTGCTCAAACGTAAATGTCAATTGAATGTAAATACTCATAAACTTAAAAACTTAAAGCAAATGTGATGCTTTGCAGTAACAATATTGCACAGGAAATTAAAATGTGCAAAACAGCTTATATCAGCTTGAATGTTACCCTTCAAAACACTTAGAAGACTTTGATATCAAATGGCAAATAACCTTCTCTTCTAATTTATAAAAACACTTTAAATTTAAAATATAGAAAGTTCAATGAACCTTTAAATATGTCTTTAAATAGCAAGCTTCAATTAAATTGCTTGAGAAAATAAGTCAAAACATTTACTGTACACACTATAGTAACATTGCTTTCATTCACAATGAAAATCTTTTAGCAAGCTTTGCAAATCTTATTCTTGAGCCACTCTTGAGTGTTCAAGTAATTTATTTCTCAGGCCACATCCACACGAAGCCAGAGCTTTCCCTATTCGATGTTTTTTTTCCCCAGTTCAAAAAAAAAATTCCGTAAACACAGCATCGTCTCAAGAAATATCTGCGTACACACGAAACCACAGAAACCGACTCAAAGCGATGTAGTATACATGCCAGACCAGTATGTGGCGCTGTAATTCTGCCACAGACATACACTAAAAACGGAGAAGAAGACTTAGAGCATGCGCATAAACCTTGCTGTCACGCTCGGAGGGAAGAGAGAGAGAGATGTAAATGAACTTAGAGATGTTTTTAATAATAAAGGATAAACTCAAAACAGTAAGGCTTCATTCAGAACATAAATCACATCATAAGAAATAATGCAAAAGCAAACATAAAACAGGAACCAACTTAACTTGTAGACAAACAGAACGGCGGGAAGACTGGTAGATAATACTGTGGTTGAAGAGAGTAGTTTGAGTCCAGTGTCTAACGAGTAGATCTGACAGTGTTCTGGTGAAAGTGCTGTGTATATATGGAGGTGCGTTGATGAGGAGCGGCAGGTGCAGGTGATCAGAAGGCGGGTGATTGGGAACGAGTGGGCGTGGTGATGGAACCTGACGGTCCGGATGTGTTGCTGACACTTGCGTGCTGTATACAACAATAATATTAGGCACAGTAGCCTAGCTTCTTTTTTTCTTTTCTTTTTTGCTTTTTTACCAAGAACTTTATTGAACAATATGAACAACCATAAATGGCCTGGTACAAAATATGAGTCACGATATTCGATAGTTAGCGGATAAAGCTTGCCACAAAGAGCAAAATTAATCATTATGAATGTGTCAAATATAGCAAGGAGACATTTTAATTGTTATTAATAAACTAGTGTTTTCTGTGTCAGTCTCGGCTAAAGATGTTGATGATGCTGACTTGCCACCTTCGCAGTAGCCTATTGTGAACGTGCCTATAGAGAGAAATGCACACTTCATAAGGATTACATAAGAGAGTTGTCTGTTTCTTTTTGTTTTGAATTGTTTTGTTTAAAAGTAGACATTTCAAGCTTTCTATAGATATATTTTTGAGTTTCGGTTCATTTATGAGACGAGCTCAGTTCACGAGCAATGCAAGTTATATTGCGCCGGTGCCTCCATGTCCTGATTAAATTGTCTGCTATAATTGCTTCCTTATATTTATTAAATCCAGGCAATTGGTTGATGAAACATTGATTAAAATTAAGATACAATTTATACAAAGCGAAATTCACTTTAAAGAAAGAAATTCACTTTATACAAAACAAAACTTAATATGGTCAAAATGATGTCTCCCGATATATTGCAGATCTTATGATTACTCATGCTGTTCACTTTTCATATAATCAACTAGCCTGACGTCGTCATACTCAGATTCTAGTCAGAATGTGAGTCTGATACTGCTCCATTGGGCTGTGATTATGGGGCGTGTTTCAACCGAACCAGGAAGGAAAATGCCTCTGCACTCAATTGGATAGACCTACAACCAATCAGAGCAACGGAGTAAGTGACGTATATTTTTCATTCATGTTTCCGATCGACAAATGCCTTGATCGCGGTTCTCTGTTCCTCTTTTAAAATCAATGCGCTGTCGATATCTTCTATAACAGCAGATGGCAGAATCTACACATTATGTTTTATAAACAAAGTTCGGGAGGAGCACGTTCAAAATATCAATCCAATCAACTTGTCATCAAACAATTACCATGTCTACCCTATCAGCATGAGAGGAAGCATATATTTATTCACTCTGTCAACTCACCTAACATTCCTTGACAGTTTTCAGCATCCCTCCACTCACTCTTGGCCTGTTCTTCCACAGCCAGGAATACGGGGGGAGTACTTTGGGTTTGGGCCGAATACCGAGCCCAGAGCCCTCTCCTCGGACAGTACGCCAAATATGCATTTATTTTATCTGACATATTTGTGTGAACTTGTGAAATCTCAATTCTCCAGCGGCAGTCATCTTTGTTGTAAACGAATTCAACCCAAGCGCTCTTTGATGACGTGGATGATTACGTTACTGGTCCGAATAATTTTTGTTCGGGCATAATAGCTCCTCAACGGATCGAGTCCAGACCGAACTTCCCGACCTAAAAATTAATCAGACAACAGACAAGCATCATAGCATAAGAAAGAAAATGTAGTCTAAATAGGCCTAAATAAAGAAGTTAAAAAAAAAAAAAAATGACATAAAAATACATTCAAGTAGCCTATAAATTATATCAACAATATAATGGCAGCATTTACACAGTGTGTGTGTGAGTTTGCCTCCATTGTGACTCTGAGAATATTCACACATAGACACACAGATGAATGTTTTAACCCTGGAGTTCAGACAGAAACTGCATAAGACACATTTCACATTCACTTTCTTTGGCTTTGAGTTGCCAAATGGCTTCATACAGACACAATACAAAAGTTTTCACTGACTGAGGTCTCAGAAACTTCAACATTCTGTACAATTATTAAACAGAAACATGTAAGGGGATTGTTATAACACTTTTTAAAGGGAACTTCAGCTGAACAATGGCACTATTTTCTTTTAAAGCTGCTGTACAGCTGTGATGCACAAACTATGTGTGTCAGATTATAATCTGCATTTTCTTAATTAATAAAATATAATCTGAAGAAAACTATTATAAAAGACATAATTATCATCGATAATATAGAATCATCTAAATTGTAGAATGACTCATTTAACAGAGAGACTGAGAGTAAAAGAGGAAGTGCTAGAAAGATAAACTGGTGTGAAGAGAAGTATATATCAAATATATTAGCCAAATTTCAAACGTAACACCATTTTATAAAGATTCGTCAGAAGTATTAACACTGTTCTTGTGTTTCTCAACTTTAAACACATAATCCGCACTTGACACCCTGTGTTCATGTTCAGTAGCGTTAAAAACCATAAATGTCACATGACCAGCAGTTCTCATGTGAACATTAGTATGCAACAGTTTTACACAACAGTCACAGTAACCACAGGATGAGTTAAAATAATCGTGTGTGAAATCACTGGCTGTACAACATGTTCATGTTCATGTTCATGTTCAACATGAAAGCATGTTCAAGTATTGTTTAAAATTATAGTTCTTTTCTCTCCATATAAATGTAATGATTTCTGTACAGTAGTTTTAGTCTGAAAAGTCCAAACTATTGAGAGATTAAAACACGATTCATTATAGTCAGAGGTCACGATTCTTCTGCTTTTATTGTGACACTGCAAGACAAAGACTTCTGCATCAGATCCAGAATTTTTATTATTTTTTTAAAAGCTGTGTTTCTTTATTGAAAAAGTAAATAAAATATGAAATATTGCAGCAATACAAATCAGGAGACTTACACTAAAATAAGGAATAGCTTACAAATGACAGTGTGTTCGGTTACAATGTGAAACATGCAAATATCACACAAGCCTTATACATTGTAAAGAATTGCAATGTATTACATAAAGCAGGACAATATAAAAAAATATTAAACTTTCACTTATATTGATGAAGGGGGTGGATTGGAATCCACTGCTGCTTCAATGTATATGTAATGAGTGATTATAATAAAGGTATTAATCAATATTTTTCCTTCTAAATATCAAATGAGTTGAATGACTTCTCTGGAGATTTTACTTTGTTATAGAAGTTACCAGTGTGCTTACTGAAATGTTCTTTTCATGTATTCTTTAATGTCAGTATTTGATATTTGAATGCAGTAACATTGCTTGCCTTATCCCAGCTTCCAGAAATTAAATAGGGACTGGTTTTGTGTTTGAGAAAGGTCTTCAACATGTTAAAACACATAGGGGTCATTGAAGCCAATAGTTTAAGGGACCATTTCTTTGTTAAAGCCTTACTTAGACTAAAATGTAGCCTTACTTGAGAAATAACGCATTATCTTGATGTTTTGAGATGAGACTCCTGTTTATAGTTAGAGCCTGGCCAAATCCAACCTTGGAAAAGATGTGTGTCGGTGTGTGTGTTAGTCTTCTTGCTTCCAGGTTAAGGAACCACTGGCATTGTTGGAGATTGACTGAGTTGTTGTTCGGGACATGCTGGCACCCAGCAACCCAAATCTGTGACCTGGAAGGTCACGACCATAGACTGTAAAAAATATGGACAAAGCGTCTGTGACGTCACCCATAGACTTTCTGAAGAACTGTTTTGAAGCCGTTTATGGGGGGTATGGGCGACGCCATCTTGGAAAATCTTGGGAAATCCTAACCCCGCCCACCTTGTGTGAGACTGAGCCGGTGTGATGAGTCCGAGCCAGAGAGCCATAGAGAGAATTTCTCTCTATGGCTCTGGTCCGGGCTAACGTGAGCTGTTTTTGTGTTATTATGTGGTAGCTTTATGTAGAATGCTAAATCCCGCTGCTATAATCTCAAGTTGCGTCAGCAGAGGAGAAAGACCGCGAAATTTAAAACTACTACTGTTATTGTGTCACGAAATTTAGTTTTAAGAGTTTTTCAGTCGAGAATGTAGTTGTTTTAATCTCAAATATGTTGTTTGTTTATACAGATAGCGCCTATTTAAAATTTTGATCTGACGTTTTCGGAGTTGTGAGATCCAAGGGATCACCAGGCGCTCAGCGCTATGTATCCCGCCGGGAACAGCCTTACCTCGGCTAGTGCATCTGATGTTTGCCGCTGGTTGATGTCTCTAGTCTAGTGGAGTGGTTAAACATGGGATATAATTTGTCTTGTGTAGGCTATATCTAACGGACGATCTTTGATCTCATTAATCTATCATTTTTTCCCCTGGCAAATCGTTTTATGGCTTCTTATACCTTTTAGGCTACTTATACTTTCATAATGGCTGTCTAAGCTAACTAAAAAACACACTAACAACGAGAAATGTTTAATTTCACAAACTATAGCTTCGGTTAAATACTAGTATATGAAACGTATAAGTTAAAATACATGCTAACTGTTGCAGTGCCACTGCCCACAAACATTGATGCTAAATAGTGCTCACTAGTAACGTGAAATAGTAGTGGATTGTCACTTACCGGAAAAACTGGAGCGAAGTTACTACTAGCGAAGTAGTGCAGTTTATAGCAGAGCAACCCATTTTATGTACGATATTTCAATACAAATGTTCAGAAAGGATACAGAGGAGCTGTGTTGTGTCAGATCATGGCCGAGACGTCAAATTTCAGGAATTCCACTCGGCGCAGCCTATGCTCAGCTGTCAATCAAGCTGTCAATCAAAGTTAACCACGCCCTTATTTGTCATATATTTTATATCTAAATACGATCTAAACTAACGAGTTGTCAGGCACTCGGAACCTATCGAAAAATACAATAAAAGTCCATGGGACCAACCTGTAAAAACATGAATTTATGCTGTGAAAACGGACATTTTAACATGGGGTCTATGGACATTTGCTCCCTTTTGGGACCTGCCCCTAGCGGATTTTCAATGTATTGCAGTTTTTCGCACTTTCGGGTAGGCTTCATTTTTCAGATTAGAATGTTGCCCCTTGGTCACGACGTGCCTAACTTCAGGGTCCGAGTGTCAGCTGCATAATCTATGGAGATATGCTTCAGTCTGTCTGCATATGTGTGGAAAATTACTATGTTTATCAATTTCTTAGCCAATGAGAATCATTCTGCCTGTAAGCAATGACGTAGCTTAGACCTTGGAAATGGTATAACTGCATACTTGCCAACCTTGAGACCTCAGAATTAGGGAGATATTCAAAAGGACCGGGGGGGGGGGGGGGGTAGGGGTCGTCATGGCCCGCCAAAAAGGGGTGTGGCTAGCCTATAAAACTCCCTCGCACAGGTTGCACAAGTGATTTCAGTCGACTAGAAGCAAAACCAAGTGCAGCACAAGCACGGCAGGCTACACAACACTCGTTCCCTCTCTAGAGAGAACCGAGGTTACGTTAGTAACCGAGTGTCGTTCTCTTACGAGAGTACTCTCGTGTTGCGTAAGTTTAGCTTACGCTATGTGAAAACTCCTTTTCTCGAGAATACTGATATAATATACTGCATATTTTCTCTTTTTATTCACCATGGTCTCTTCTTTCTTCCTTTTCCCCTTCTTCTTCTGCTTCTTTTTCCGTTCTGATTGCCGTGCTTGACTTCGAGGTGTAACCTTTATTATTGTTCGGTCTGAAACGGCGCCCAGTGACGGATGGTGCAGCAATATTGTTGTCCGGGTGGAAATCGGGAGAAATTCGGGAGAAAGGTCGGTCCGGGAGATTTTCGGGAGGGGCTTTGAAATTCGGGAGACTCCCGGAAAAATCGGGAGGGTTGGCATGTATGTATAACTGCTGTGATCTTTGTAACTGTAAGCGGGGCGGCCTACGAACTCCTGTGTGAATCTTGAAGCTGAACTTCTGCTGATGAAACTGCAAACTATCTTCAGCAAAACTTTTCTTCAATTTTTTATAATTCTGACTCCGGGTCTTCTTTCAAACATCTGGTCCTTGGGTCCTAAACTGTTAACCCCTTACATTGAATATTGAAAAGCTACTGAAATGTGCTGATAAATAGCAGAAATGTAAGCTAATATACAGTATTGACCCCCTGAGGTCGGCGGTATCGCCGGCGATACCAGCTCGCTTTTTTTTTATCAGTGTAAAAGAAACTCATAAATACTCTGTTGACTTTGATTTTCCATAGGAGTTTCATACATCAATCGATTCTGTTAAATGTGTATTATTTTTGTGTATACTCACAATAAAAACAAAGTGTTGTGCTTTTTGCCAAATAAAGAAAAATAAACGTGATGCGAGTTCTGTCTTCTCTCTGTCAGTGTAGTCCATTCTGAAACGCATCCGAAAATGAACACTAACTCAGCGAATACTCAGTCAAACAGGCATACAGACACACAGGCATGAAGCTTGAATTCTCTTCTTTTAAATGAAGTAATTTATATAAAAAACAAATATTCTCATCTTGTGAAATCTGTATTAAAAGAGAGCGATTCCAGTCGAGCTCATTACAGCTGATTCAAATGTAATGTGACTCCGCCCACGGAGAGCGTGCGCTATTCAAACGCAAATGGCTGAGGCAATCCGCGCAATCCTGTGAACGCCCCCATATCAGCTCGAGAAACACAAGTTTATTCAGATCATTACTTGTTTACACCGTCTCGCAGCGCTGTGAGGAATAATAATAATGGAAAATGTACCTCAGAAGTGCGGGTATATCGAGGAGCGAGCTGAGGAATACTGTAGTAAGTTTTTTTTCCTTCTCACGTGAATCGGGTTTCTGTTTATGAATGAATGAACGGCAGAGATGCGCGCTGTTTACCACAGCTCCCAAAAGACAGTTTAAATTTAAATCGCGTGTGTGAATGAATGATGATGTTTTAGCAAACTGTATTGCTATACTGAGATGAGTAAAAATCGACTGAAATATGTTGAAATAAAATGTAGGCTATTTGTATATGCAACGTATTAAACTGCAAATTAACATTTATATGCCCTAATATTTCATAAAGACAACGTTACAGTCAGGCGAAATATGAAAGACAACATTTTGTTGACTAGATTTGGGTACAGTTTTTACTGTAGAATATACTGTAAGATTACACTTGAATTGTTGTTGTAATTGTAACCTTTTTAATAAAAAAAATATATTTACAAGGTAGATGTAAACAAACTATTAAAAGGTAAATATTTTTTTTTTCTTTAAATAATTTGTATTGTGTTTTATTAGTAACAAATTTGGGGAGAGGATAAATATTCCAAAACTGAAAATACAGTATGAGAATTAACTGCACAATTACTAGACATGTTTACCTTGGATATTATACAATTTGCAAGCACAATGTGTAAAAAAAAAAAAAAAAAGTATATAAAATATTTTTGTATAAATATATACACATATGTGTGTGTGTGTGTGTGTATGCATATATATATATATATATATATATATATATATATATGTGTGTACAGATGTGGCCTTTAAAAATGCGCGTCTCAGAGAAAAGAATGCCACAAGCACTTCCGAAATTCTGCGGGATCGTGCAGAAGGGGGATTAGGTGTTGGACGCAGGAAATACTAAAACCTGTAGATGGCAGTCGTGTTTCATGTGGCCATACTGAGTTGACGAAGTATGACGAATACAATGTTTTCTTTTGCCAGTTACATAAACAGTCACATATTCTTCATAAAAATCCGACTCAAACGCGCATCATTTGTCTTATTTTTTTTTTCTGTGTACTTACAGTAGAAGAGACGTGATGTAGGCTATGATAACTGAGTCTTATAACACAATAATTTGCGAAGACCTTTAAAGAGACCGAGATCATTTGCGCAATATCATTATCTAATTTTACATTTAGTTCATTTTTGCATCTTAACGTTTTAAATAGTTTTAACATGGTTGTAATGCGCTTTTCTGCATTACACACAGTACTTTTTATACTATCATGTTTCCCTTATAGGCGTCGATTTCGGTGGGGACGGTGGGTACGCACCCACCTGATTTCGTCATGAGTCATTTTGTACCCACCACTTTTAACTTCAGTCCATATTAATTTGACTTTTGGTTCGATTTTTTTTTTACCGTTTTCAGTGGTTATGAGGAGCTTAATTAATTTAACCTGAGATGTGCGTTATATCGCTTTTTGATCATTCTTTGTGTTGTCGAATTTTGACACAGTTTCATTATTTGTTCATAATAATTTGATTCATAATTATGTCATTTTTTTCTAAAAGTAAAAAAAAACAAAGTTTTTTCTAAAAGCAATATTCTAAAGAGATACAAAGACATTGTACGTGTACCCACCAGATTTCGTCATGAGTCATTTTGTATCCACCACTTTTAACTTCCGTTGACCGTTTTCAGTGGTTATGAGGAGCAATATGAGAGAAAAATTTTGTAATCATTGTCTGACACAACAAAAAAATATATAATATTCATTTTATTTTAATTTTCGTGTTCGCATTTATGAGGGAAAAAACAACGTGTCAGTTTACGGTTATGGACGTGAGCGCTCTAAAAGCGGCAATAAAAGTCTGCTTTAAAACTTTCACAGAGACCTCAAACAGAACAGCTGCCTTTCTTTAAATTGAATTTCGTTTTGTATTAATTATATCTTAATTTTAATCAATGTTTCGTGAACCAATTGCCTGGATTTAATAAGTAAATATAGCAGACAATCACGACATTGGAGGCGCCGGGCGATATCTCATAAATGAACCGAAACTCAGCGTGAAATGCACATTCACATTTACAGTGTATTTAGACACATTTAGACGCATTCATAATCATTACTTTTACCGGTTCTTTGTGGCAAGCTTTATGCGTGCGGTCGTGCGCTTGAGTGCGGCTATATTACGTAAACGCTCATGATCCATAAGTAGGCTAATTAAATTAATATAAAGGGGCGATTTGTCCACGAATTACTTAAACGAACAACTAGCCTAGTATACTAGTCGACTACAAAAAAAAAAAAACTTTTAGTCGAAAGCAGCCCGTATTCCACATATTTTCGAACCAGGCAACAGGACATCTGTGTTGAGCGAGGCCGTGGACCCTGAGCGGAATGAACGAGCGGAGCGGAATATTCAGAAATGCGCTCTCCACTCACGAGCTCTGATCGGAACAAACCCGAACCTCACTGTCTGCTGAACTTGCAGAATCATCAAAATATAATATTTTCTAAAGAAGAATTTTAAAACTTTATTGGTGGTAGTTGAGAAGAATTCCTCTTTCCATATCTAAATCATTTCGAGTGCAATATAAATGTATCATATTGTTATTCTTATTATATAAGAATAATACGTATTTTTTACAACATTTTTAACATATAGAGAATACAAGTTTAGCGTGTTGTGTGTATTTCCTAATTATAAGCTTTTGGTGAAATTGCAACAAAACTAAAAGAGTAAAAGTGCATAAAAACATAAAAACATGGCGTCGTCTCAAGAAATATCTGCGTACACACTAAACCACTGAAACCGACTCAAAACGATGTAGCCTAGTATACATACCAGACCAGGCACTGTAATTCTGCCACAGACATAAAAACGGAGAAGACTTAAAGCATGCGCATAAACCTTGCGCGCTATACAACAATAATATTAGGCAGAGTAGCTTCTTTTTTTTCTTTTCTTTTTTTATCAAGAACTTTGTTGAACAATATGAACAACCATAAATGGTCTGGTACAAAATATGAGTCACGATATTCGATAGTTAACGGATGCATAAAGCTTGCCACAAAGAACTGGCAAAAGTAATCATGTGTCAAATATAGCAAGGAGACATTTTAATTGTTTACTAATCAACTAGTGTTTTATGTGTCAGTCAAAGATGTTGACAATGCTGACTCGTCATCTTCGCAGATATTGTGAACGTGCCTATAGAGAGAAATGCACACTTACAAAAGAGAGTTGTCTGTTTCTTTTCGTTTTGAATTGTTTTGTTTAAAAGTGGACATTTCAAGCTTTCTAGATACATTTCTGAGTTTCGGTTCATTTATGAGACGAGCTCAGTTCACGAGCAATGCAAGTTATATCGCGCCGGTGCCTCCATTTCCTGATTAAATCGTCTTAAATGCGTCTCCGTGTGGACAGAAACCAATGTAATCTTCCTGATTTAATCACGTAAAACACAAGTCTAAACACAAGCACCACTCTTCTGAATGATGGTAACCACAAACCTCCAAGAGTTTGTAAACCAATTGTTTGTAAAACATATTTAATATTTACAAATTAAAAAAAAAAAAAATAAAAAATGTTTTACAGTGTATAAATAAAACGACATGAAGAAAGTTATTTCCAAAATGTAATTAATTGCACAGTCTTTGTTTTAGCTGCTTGTTTTAGCTGCTACCAATTGCACAGAGTCAAGAAATTACAACCACCCACCCCCCAGGTCTGCCGATTCAACCCCCAATGCTAATCGATCTCCTCTCAGGGAATCAAAAGAAAACCGGTTTTTCCAGTTTTCACCAGCGTGTGGGCGGGGTTTTAATCCCTTGCAGTTCCTTTGTTTAAATGCTATTTAAGCAAATATACTATACATACGCTTTAAGTTATTTCAAATTAATGTTTATAGCTTAATTTGTTGATATCGCGTAACTTAATTTGACATATGTTGATATAACCAACTGACATTGTAGATTTCATTGCATGCCAGGAAGAGGCTTATGCTTTGTTTTAAGTAATGAGCATTTACTATAATATAGCCGCACTCAAGCGCACGACCGCACGCATAAAGCTTGCCACAAAGAACCGGTAAAAGTAATGATTATGAATGCGTCTAAATTTGTCTAAATACACTGTAAATGTGAATGTGCATTACACGCTGAGTTTCGGTTCATTTATGAGATATCGCCGGCGCCGGTGTCGTGATTGTCTGCTATATTTACTTCTTAAATCCAGGCAATTGGTTCACGAAACATTGATTAAAATTAAGACATAATTAATACAAAACGAAATTCGATTTAAAGAAAGGCAGCTGTTCTGTTTGAGGTCTCTGTGAAAGTTTTAAAGCAGTCTTTTAGTGCCGCTTTTAGAGCGCTCACGTCCATAACCGTAAACTGACACGTTGTTTTTTCCCTCATAAATGCGAACACGAAAATTAAAATAAAATGAATATTATAATTTTTTTTTGTTGTGTCAGACAATGATTACAAAAATTTTCTCTCATATTGCTCCTCATAACCACTGAAAACGGTCAACGGAAGTTAAAAGTGGTGGGTACAAAATGACTCATGGCGAAATCTGGTGGGTACACGTACACTGTCTTTGTATCTCTTTAGAATATTGCTTTTAGAAAAACTTTTAGTTTTTTTACTTTTACTTTTAGAAAAAAACGACATAATTATGGATCAAATTATTATGAACAAGTAATGAAACTGTGTCAAAATTCGACAACACAAATAATGATCAAAAAGCGATATAACGCACATCTCAGATTAAATTAATTATATAAAAAACAGGGAACATTTTGTAAAAGCAAAACTGAACAAAATGCATACTTAAAATAATTGTATTAGGCTATGTGTTACCGAATATTTAATACCACTTCCCCATAATGTTGTAATTATTTTTTTAAAACAACATCTGTCAAACTGTCAATCAGATACCTCTTATCTGGTCATTTTTATTTTATTTTAGAAGTCATAACTGTTGATCACCCTTTGTATGGAATTTGTGAATATGAATATTTAGAAGATTTACAAACTGTCGGCAAGACCTCAAACCAACCCCGGACATTCTGAGACTAACGTGGAAAAATCTTTATGCTTAATGCATTAAGACAGTTCAATTAAAATATTTATTAATAATGTAATGGCAAATCAGATGCGCCCAAAATATAAATGCTACGCGTTGAGCTGCAACATTACCTCACAAGAAATATCTGAACAAGAACAATCACACAAGAAATATCTTCACGAATTAAGAATCTGGGTAAGTCGCATTATTTAATTGCATTATGTTAGGATGATTTTGTGTATATATATAAAAAATACTGCTGGGTTTTTACAGGCAGAGTCACGTGTATTATGCTCACACTAAAAATTCTCTGTTGCACTTATATAAATGCGCATTGCATGCACAATCATCTTAATAGTTGTACAAAAAAAGTTATGCGCTACTGGCAAGAACGTCACTTTGCTGTTTTAATAAAAGCAATGTTAAATATTCTGCATGCACTCATCTCCTGGAAACCACAGCAATGACAAAGCATATAAAAATTCGTAAACGTTGTCCAATACCCCTTCTTGTCTTAATGAACCTTTTGCATTTACAAATATTTTCAAATGTCTGTATAATACAGTAGCCTACTGTAAATATTTGTGTCTATTACTATTTATAATTTATATTTTATTGTGGATGTTTTCTCACAATCGTGACGTAATGAAGTAAAAGAAAAAATCTAATGTAAAGTTGTTTTTTATGCGCCACCTGGTGGATATTCTGTGAAGCGAAACACATTGAGGGAATTTGTAAGTAGCGCCCCCCGAAAGCACTTGCAGAATTCTGCGAGACTCTACGAGACGAATTGCCGAATGCCGCGGGAGAAAACGCGCGTTTTTAAAGGCCAGATCTGTATGCATATATATATATATATATATATATATATATATATATATATATATATATATATATATATATATGTGTGTGTGTGTATATATATATATATATATATATACATATATATGTGTGTGTGTGTGTGTGTGTGTGTGTGTGTGTGTGTGTGTGTATGAAGAGTTCAGATGCAAAAGCCTCTAAATGCCATCTGAAATTTTCTTCTAGAATGATCATTTTTATGTATATTTAAGTTAGCTATAGGTGACACACCTGAATGAATGGCTCATTAAGTATGCAGGGGCATTGTCTCATCAGCTCGATGGTGTTTTATGCCCCCAATGGCTCCTTAGAGGCAGCTAACCCTACCCTCAACCTTAAACCTACCCATCCCCTCGCTGCCTGGAAGGCGACGTTGGGGGCATAAAACACCAAAGACCGTCTCATCAGGTGTGAACTACTAAATATGCATGATCGTTTACGCCCCATCCGCATATTGCCTTTCCAAACTAAAAGTGTTTTGCAAAACTTAAATCAATGTATCGTTTTATGTGAATGATTAGGCAGGATGATTTTCACATCATTTTGAAGAAAACATCCATTAGTCAAAAGTCTTATTGACACATATTTAGTATGTGTTTTGTGGCCTTATTTCAGAAACTTTCATTTTTAGTTTTTTCAATAACCATGCATAAACATTATTCTCTCAAAAATGAAAACATGTACATACATGTGGCTCACATGTCATGGTAGTCCTGTTTGTGCTAAATAGAGTGTAATTTTTTTTTGCCATTGATATGTTTATAAGCAACTGAAAAAAGCACAAATGTCAGGGCATGTCAGAACATCTCAAGGACCCCAAAAACACCCCAGACCCCAGAGGGTTAAAAACTTTATAAACAGACAGTCACTGTCTTGTCAGGCTTTATTTTAAATAAAGCTATATATATATTAGAAGAGGAAAATAAGTTGCCCAATGGGATTGTGGGAAGTAAACTGTGAGTGGGACGGGGATGTACTTGTGATCCTAAAGCTTAATGAAGGTCTGGAATATATTAACAATAATATTTTATTGGTCAAAAACAGCAAAAACCAAACTTGTTGACAGGATAATGTCACGAGGTGACAAGTGCCAGCTTCAGTTTCCGTGCAAGGCGGAACTAATGTCCGCCGAGATTGCCTCCCGCCGGACCCAAAACAACTGAACACCGGCTTAGTTCCGGACAAGCGCAAAACCCCCGTGAACGCGGTAATCAGCCAAGGTCACCGCCAGCTGTGCACGATGAGACACGTCATCATCCGGGTGAGATATAAGGAAAGAGTACGGGCCGAAGGAGGTAGTTGTTTTTGGGACTGAGTATCTCGGAGGAAGCGAGCGGTGGAGAAGAGGAAGTGGGGCTGGCAATGGACGCGAGACTGTGAGTGTGGGAGGATGAGCACGCTGATTTAACTGGAGGAAGGAAATCGTGGTACAGCAAGATCGCTGGTGAGAGACTGTGAGTAGTCCAATCGATCTCCATCTGCTCTCTCTTGTTTATGGGACTTCTTGATGAGAATGCCAGGTCAGGAAATGGGTGACAGCCATATGTATTTCCCATGGAGTGTTGAATTGCAGTGATGAAGTATTATAATGCACTGTTTTGATGTGTGAAGTGTGAACTTAACCCCGCTGGATGTCCATCACTCGCCTGTGTGTTCTATCATGTTCTAAGACGTGAGAAGAGGCTAATACTGTTGTACTCCACAGAGACTTGAGTGTATTATCTGTCAGCCCATTGTGAAGAGAGACACGTAAGTGAATGCTTCACTGACTGCTTTGCAGTAAAAACTCCCCAGCCGTAGGTTCTCTGTCTGTCATTACTGAAGAAGAGGATTACGTGCCTGTATATTCACCTGTTTGTGTTGCACTAACGTCTCTCTGTCGTAAGCTCTGTGTCTGCCAGCCCTTTGAGAGGAGTGCATACCTGAATATTCACCGACTGCTTTGCAGTGAAGTTCCTCCAGCCTAACGTCTTCCTGTCACAAGCTCTGTGTCTGTCAGCCCTTTAAGAGGAGTGCATACTCGACTGTTCATCTGACTGCTTTGCAGTGAAATTCCTCCAGCCGTAAGTTCTCTGTCTGTCATTACTGAAGAAGAGGATTACGTGCCTGTATACTCACCTGTCTGCTTTGCAGTGAAGCTCCCCAGCCGTAAGTTCTCTGTCTGCCACCTGCAGAAGAAGAGGATTACGTGCCTGTATACTCACCTGACTGCTTTGCAGTGAAGTTCCTCCAGCCGTAAGTTCTCTGTCTGTCATTACTGAAGAAGAGGATTACGTGCTTGTATACTCACCTGTCTGTGTTGCACTAACGTCTCTCTGTTGCAAGCTCTGTGTCTGCCAGCCCTTTAAGAGGAGTGCATACCCGAATGTTCATCTGACTGCTTTGCAGTGAAATTCCTCCAGCCGTAAGTTCTCTGTCTGTCATTACTGAAGAAGAGGATTACGTGCCTGTATACTCACCTGTCTGCTTTGCAGTGAAGCTCCCCAGCCGTAAGTTCTCTGTCTGCCACCTGCAGAAGAAGAGGATTACGTGCCTGTATACTCCCCTGTCTGCTTTGCAGTGACGCTCCCCAGCCGTAGGTTCTCTGTCTGTCAATACTGAAGAAGAGGATTACGTGCCTGTATACTCACCTGTCTGCTTTACAGTGAAGCTCCTCAGCCGTAAGTTCTCTGTCTGCCACCTGTAGAAGAGGATTACGTGCCTGTTTACTCACCTGTCTGCTTCGCAGTGAAGCTCCTCAGCCGTAAGTTCTCTGTCTGCCACCTGTAGAAGAAGAGGATTACGTGCCTGTATACTCACCTGTCTGCTTCGTAGTGAAGCTCCTTAGCCGTAAGTTCTCTGTCTGCCATCTGTAGAAGAGGATTACGTGCCTGTATACTCACCTGTCTGCTTCGCAGTGAAGCTCCTCAGCCGTAAGTTCTCTGTCTGCCATCTGTAGAAGAGGATTACGTGCCTGTATACTCACCTGTCCGCTTCGCAGTGAAGCTCCTTAGCTGTAAGTTCTCTGTCTGCCACCTGTAGAAGATTACGTGCCTGTATACTCACCTGTCTGCTTCGCAGTGAAGCTCCCCCAGCCGTAAGTTCTCTGTCTGCTTCCCGTTGTGAAGAAGAGGACGTACCAGAAACACGCACCTGAGTCGTCCTGCAGCAGCCTCCTCCCAGTCGTGAGCCTCGACTCGTCCCTTCCACTGGAAGACCGTGAAGCCACTCACCAGAGCACTTCCCTTTACGGAATCCTGTGGGCCTTTGGGGGATTCGTAGGACGGAAAGACCCTGCCCAGAAAACTCACCCATCTGAACTTTCTGATACACTTTCATACTTAATAAAATATTGATTCTTTGAAGTCCTGTTTGTCTGTCGTCCTGTTTGCCTGTCCTCTGTCCGACTCCCCAAGGGTGGTAACGGGTCTCGAGGGGTGGGTGCAGTCCGATTGGCCCGCCCCGACCTGTGACATGATAACATCCATGTACCTTGTTAAATTCAATATGAAACCTCCAATATGAAATTTACCTTTTCTTGGCTATTCCACAGTTTAAACTGCTTTTACCATCAATTCCAGGTGGATAAATTACATGTTACATGTTAACATGCAACATGACTTTAACAACTGTAACATGACAAATGTTAGGCGCACACACACACACACACACACACACACACACATAGGACTTTTATAGTAATAATGCTCTGCCTGAGCTTGTGAATGAGATATTGAGAGATTCTATAGAACATGCTGAAGTTTTCTGACCATAACAGCAAATTATTATCAAATTAAAGTTTCTTCCTCTTCATGTAACTGTTAAACACTCATGAACAATCTCAGCATTTACTCCTTTTTTTTTTTTTTTTTTTGCTTTTAAATTCATTTAACCCCCTGAGGTCGGCAATCGCGCCGGCGATTTATAAAAAAAAAGATTAATTTTTATCTTATATGCTTGTGTTATACATCAATCGATCCTGTTTAGTGTGTATTTTTTTGTGTGTATGCTCATAATAAAAACAAAGTGTTGTGCTTTTCGCCAAATAAAGAAAAATAAACATGATGCGAGTTCTGCCTACTCTCCGTCAGTGAAGTCAATTCTGAAACGCGTCCGAAAATGAACTGTAACTCAGCGAATACTCAGTCAAACAGGCATACAGTCACACAGGCATGAAGCTTGAATTCTCTTCTTTCAAATGAAGTAATTTTTATAAAAAACAAATATTCACAGTTTATATAATATGTATGTAAAGAGAGAGATGTCAGTCGTTCTCATCTCAGCTAATTAAGTTTTAATGTGACTCCGCCTACGGAGACCGCGCTATTCAAACGCAAATGTGAGGCGATCCATACAAACCTGTGAAACGCCCACATCCGCTGGATAAGGCCGGTGAAACACTGGATGCGTGGCGTTGTCTCAGCTGCGTGGCGTGTCCGTTTTTATTTCGGCTCCCATGTTAACAGTTTAGAGTTTGCACACTGCCTGTGTGAGACGCGCGTCTCAGGCGCGGCACGAGCCGCGTGGAAAACGCGTGCATTCTAGAAATAGAACCGACGCCTATTTTTCACGCGACACGCAAGCGTCTTGGAAGCGTTTCCATGCAAAATTGAATAGGAAAATCTGTTTATTTGTCATTTTGACACGAATACATATTAATAAATGTCCTTTTGATGTTTAAAAGTGTCTAGGTTTTGACATAAATGCAAATATAAATGTAATTTTACAAAATATGATCGATTTTCAAATACTGCTGTATTGAATGAACAGCTTTTAGCAAACTCTATTGCTATACTGAGATGAGGAATATATACTGTATGTGTTTTGTCAAAAATAAAGTCATCAACTAACTAATGAATCCTTTACTTTGAAATACGTAAGATAAAATGTATACTTTAGTTTTGAAAGACGTTGACTAGTTTTGAAAAGATTATAAAGTATGTATGTGCATGCATATATATATGTGTGTGTGTATATATGAAGAGTTCAGATGCAAAAGCCTCTAAATGCCATCTGAAATTTTCTCCTAGAATGATCATTTTTATGAAGCTTGTATATTTAAGTTAGCTATAGTGACACACCTGAATGAATGGCTCATTAAGTATGCAGGGACGTAGTCTCACCAGGTGTGAACTACTACATCTGCATGATGCTGTTGGAGCGTTTACGCCCCATCCGCATATTGGCTTTCCAAACTAAAAGTGTTTCACAAAACTAAAATCAATGTATCGTTTTTTTGTGAATGATTAGGCAGGATTATTTTCATATCATTTTGAAGAAAAAACACTAGGCGATGAAATCCATTAGTCAAAAGTCTTATTGCCACATATTTAGTATGTGTTTTGTGGCCTTATTTCAGAAACTTTAATTTTTAGTTTTTTCGATAACCATGCATAAACATTATTCTCTCAAAAATGAAAACATGTACATACATGTGGCTCACATATTATGGAAGTCCTGTTTGTGCTATATAGAGTGAATTTACACCTTTGCCATTAATATGTTTATAAGCAACTGAAAAAAGCACAAATGTCAGGGCATGTCAGAACATCTCAAGGACCCCAAAAACACCCCAGACCCCAGAGGGTTAACTGTCAAAAGATCAAGGAAAATGTGAATTCTCAGTTCATGACCCCTTTAAATAACGATTCCCAATCAGGTACTGAACGAAGTACTATTGTAGTCTATTGTAGAGTACTTGGGGTACTCGAACTCGTGGTCCGGACTCGTGTCCAATTTTGAATGAACTCGGAATTTGTCACGCACTCGCACACGAATTTGTACTCGGACTTGACACGGACTCAGACATTTTAGACTTGGTAAATTGATAATTGCATTTAAATGTGGGAGTGAATCCGCTAAATTATAGTCCTGAGAGTCATGAAATTGCGATGATTGACATAGTAACCCTAGCAAGATGAGAATGTGATAACCATAGCAACATTTTTGTGTCTAATAATGTTATGATTTTTGTTACATTTACACTTTAGTCATAAGTTTACATCATCCTTGCAGAACCTCCAAAATGTTATTTTTATCATAAAAACATTTTTTTTTTTTAGTACTGCCCGGAAAAAGCTTTTTCACATAACAGATGTTTAAGTGTAGCCTAGTCCAAGACAAAATACAAACACAAAATACAAGACAAATTACATACGCATGATTTTTTATATTTTACCTGAATGAACCACAAATGTGTGTTTTTTTATTTTTTTATTTTTTGTAATGGTTGTTCATGAGTCCCTTGTTTGTCCCGAACAGTTAAACTGCCCAATGGTCTTCAGAAACATCCTCCAGCTCCTGCACATTCTTTGCTTTTCCAGCATCTTCTGCATATTTGACTACTTACTAGCAGTGATTGTACGATTTTGAGACAACTGAGGGACTCTAACAACTATTATAAACATTCAGTGATGTTCAAGAATGAAACATCCATTAAGAGGCAGGGGTTGTAAACGTTTGAACAGGATGATTGGTGTAAATTGTTCTTATTTCGTTTAAAAAATCATTTATTAATTTAGTACTGCCCTTCAGAGGCTAAATAAGATATTAACATGTAAAAGAAAATAAGAAAAATGAACACATAATCATTATCTTGCTCAAATTTTTACCCTTGGCTCTTATCGTGTTGCATTCTTTAGCATTACCGTGCAGATTATGTAGGTAAACGTATGACTGCAACTGTACATTGCAATCCTTTTGCAAAGGTTAAAATATAAAATTAAGAGCTCAGTGCTGAGACCTTTCGCCGGTGATCTGACCAATCATAATACAGATATCTGCCATATACACATGGAGTTCCTGCTTGTGTATAAGAAGCGCGAAAATGCACAAGAAACATTTCACATTCATTTCCTTTGGCTTTGAGTTGCCAAATGGCTTCATACGACAACACAAAAGTTTTCACTGACTGATGCATCAGAAACTGGATTTCAACATTTTCTTCACAACTGATCTGACTGACCGGCCCTTCTTTGAAACTTCATCAGTTCCTTTTTTAAAACACTCTCCGGCACAGCTCGATCTGTCTTTCTTTTCCACTGATCATTCTGTACAATTATTAAACAGAAACATGTAAGGGGATTGGTGAAACACTTTTTAAAGGGAACTTCAGCTGAACAATGGCACCATTTTCTTTTAAAGCTGCTGTACAGCTTTAGAAAATTATTAGAAAAGACAATTATCATCGATAATTGTAGAATACAGAATCATCTAAATTGTAGAATGACTCATTTAACAGAGAGACTGAGAGTGAAGGAGGAAGTGCTAGAAAGATAAACTGTTGTGAAGAGAAGCTCACATCAGTAGCTAGTTTTCAGATCTTGTTTTATTTGTGCTTCATGCAGAATGACACTCAGCACATAAGAATCTGAATTAGTGGTGTTTGCTAAGTGTCGATCATTGCTCATACTCTGGGTCAAAGGTTTTTCATAGATATCTAACATTATTACAGGTTTTCTCAATTACTTAGACAGTAAAATCAAATATATTAGACACATTTCATCAACGTAACACCATTTTCTAAAAGATTCGTCAGAACTATTAACACTGTTCTTGTGTTTCTCAACTTTAAACACATAATCAGCACTTGACACAATGGGCCCCTTGCACCCAGCGCAATTGACTTTGTAGACCGACGCATGTATCATTCCTATTTTGCACCTGACGCACAGCGGACTTTTTTCCCTCGACAGACGCACGTCGGTAAATTAGGGAATGAACTTGCGCTCCCGGGGGCGGTTCAGCGAAAAGAGGAGGCGTGTTAATTCCGGTGCAAACGTTCCCTGATGCTATTTTGCAGTTCAAGAAAACAATTCCGCCACTGACCAGGAAAAACCTAGTCTAAAGTCAGTGGTGCGTTTTCAGTGGTTCGTTCAGATGCTATTTTAAGGGCGCATGCTTGGCCATAATGTAGCGTGTGCACAACGTGCGTACACTTTGCTTCCCTCATCTACATACAGACGCAGCAGTTGCCATTTTTGCAAACCATACATAATTACAAGGAAAAATATAACCCACATGAGGGAAATCATTGTGGTGTCCATGAAGATGTAAAAAAATAGGCATATATATCTAGCTTACACATTTACCAAAATTATTATACGCTTGTTTAACCGGAGCTAATTTGGGTGGGTTTCTCCCATCCCCATACAGCAGAGGTCTTCAATCCTGCTCCTGTAGGGCCACATGGCTTGATGACTTGGCTTGAAAGCTTGATGAGCTGATTCAGGTGTGTTTGATTAGGGTTGGAACTAAACTTTGCAGGACAGTGGCCCTCCAGGAGCAGGATTGAAGACCTCTGCCATACAGTGTCACTTCTCTGTGTTTTACGGCCCTGACGAGAACATCGGTCTCCTCAGCTGTGAACCGCTCCTGGCGTGCACCTGGCAAATCGAGACATATCAAATCCGCCATTATAATAGCAATCCGCCATGGAACAAGCGCGCCTGCTCTTAAAGGGAATGTGAGATGATGCTCTGATTGGTTTATTTCACGTTACGCCCAAACCACACGTATGAATAATGAAGCTACTTCAGACCAACCCATTTTAGATTTGCGTCAGGCGCAAGAGTCATTTATCCCGCCATTATAATAGCGACAGACAGTGGCCGAGATCCGCCCACAAAGTTACTTGCGTTTCGCGTTTGATACTTGCGTTTCAGATCGTTAAAATAGGGCCCCATGTGTTCATGTTCAGTAGCGTTAAAAACCATCAATGTCACATGACCAGCACTTCTCATGTGAACATTAGTATGCAACAGTTTTACACAACAGTCACAATAACCACAGGATGAGTTAAAATAATCATGTGTGAAATCATTGGCTGTTCAAAAATATAGCATGTTCAAGTATTGTTAGTTCTTTTCAACTAGTTCTTTTCTCTCCATATAAATGTAATAATGTCTGTAGATTACAGTAGTTTTAGGCTGAAGAGTCCAAACTACTGATAGATCAAAACTTGATTAATTATAGTCAGAGGTCACGATTCTTCTGCTTTTATTGTGACACTGCAAGACAAAGCATAAGATCCAGAATATCTTATAAAGTCTCTGTTTCTTTATTTTTAAAAAAGTAAACAAAAAATATAGAAATATTGCAGCCATAAAAGTCAGGAGACTTACACTAAAATAAGGAATATACATGCTTAAAAATGACAGTGTGTTCCTGTGGTTATAATGTGAAACATGCAAATATCACACAAGCCGGTAACACTTTAGAATACTGTTCCTTCATTAATGAATAATTACACAGGAACAAACGAGTAACGAATTATTAACATTCTAGTAACTACTATTAACTAACAAGAAACTCTGATTAACAAATTAGTAAGTAATAGCGCTCAGATGAATGTAGTAGTTCACTATTAGCTAATCAAGAACTACTATTTTTTTCATACCTCCCAGAGAACTACTATCTACAGGTTCATAATTAACATGAATAATGCATCATTTATAATAAAAGGTAATGGTAACCCACTAGTAATGACTCAAGTATTACTACATCATTCTAAAGAAACTACTAATTATTTGGATCAGTGAAAAAACATGATAACTACCTAATATTGACTGAAGTCATTGTAAGCTTTTGAGATTTTTGTAAGATTTTGAATAGCAATTCCTTCCAATGGATTTGGTAACACTTTAGTCATTACTAGTGTGTTCCCATGATCTTCACTTTAGAATGCTGATCCAAATAATTAGTAGTTCCTTTAGAAAGATGTAGTAACACTTGAGTCATTACTATCCAAAACCTTACAAAAGCCTTAAAAGCTTACAGTGACTTCAGTCAATATTAGGTTATCATGTTTTTCACTTTAGATACTGATCCAAATTATTAGTAGTTCTTTTAGAATGATGTAGTAACAGTTGATTCATTACTAATGGGCTACCATTACCTTATATTAAACATTGTGCATTATAAATATTTATTAACCTGTATATAGTAGTTATTATAGTCTTCAGTGAGGTATGAAAAAATAGTAGTTATTGATTAGCTAATAGTAAACTACCACATCTGACTGAGCGCTATTACTTACTAATTCGTTAATCAGAGTTTCTTGTTAGTTAATAGAAGTTACTAGAGTGTTACTAATGCATTACTCATTTGTTCCTGTGTAGTTATTCATTAATGAAGGAACAGTATTCTAAAGTGTTACCCACAAGCCTTACATTTGTAAAGAATTGCACTGTATTACAAAAAGCAGGACAAGATAAAATATATTAAACTTTAACTTTCACAAATATATACTGAAAAGCTATACTGAAATATGCTGATAAGTAGCAGTAATGTAAGATAAGACATTCAAAACTTTATAAGCTGACAGTCACTCTCTTGCTGAAGTTTTCTGACCAACAAATTAATATCAGATTAAAGTTTCTTCCTCTTCATGTAACTGTTAAAAACACTCATGAACAATCTCAACATTTACTCTTTTTTATTGCTTTTAAATATATTAAGCTAACCAAACTTGACAATTCAGTATTTGTAAAGCAGATTTCACAACACTTTTTGAAGCAACTTTACAAAGATCAAACACACAGTGAGCAAAGCCTAATGTGACGTCACATAATTTTAATGATTGTTTTGACTGATTTGTTGGTCAGTTAAAAATAAATGAAGTTCCTAAACGTGAGTTAGGGAGGAGCGAGCCCATCTAATTTTTCAATCAACAGCCAGAGTACATAAGCAGCTGTTACCTCTCTCTCTAGCATCAGCTGTTCCAGCATCCCTCCACCTCCCCATACTCCACCTTCATCTTAGGTACCTTGCCCTTCGTAATCATCCACGTTTAGCCACTGTGGGGGGTATATCAGAGCTTGAGTTGAAGCTGCTTCATCGAGCCCCTCATCAGTTAACAGCAGGCGAAAAAAGTTTAACCTAATATCTTAAAGATTTTATGGGCAAACGAACTTGTTAATGATAATAATGACTTCTAATAAATCACTCAGGTGTTTTTCTTCTCATTCTGAAGCATTTGTAAATCAGCACGACCGTCACTATCAGATATGGACAAGCTGCCAGTGCAGAACTGAGTATGTGGAGGACAGAGATCTGAGAGTCTGAATGAGAGCCTGAAAAAGAGACACACAAACACTTTATCATGCACTATATCTGAATGAGGGCATATGAAGAAATAAATCAGCTCACCTCTGACTGAGATCCAGCTCTTGGGAGACTCTCCTCTCTCTGGGTGTTTGCAGTAGTAGAAACCCTCATGTGACTTTGAGACAGTAGGGATGATCATCTCTGTAGTTTGATTCTGGATGAGTGATCCATCTTTATAGAAATCAGCACTGAGGTTTGATAGGGTTGTATGTTGATATAAACAGCGTAGAGTCAGATTATCTCCTTCAGTCACAGGATGAACAGGACTCTCCAGAATCACACCAACTACAGAAACACAGGAGACATGCAATATTTGAACAAAATGGTAACATCATAAAAACAAGACAAAATAAAAAAAGAACTTTATATTTCTGTTTTTATTTTAAAAACATTTTATATAATTTATATTTTCTGTTTTTAGTGTATTGCTATGATGGTCTGGCTGGTTGTTCACTGGTCAACGTCACACTACAGTATATCCTGCTCTTGTTTAATAAACCTGTGTATTGATTGTAAACTGTCAGTGAAATGAATAAAAACAGAAACACAGACTCACAGTGTACAGTGATATTAACAGGATGATAGTTCTCTCCAGATTCAGACTGACACCAGTAAACTCCAGTGTCCGATGGGACAGTGTATCTGATTGTACATGTAGATCCTGTTTGTGATCCCTGGAGAAATGATGAACAATCTTCCAGCCGCCCGCTGTCTGTGTATCTTCTCACTGTCCATCCATCAGAGTTACTCTGGTCCTCACAGCTCAGAGAGAGAGAGTCAGATGTGAAGTGTTGAGTTCTGCTGGGACTGATGATCAGAGACACTGGAGGAGAAACACCTGACAAGACAATTACAGCTATAATTTGGCAATTGTCTTTATTAAATATGAATCAATCATTTAAACTATGTGTGAACTCACCAGTGATCCACAGTAGTTGTCTGTTGCTGTACCCAGTTTTATAGGCTGGTTTTCCTTTCTCTGCTCTGCACACATAAACTCCTGTGTGATTTAGATCAGCAGAACTGACAGTGTATTTTCCACCAGCTCCTCTGCTGCTGTCTGAGAGCAGCTGAAAAAAATCTCTGTAGTCTGTAAAAAAAAAAACGGAAAATTTGCAGTTGTCACCTTAAAGATGTATTTTTACATGATTTGCCCTTTAAATTTGATATAACTTTATTAAATGTTAAAATATTTTCTTATATCTTAGCATAATATGCAGCTTCCTAACCAGACGGACACAGCAATGCTCAACTAACAAGTATTTGACATCCTGTTTGGTGACACTAGAACACCAAAATTGCACACTTTACCTTTAAACCTGACATTTATTGATTTAATCCAATTTAGTTAGGTTGATTTAATCATACTAATAACTAATAATTTTTCTGACCTGCAGTTTCAGTGAACCAGCTGAATGTCCAGCCTGTAGAGGAGCCGTTAACCTCACAAATCAGAGTCACTGGATCTCCTTCAGTCAACCACTTCTGAGGAGAAACACTTAAAACTGCTCTGTGATCTAGAAGGGAGAAATCAATAACATGTTTAATTTTCCAGGTTCAGTGCAAGTTAAGCTCAATCAACAGCATTTATGGCATATTGTTGCGTAACACAAAAATTTCACTTGTCCCTCCTTTTCTGAAAAAAAAAAAAAAAAAAAAAAAAGAAAAAAAAAACTATTGGTTATGTGGAGCCACTTGCATTAGAAGTGACTGGGACCCGAATGTATGGTCAGGAGCTGCTGGTGGCACTAGGTGTCACGTTTTGAGTGTGCTCATGTCTGTTTCTTGGTTTTCTTGTTTTGTTAATTCCTCTGTGCTTAAGCCTTTTGTGTCTTTCTTTTCATGGTCAGTTCTACGTTGTATTTAGTTGGTTGTTCTGTTCCTGTTCCTAAAATTCTGTTTTGTGAAGATTTTAGTTTATTTCTAAATAAAGACTGCTGCACTTAGATCCTGTTTCATCTCTGCTGCAACCAACGCTGACAATAGGGTGTGGTTTCCTGAGGTTTTAACCCACACAGAAATGTCTTCATTTCCTAATTATTTACCTGTTTTTTTTTTTTTCTTTTCTTTTTTTTAATTACTCTGTCACTATCATAAAATGTGTATATGGTTTAATGTGCCTGCTTGTATAAACAATTGTCTTGATGGGAGGAATTGTAAGAATTGAGAAATTAGAAAATGCCAGACAGTCTGGTTGAAGACAGGACCTTGCTGAAAATTACCATTTGAACTCACCATTTGAGACAAAAGTCTCACATCAGAATACATCTCTTTCCCTCCTCCCACACCCTCTCTCTCTTATGTCAAATCACCTGAGATTTACACACAATCTATATGGTTTAAATGTTAACAATTATCATCTAGTTTATAAATGTTTGGTATCATTTGAAATGTCTCAGTGCGACTGGTACAAAGGTCTCATTTCCAAATAAGTAAAACAAAAGGTAATAAGGTAATTAGGAGTTTAGAAATAGCTGGCACACAAAGGAAGGTGTCTCTAGACAAATGGTCTCCCACCCCTAATAGGTGTCAACTCTGAATGTAAATTCCCATTGTTAGCAGATGTTTCCATGTGAAAGAAGTTTCTGTCTATATAAAGAAATGCAACGAGAAGATCGGGGCCTTTCTGTATTTCAGATTAGCCTGTGAGGCTGAGTGTAACGGTCACCAGATGGAGTGCCCTTGAGAGCCACCAGAGGGCACTCCACATCAGACTTTCATGTTCACTCACAGACTACATCTCCCATCATTCTCTGCCTGGACTCTTCAGCATTCATTATCACATTCACCTGTATCTCGTCTTCTTGTTTAGTTCACCCCATATAAGCCTGGTTCACCCCATCACTCACTGTGAAGTTTTGTATGTTGTTGCACTGCATTTCCGAGCGTTTTCCCTGGTCTCTTGGTTTTTGGATTTCTTGCCTGTTCCCTGGATTACTCTTTTGCCTCTGACCCCTGCCTGTTTTGATTGTTTGTTTGTTTGTTTGTTTGTTTGTTTATTTGTTTGTTTGGACTGCCTTCCTGTGTTTGACCCCTGCTTGTGCTGATTACGATTCTGGATTACACTTCAAATAAAGCTGCAATTGGATCTCAACCTTTGTGTCTCGGAGCAGTTTGTGACAGAAAACTTCGCCACACAAAGATCCAGCAGCGACGACCGACCTAAAGATGAATCCAGCAGCACAAATTATGCATCTCCGTCAAGGAGATCGACCATTGAGAAGTACGTGGTTGACTTTTTGGAGCTTGCTCACCTGACTTGTATGGATGAGGTATGCTTGATATTTTTTCGGGGAGGACTATCTGAGCCACTTAGCTACCTTATGCCATTGCATGACCCTAGCTGGACTCTGAAACAGTATGTTAACTTGGCCCTGCAATTGAGCGATTCAGCTTTTACTGTGGGTTTGGCGGACGAGGAGCCTCGCAACCCCACAGTACCTGCCAAGTCTGAGTCCGTCCACGTCAGCCCTGCCGGTCCAGAGACTGTTCACGTCACGTCTGCCGGTCCAGAGACTGTTCACGTCACGTCTGCCGGTCCAGAGACTGTTCACGTCACGTCTGCCGATCCAGAGACTGTTCACGTCACATCTGTCGATCCAGAGACTGTTCACGTCAGGTCTGCCGATCCAGAGACTGTTCACGTCACGTCTGCCGATCCAGAGACTGTTCACGTCACGTCTGCCGATCCAGAGACTGTTCACGTCACGTCTGCCGATCCAGAGACTGTTCACGTCACGCCCGCCGAACCAGTGTCTCCGGACAAGATGGCCGCCACCGCCGCCGAACCAGTGTCTCCGGACAAGATGGCCGCCGCCGAGCCAGTGTCTCCGGACAAGATGGCCGCCGCCGAGCCAGTGTCTCCGGACAAGACGGCCGCCACCGAGCCAGTGTCTCAGGACAAGATGGTCTCCGCCGAGCCATTGTCTCGACAAGATGGTCGCCGCCAAGCCAATGTCTCAGGACAAGATGGTCTCCGCCGAGCCAGTGTCTTCGGACAAGATGGCCGCCGCCAAGCCAGTGTCTCCGAACGAGATGGCCGCCGCCTTGTCGCCTGAGCCCTCAGCAGAGATGGCCGCCGACACCTGAGCCCTCAGCAGAGATAGCTGCTGCCACGGTGTCTGTTCCTGAGCTGGTGTCTGTTCCTATTCCTGAGCCGATGTCTCCGCCCTGGCCGCCTGAAGGGTCGTCTCCTCCCTGGTCGCCTGCACTGCCTGCTCCGCCCTGGTCGCCTGCACTGCCTGCTCCGCCCTGGCCTCCCGTCTTGCCGCAATCTCCAGGTCCTCTTCCACTTCATGAGCCTGGCCCTCCATCCCGCCCCCGGGTCCTCCTCTGCTCCACCACCCTCCTGGACTGTTTTTCTGAGCTTCTGGAATCTGCTCCTTAAAGGGGGGGGCTATGTAACGGTCACCAGCTGGAGTGCCCTTGAGAGCCACCAGAGGGCACTCCACACCAGACTTTCATGATCACTCACAGACTACATTTCCCATCATTCTCTGCCTGGACTCTTCAGCACTCATTATCACATTCATCTGTATCTCATCTTCTTGTTTAGTTCACCCCATATAAGCCTGGTTCACCCCATCACTCACTGCGAAGTTTTGTATGTTGTTGCACTGCATTTCCGAGTGTTTTCCCTGGTTTCATGTCTCTTGGTTTTTGGATTATTCCATGATGTTTTGTATCGATTATCTTTGAATTGATTATGAAATTGGCATGATACATTTACCTGACATAATAAATTGTTACATTTGATTATTCTAACTGACTTTGACATTATTTTCATTAAAGAGTTAAAAGGAATAGTCAAACATTCGCTCATATTTACCTTTTCATTTATGGAGTCAGATGAAATAACGAGAGAATACAAATTCAAATGTATTGCATTTAATCAAAAAATACTTTTCCTCGAGAAAAGACAGTAAGACGTATACCTTCCGCGCTGGTCGGATGCCGGACTTTGGGCCGATCGAGCGCGAGTCTACAGAATCAATTAGGCCATACTGAGGTATGGCGCCCATTAGTGATCATTTTAAGTTTTATCATCAACTGTGATTATTTTCAAGTGTGATTTCATATCAGGCAACTGACTATAGCAACTACTAAGGCCTATTGTTCTCTTGCAATCTGCCACTGGTTTGGGGGGCTTAAGCCCCTGATGTATTTTAATATGAATTCTTGCACTTTGTTTCATCCTAGACTGGTGGTGATGGAAAAAGAAAAAAGGTTGCTTTCAAAACATATGTAAATAGGGGCTATATGTAAGAATTTTTATTGCCAATGTGTGAACAATGAAACTTATGAAATGAGACCTTCCCCAACTTCCTAGGTTGTCTCTGAAATCCTGTAAACTGATTTTCATGTAAAGGACTTGAAAAATCAAAAGGACGTGATTTTTACTTGAGCTCCAGAGTGTGAGCCTCCCTTCAGTTCAAGTGAAAAAATGTACAGATCCTTATTGTCATGGTTCATAGATTCGTGTGTCCATATTGCGTATTTGTCGGGTGTGTTTGTAGGTGTTGGGTCTGTGTGTGTGGTGGCTTGTTTGTTGCCAAGTAACCAGCTGATCACTCAATCAGTCATTCAGCTGCAGCTAGTCAGCTGCCTATATCTAGCTGGAGTGAGTTATGCTTGGTGTCGGATCATCACTCTTGTTTTGTTCTCTCACCTAGTTCCTGTATCTAAATTCCAAGCTGAGTCATTCCTGCAATTCATCTGTGTTTCCAAGCAGCGCGGAGATTGTCCTAGAATTTTCTTCAACCAGCTGTCCGGTCTGATTTACCACGCTGTGTTTGATTCCTGTCTCTTCATCTCTCTCTCCTTTGGATCACTGCTTTGAGTCCACCAGTGTATTGACTGTCCCTTCTGAGTTTTTTCCGCTGTCCTGTCTGTCAATAAACTGCCTTCTTGCAATTGGATCTATGACTCCCTTTCTGACACTTATACAATGTCCAGGTCAGGATAATGCAGAAAGAGCCATTCTGTACTGTAATGTCAATGTGTCATGCTAAGAAAATGGATTAAATCCAACACATAGCCAGATCTATATAGTCTATAGCCTCAAATATAATTTAGCAAACTATTATAACAGTGTAATTTTAATTACCTCATCTATCTTCATGATGCCGGTGATTTGCAGAGCTTGTGCAAACATATCCACATCACTATGATCAGACGCTTTCAAACTTTTTTTGTTGTTGTTATTAAGAGGAAAGCGTGTAGCATATATTTACATATTCAACTGTATTCAAATATATTCATTGCTCTCAGCAATGTGGGTGGCGTCTGGATATTCGCTAATAGTATATCGTTGCAAAAGTATTTCCAACGTCTTTTTACTTCTAAGCAAAGAACGAAAAAGAACTTTGGCATGAGTATATCTGGACATTGAATCAAGTTCAGTCTCTTGTAGGTTATGTGTACATGAGTGCAAACATGAGCAATGAGTTGCTGGCTGCAGTTCACTTAACGGCCACCGGTGTCACTAATAACATTTGTTTTCTGAACTACATAAAGCCCCTTTTAAACAGACGTCTTTGACCGTTTCGCCTCAGTTGTTTTTCAGCTTTTTTGCACCACATTTTTAAAAGTAGTAAAAACCCATCACAAGAAACCTGTGCTCTTTTCCTGTTCCAGCACGGTGGATTAGGTGGGACTGTCACTCAGCACGACAGGTTTCAATATCAAGCTGAGCTTGAACTGATAACATGTCTAACTTCTTTGCATAGGTGCTGATCCCTGTGGGTGCTTGGGGGCTCTAGCAGGCACATAAATGGCCGAGCACCCACAGGAAAACACAAGATTTTCTCCATTAATTCTGGAACCTCTCTAATTAGTGGACATCACATCAGGTCCCGACAGGTCTTTATTTGGGTTTTGCGCAATAAGTGAAAAAAATGTTTTTAGCTACCATCCCTGCCACTGGATCTGTCTCGGGGCGGATGAGACTGGAGTCCAACCCTGCATCCCAAGCCCGGCAGTCCCAGCTCCCTCAAGCCCTGCGATCCCAGCACTCCCTAGCCCGGGGGTCTCGGATGTCTTTCCGTTGTCCTCAGTGCTTCTAGTAATGGCAACTGCCATTTTGTGTGTATGGGCGGCACACACCTCTCTCAACATGGCGGCATCTGTCACGGCCACTGAAGCCGTCTCTGAACTGTTTGTGCTCCTTACGGCCAAGGAGGTCAATTTTGGACTCTCTGTGCCCTCAGCTGGCTCTGCCACAGCCAAGGAGACCGATTCTAAACTCTCTGCACCATCTGTCGATTCTATTACAGCCCCAGAGGCCGTTCCTGAACTCCCTATGGTCCCAGTCGGCTCTGTTGCAGCCACAGAGGCCAATTTTGTACAGTCGCGGTCTTATGTTCCACCTGCTCTGTCGAGGTGGTCTCCTGCTCCATCTGCCCTGATCCTCCGACTCTGCTCTGGCTCTCTGCTCCGCCACTCCACGGTCCTGGCCCTCCATCCCTTCCCATGGTCCACCTCCACTTCAAAATGGTGGGAGCACCACCCACCTGGAAACTTGTTTTGGGGTTTTGTTGGCTTGGGAACATCTGGAAGCTGGTCATAAGGGGGGAGGGGGGCTCTTTTATATGTTCTCCATGTCTGGTTTGGACTTTTGTTTTATTTCTTGTTTCAGTGCCATCGCCATGTTCGTAGTCCTCGTAGTTTTTCATGTTAATTAATCCCTGATTGTTCCCAGGTGTGTCTTGGTAGTCGCATTACCCCTTGTGTATAAATGGCCCTTGTGTTTCCCTTTTTGCTTGTCAGTCATTGGATGTAGCTTGTTTTTGTTTGTTCATTAATGTACTCTTAGCACTTATATCCTTTGTCTCTGCCCTTGTATATATTGTTACACTCGCAACAACACTCAAGGAAAGAATATGATTTTGTTTGGTTGATAATATATTTGCGGTCTGTGAGTTTGTTTTCACAAGACACAAATCAGTTTTGAGTAATTAATTAATCCATCGGAGGGAGAAAAATACAGTAGGCTACTCTTGAACAACTAATACCTATAATATAATTATTATTGTGTAATAAGCATTTGTTGCATATGAATGTCACCTTGCAGAAACTTAAATCGGTGCCTATTCTTCTTTGTGCTTAATATCTGTACAATGTGACCTTGTAAATATAGCTCTAAGGGTAAAGTAAATTATATGTAATAAATGCAGGCTATTTAAGTTATTTGTGCATTTAACATGTATCTCTTCAAATAGCACAACCCCAGCTGTGGCACATATTTTAAAGATCTAAACCTCAAAGCTTCTTGACACACTGCATATTGTTTAGATACCTGCAGATTAGGCATTCATTACTACACAATTCAACGAATCTTATTAGTACCCTCTCTGAATTGTTAAGCACCCCTTATAGCATCCACAACATCCAAAATTCTGTTGGTTGAGCTTAACTTGTAATGAACCTGGAATATTCCTTTAAACTTGTATAAACTTCATAGCTGTATGAAGAGATGATCAAACTCACCTGATACTGACAGTGTAAGATCATCACTGAGATGTGAGCTGCGTGATCCTTCAGTCTCTGTCCCATAACAGAAGTATTTACCTGAGTCAGACTCAGTAACAGAACTGAATGTGTGTTCCTGTCGTTCACTGAAAACACTGGTTGAACCATCTTTATACCAGTTGTACCGCCAGCTAGTGACTCCTTCACCATATACGTCACATCTGAGAGTGACTGTCTCTCCACCAAATATGTGTCGATCAGGTTTAATGGTCACTCTGGGTTTTGGTTTTTCTGCACAATAACAATTCACAATGAAAATAATGTGATAAAATAATAAAAAAAAAGTAAATACTAAAATGTGCTGCTTTCACTGTACAAACTGTTACTTGATTGTAAAAAACATGCTAAATCAGGTTAGGCTAAAGTGTTGTTCCCTATAGCTTTTATAGCCAGTTATTAAAGGGTAACTAAACCCCTGGTCAGAGCCTGACTCCACCCACTGGAAAATTTGAAAAATGCTAGAAAAGTAGGCAGAGCCCAGTGGAGAGGGGGCGTGTATCTGAGACGTATCTCTTTGCAGGCAAGGGCGTGGTTAGCTGGTACCCTCTGACATCACCGGCCACCATAACTTCCAATAGGAAAATTCAACTGCAGTAGCCACTGTTCAACCTGAAGAGGGCAGCACTCAGACGTTTTTACACCATATTTTGTAAAATTAAAACACTTTAAACACAAATGTCAAAAAAATTACTTGAATCAATGAACAGCACTAATAAAGCCCCATTCTTACAGATCATTAACTAAAAAAAGTTGGTTTAGGGTTTAGTTACCCTTTAAGGCTTTTCACACCTGAAATTATTAACCCTGTGTCATTCCAGGTAAATGGGATTGATTACCTTGCTTCATATGTTACATTGCTCATAATTTATCCGGGGTTACAATTAATCCTGGGTATTAAATTGTTGTTTCACACTCTTCATTCCTAAATCCTGGGTTAATATCCTTATTTGCATATTTGCAGTGTCAGTGTCACTTACTGAATGGACGGCACACACGATATGTTTACATAAAGGCTCTAGCATTGCACATCTTCATATTGACTTTACGTTTATCATGAATGGACTTTTCGGACTATAAAGGTCAGAATGAAAATCTTTTTTTTTTTTTTTTTTTTTTATTGTCACATTTTCTGTCACCATTTGACCTTTGTGACTGTCCAAAGCATGTGAATATGAGGCAAACAATGCTAACCCCGCTTCTAAGGGGCCATTTACGAGACATCGTTTTCAACTAAAAACGGAAAACTTTTTATGCGTTTTGATAACGGGTTTAAAAGTACAGGTTTTAGAAAACGACACCATCATTATCTACAGAAACGCAAATCTGTGAAAACGGTGACGTAATGCACATGCGTATTTTGTTTTTAGTCCATAGTTTAGTCTCTTTTTTTCGTTTTGCAAATGAAAGGATGCAGATATTAACAGTAAGAAAGAAAGGGGGGCATGCATTATAAGAATTACACAAATCAACACAATATAACATTTTTTCATCATGAAAAATTGAAGGTCCCTTACAAAAGACTCAGTGATGATATATGTTTTCGAAGTGTTTGTGTTCAAAGGTTTTGACATTTTCTTAAAGGAAGAAAAAAGGGACTTTATATCAGATGAGAACATTCTAAAATTGGGATTACAGTGAATGTTTCTGGCTTTGTGAACATGAAAATTAAAAAAAGAAGTGTGAAGTCTGCACACTGAAAATAGCTGCTCCTACTAATAATAGCTGAATTTATTAGTAGTAGCCTACAACATTTCAACCATCAAGTCTTCATCAGGCACAATGAAAATTACATGAAAATGAAATTCACGTAAACATGAAAATTAGATGACAAAGTAGCCTAATAACACAGTATTATCAAGATTAACACCCTTAGAATGAAAATCGAACAAAACAATGATAGATTATGTAATTTGTGTCTATATTGTGCGTTCGGCTCGAGTACACTGTAGTAAAAGAATGTGTATGTGCCTAGGCACGTAGTCTTTCTTAACAAAGTGACATTGCCAACTTCTTGTCTGGCATGCATAATAGGTTACAGCGTAATTAGTCATTTCCCCAGGGTTAATAAAGATAGCGCAGTGTGAAAAGCCCTATCCAATGTCTTACGAAAATACTTGCCATGTATTGTCACTGCTACTGGTTCACTGTAATCTGTGTAATTTCCTCCTCTTCTTGCTCTGCATCTGTACTCTCCTCCATCAGAGACTTTCACACGACTGATTGTTTTAGTTTCAGCTTCAAGAGATTCAGTGTTTGAGTCTTTACTCCAGAGAAACTCCCATCCAGTTATTTTATCCAGCTCACATCTCAGAGTAACTGAGTCTCCAGTGAACACTGAACTCTGTGGCTCAACAGCCAGAGTTGGTTTGAGAAAATCTGTCAATGTAAAATCAATGGGAATTTGGGAGCAAAAAGATGAAAAGATTAATCTGACGATTTGGTCAGTGACCATTGATCAATGTCAGGCTAGTTTCCTCTGGTGTTTTTACAGACACATGGATCATTCTACAACAAGTGTTGCAAACTATCTGTGCAATTTCATATTTCAAAACTAAAAAATATAAAAATATTATGAAAGCATTAATGGACATGTTTGATTACTCCCCTAAGTTTAGGTAACATACAAATATGAATTCATTTGGAGAACATTTAAACAATATAAATGTAGTTTTATAAATGTATTACAAATTATGATTGGAAAAAAGAAAATTGAGATGAATGGCACTTTACAAGAATATGGTAAAACGTGGCCTAAAAAAAGGAGATTCAGAACTTCCAGAAAATCTGGACTGTCCACCACAGGAGGTCAAATTAAATATTATGATGAGCTGTTTAATTTTTACTCAAACAAGGTTTGTGGTTTTTTTTAAACCCTGCTAACCTCAATCATAACCCTCATTTTCTCAGATGGTTTGTAAAATCTCATATATGAGATCAAATTGATTAATCAAATTCACTCACCTTCAGTTTGTCCAGAGTGGATGTTTGAAATCAGCACTAAAACACAAAGAGAACAAATCATTACAGTGTGTACTGTACATGGAAATAATCAACTGTGGATTATGTGGTTTAGCTGCATTTCCTCTTAAATGTTCAGATTGAGTTGAGTGGGTTTCAGTTAGGATCTGAAGCTAACATTGTCAACTCGGAGAGTGGAATAAAAAAAAATAATTAAAAAAAAGTATTCTTATTTAGGATCAATTAACTTCCACTGAAACACATACAGAGGAAATAATACTCACAGAGCAGAAGAGGAAGTTGACTGAGCTCCATACTGACTGAATAATGACTGACGGTTAAAGACAGACTGTATTAAAGCCTTAAGACTTCCTGTCAGATCTTTAGGAACATAATGAAAGATTAAAGACATAAATGCATTACAGAAAACCTGATAATGTTGATAATCTTGTAACATGTTTTTTGAAATTGTCACAATGAATAACGTGCAAGTTACAGAAATGTTGTTATATGCCCCTTTCATTATCAAACTGAACAGCACTGGTTGGCCTATTTATGTGGATATAGTGTATAGCCAGTATCAAAGGGATACCATAAGGGATGGGAATCATAAGGACTTCTACTTTTCTGTTTCCAGTTCATGAAACTTATTGATTAAAAATTATTTTAATATGCTAGTAAAGATGTTAACATGTTGTGCAGTATGAGTAGCCTATGTTTTATTGTTTCAGTACCTGCTTTTACAGGAAATCTTACGTATCCACGTTCACACAGCAACCGAATACGGTTGCCAGTCCTCCTGTATTTGAGGACCTATATGGTGAACGTGATTTCACCAATGTTCCTATCAACTTTCCAATCAACCAATCAGATTTGAGGGACAAGTTTACAGTTTATGTCAAGTTTAGGCTTAGAACCAGGGTGAGGTGCTTCAACATCAGTGTTATTCACCTCATTTCCCTCTGATTTTAGGGAAAAGTTATGGGTAGGGTTAGGTTTAGGGGTAGGGATAGGGTAAGGACTAAATTTTGGGACAGGAATGTTACTCCAAGATCAACAAATGTTAATCCAGGAACATGTCTTACTTGGCAAAATCACAGTGATCTTATATACAGTTAAGTTCACACAGTTAAATTTTTTATGAGATTGGCATACCACATTTTATAACCTACGTCACACCCGTACATTTTCAGGACTCACAACTGTATTCTCGGAGAACATGTGCTGTGTGAACGAAGCAGACTGGACAACTTAAGCCTAGTTCACACAACAGCCTGTGCACTGTAAAACCCAACAAGTTAAGCTAACTTATTTCATTTGAGGAAACCGATTGCCTCAATTCAATTAAGTTTATAAAAACAATAGTTATGAGTACTCTGAACTTATTTTAATCGAGTCCACTAAAACAATAATATTTCTTAATACACAATTAAACTTTACACTCCATTTAAATACTTTATATAGCTGAAACTTCACTTTATTGAGTAAAAACAGTGAAATGACAAACTTTAAATGAACTCAGAGCACTTGCAGTTACTGTTAGCTCACAATAGCCGCTTTCCGACCAAGTAGTTATAGGAACTTAGTTCTAGGAACTGTCCACTTCTAAACAGTTCTAAGAACTACTCTCCCCCAAACTCGGTTTTGCTGTTTGCGTTCGCACTGGCCAAGTGGCCATAGGAACTGGTAGGAGGGGTAAGGGAGTGACGCAAGCACGGTGACTTTTATTTTGACGGCTCGACGGACCTTTATTTTGGCGGTGCTGAGAACGCCAGAACAAACAATGCTCGCATTCTCTGTGTTTATTAGTTAGCAATATGTCTAACAGTACTGTTTAATATCTTATTAGATAGAACTGTTATAGAAAGTAGATATTATTTGAAAAAAGGTTATTAGCCTATGCCGTGTGGTTGATGTCCAGTGTTGCTAGCTGGGCAGATAAACATAGGCTAATCATGTTTGGCTTGGTCCCCTCAAAGTTGCGTTGGGTTTTCTCTTCAGCATAAAGGTTTAGAGACCCATCTATCACTGTTTTCCATGTTTGTATAGTTAGTTTATGGGGTAAATATATAGGCATCTGTGTGTTTACATTCTAGCTGTTTTAAAAATGGCGGGTGCTGGTGTTCCGCGTGCGTTCGGTCAATCAGCGTACACTAACGTCACGGGTAGTTCCTATAGTGCTGGTTTAGACCCTACTCTGAAGTAGGACCTAAATTAGTTCCTACAAATGGAGTTCCTAGAACTAAAATCGTTCCTAGTTCCTGCGGTGCGAACACGCCGACATCCGGGGAACTTTAGCCAATAGTTCTAGGAACTGTGAAAAGGTTCCTCCGGTCGGAAAGCGGCTAATGTCACACACAGTCAAATTCAATAAGTTAAGTTAACTTATCACTGTCACGGTTCATGAATTCACTGTTTCCTTCTTGTCTCGTGTACTTGTTGTTATGTGTGTACGGAATTCTACTTTTCTACTTTTCTAGAACGATCTGACAGTTTCAATGGAAGCAGCAAGTAACCCTTCAACCTTGGATGAGTTTGTTAACTCCAGCATTCAGCGCATGGACAGAGCGAATCTGAACGACAAGGCACGGGCTGTTCAAGCGCTGGTGACGCAGGTGTCCGAGCTCACCCAGCAAATTCAACATCTGCGAGCTCCCACTGTGCCACCCACACTGGCCGTTCCCCCCACACCACCAGAGAGCGTTTCCCAGTCAGAGCCCCGCCTACCAGTTCCGGAATCATACGCGGGTGAGCCAAGCTTTTGTAGAGCATTTCTAACTCGTTGCTCGATGCATTTCTCTCTCCAGCCCAGAACCTTCCGCAACGAGAGTGCCAAGGTGGCATTTGTGTTGACTTTACTGACTGGGAAAGCAGCGCTATGGGGGACGGCAGTGTAGGAGAACCAAGACCCTTGCTGCGCCTCGTTCCAGACACTCGCCGCCGAGATGAAGAGAGTTTTCGACAGAGCGGTCGCCGGGAGAGAGGCGGCTCGGATGCTCGCGGAACTCAAACAAGGAGAGAGGTCGGTGTCAGATTACTCGATTGACTTCAGGACCCTGGCGGCAGAGTGTCTGTGGAACGAGGAGGCGCAGTGGGACATGTTCCTGCATGGGCTGGCTGACCGCGTCCAAAGAGAGATCTACGCCCTGGACCTACCTACTTCTCTTAATGGACTGGTGGAATTGGCTCTTCGAGTGGATGCAAACACTGACCAGGGTCGAGCGACGGATGTTGCCCAGCCGTGGATTGACAGGAGCTGAGAGTCAGCGGTCCAGCGGCAGGGACGTGGTCAGCCCCGTCGACGATCACCAGCCCATGCAGGTCGGGTGAGCTCGGCTTTCCCGGGAGGAGAAGGCGGAGGTCCCAAGGGCTTTGCCTGTACTGCGGCGCGTAGTACAGTCGCGCCGCAGACTGTACTAGTCTGCAGTCTAGACTAGTTTACTGGACAGTTACAACTGTCCAGTAAAAGGCCAAGCCCGGCAGTAAGTATGAGGCTACTGTCGGGTGGGATCTCTGCTGAGAAAACCTCATCAACATCTAAGCTCCTCCCGGTAAGATTAAGATGGTCAGCCCACAATCACGACTGTCACGGACTGGTGGATTCAGGGGCCGAAGGTAATTTCATGGACCATTCATTTGTACTCAAGTTTCAAGTTCCCATCCAACCACTCACCCGCAAGATTGCTGTTCATGCACTCAACGGCCAGGATTTACGCACCATTGCACTCATCACCGGACCCATCACACTCATCATATCAGGCAATCACACCGAGACCCTTTCGTTTTACATACTGGACTCACCTCTCACACCTGTTGTTCTTGGACATCCCTGGCTCATCGATCACAACCCCAAAATAGACTGGCAGCAAAAATCAGTGTTGGAGTGGAGCAGTAAATGTCATGAGTCCTGTCTTGTGTCTGCCTGTTCGTTTGTTTCTGTCCCTGTGTTTCAGGAGGAGGCAGTGGATTTGTCTAATGTGCCTGCGGAGTACCTAGACCTATGCATCCGTGCGCGTTTTTGTCTCATCGTTTGTCCCATGCCGAACGCAATTATGACATTGGTAACAGAGAGTTGTTGGCAGTCAAGTTAGCGTTGGAAGAATGGCGTCACTGGTTAGAAGGGTCGGGGGTACCTTTTATCGTCTGGACCGACCATAAGAATCTGGAATACATTAAGACTGCCAAAAGACTGAACTCCAGGCAGGCACGGTGGGCACTTTTTTTCTGACGTTTTGATTTTACTCTCTCGTACCGGGTTCCAAGAACATCAAACCCGATTCTTTATCACGCATTTTTGACCGTTCCGAACGCCCGTCTACTCCCGAGTGCATTTTGCCCGAGACCCTATTTGTCTCCACACTCGTATGGGAGGTCGAATCGAAGGTCAAGACGGCCTTAGAAGGGGTAACGCCTCCGCCCGGTTGCCCACCGAACTGTTTATTTGTACCGGAGAGATTACGGTCGGACGTCATTCAGTGGGGGCATTGTTCCAACGTGGCTTGTCATCCAGGAGTTAGTCGTACCAAGTTTTTGGTTAAGCAACGATTCTGGTGGCCGCTTATGGCTCATGATGTCCACAGTTTTGTTTTGGCTTGCTCAGTTTGTGCCACTGGTAAGACCTCCAGTCGACCTCCAGATGGGTTACTTCAACCGCTGCCTGTCCCTTCGAGACCCTGGTCCCATATTGCGCTAGATTTTATCACCGCCCTCCCTCCCTCTCAAGGCAACACGGTAGTTTTGACCGTGGTGGACCGGTTCTCGAAGGCGGCCCATTTCATTCCCTTGCCCAAATTACCCTCAGCCAAGGAGACAGCGTTGACCGTCGTTGATCATGTATTTCGCTTACATGGCCTCCCGACAGACGTGGCTTCCGACAGAGGACCCCAATTTGTGTCCAAATTTTGGCAAGAGTTTTGTAAATTATTGGGAGCGACTGTCAGTCTGTCCTCAGGGTTCCATCCCCAGAGCAATGGTCAAACTGAGAGAGCCAACCAAGATCTGGAAAGGTTGTTGCGATGTTTGGTCTCCAAGAATCCTTCCTCATGGAGCCAACAACTGTCAATGGTGGAGTACACCCACAATACGTTACCAGTGTCATTTACGGGCCTGTCTCCGTTTGAGTGTAGTGTAGGTTACCAGCCACCAATTTTTCCTAGTCTGGAATCCGAAGTCGCGGTTCCCTCCGCTCACACCTTCGTCCAGAGGTGTCACCGCACTTGGACTAGAGCCCGTGAGACTCTACTCCAAGTGGGGGCGCGCACCAAGGCCAAAGCCGATCGCCACCGGTCTAGGCCTCCCGTATACGTCGTTGGTCAAAAAGTGTGGCTTTCTACCAAGAACATTCCTCTCTGCTCCGTCTCTAATAAACTTGCTCCCAAATTTATTGGCCCGTTCACTGTCACCAAGATCATTAGCCCGGTGGCAGTCCGCCTCAAACTCCCTCCAGTGTACAGGAGGATTCATCCCGCCTTCCATGTTTCCAAAATAAAACTCGTGTTTCGTTCTTGTATTAATCCGCCTGTCCCGGTTCCCCACCCCCCCCAACCCCCCCCCGCCGCGACTCGTAGAAGGGGAACCTACATATTCGGTTAATCGTATTCTGGACTCAAGGCGGAGGGGACGCGGGTTCCAGTACTTGGTGGACTGGGAAGGTTACGGTCCGGAGGAGAGAAGTTGGGTACCTGCTAGAGACATCCTGGATCACTCCCTTATTGATGATTACAATCGACAGGTAAGGGAGTCTGGGGACGCCAGGAGGCGTTCCTAGGAGGGGGGTACTGTCACGGTTCATGAATTCACTGTTTCCTTCTTGTCTCGTGTACTTGTTGTTATGTGTGTGTGGGTGTGTGCGAGTGGGCGTTATCATCAACTTCTAAACCTTTGTTAATTCTAATAAGAACTTCTGTAGACGAATGGCAGTAATAAAGTCAAAGTGGTTAATAATAAGTGAAGCTTGTAATGCTGTTCGTGGAGTTGTTTAATCCTCCTCTGCTGAGATCTTGAGATATTTAAAGGGCACCTATTATGCTAAATTCACTTTTACATGGTGTTTGAACATAAATGTGTGTTGGCAGTGTGTGAGCAAAACCACCCTAGAATAATAAAAATCCACCCAGTAGTTTTTTTACTATCTCAATAAATCACAAGCACTGTCTCAGAACGAGCTGTTCTAAGATTGCTCTCACTGTGACGTAGAATTGAGCTAAGCCCCACCAACGTGTTTGATTGACAGTCTGGTTTTGGCATAGACCCCGCCCTCGGTGATCTGTACGTCACCATCCTCCGTTGTTTCAACGACAGCCAGTAATGTCTCCTAAGAAGTGTAGGTGTTCTGTTGTGGGATGTAAGAATGGACATACTAGTCTTCACTGACATCAGAGCCACTGAAAACGCAGCGGATGGATTTTATTTATGAAGAAAAGGCGCCACTTAAACTTCCTAAATACAAGAATCATTTTCTGACTGACTGTTTAGTGAACGAGGGTCAAAGTTAATCCTCAAGTGTGGATCGTTGCCTACTGTTCGCGATCCAACGTCACCTCCAGAAGAAGTAAGTGTATTTTATTATTTTTGAGCAAATAGTCATTTCAATCGATGTCAGCCAGTTCAACAACAAATGCGTCTAAAGCTATTTATTGTCGTCGTAATAGGATGTCTCAACAAACAACGTCAGACAGTTTTATGTCACGTACATTATTTTTTGCAGCAATAACAAATGTAAAATGAATACCTCTATCTCCATAGACAGTATATAAACGTCTATCTCCCTGCAGCATATGTTTTCTGGTTCTGTAAAGTTAGCCATCTTCTCATATTTGCCACATAAGCGTGTGTGTAAGTTAGTTAAAAAAAAATGTGCGAAAGTTATCACAATTTGTTTGTGTGTGTGTGTGTGTGTGTGTGTGTGTGTGTGTGTGTTGCACATCCATAATTGCAAAGGGGACGCGATTAAAACTTTGTAAGTACATAAATGTATCAAATAACCATTCCGAGACGTTTAGTCCATTCTCATTCGTGTTTATTCTGTGCCGGACTCTCTTCATCATCTGGGTCCAGCAGGGCGGGGATTATGCAGCTCATTTACATTTAAAGTGGTACACACCAAAACAGCTCTTTTTAAAACAGGCCCCAAAAATGACATTTTCAAATGGTTATAATAAATTAACTGTAGGGTATTTTGTGCTGAAACTTCACAAATACATTCTGGGGACACCCAAGACCAATATTACATCTTGTAAAAAGGGGCATAATAGGTGCCCTTTAATGTCTTCTTTTATCTCCAGTTGATTTTGCTGTGGCTGGAAGTCAGTTGTAGTTCTTGTGTTTCTCTTTCCTTCAGTGATTCTGCTTGTTAACAGCAGGTGCTCATCACTAATGCTCAATCATCACTTAATCACTTAATTATACAATTATCATTCTGGGATCTAGAAATGTTCTATAATTCATTCAGTTTGAGTTCTGTTTCAGTCATTCAAGTTTCAGTAATATTTGAATGCTGTGAACTATTCTATTCTATTTAGTACATATTACTGTTAGGTTTTACAGTGTCACGTGTCGCGACGAGCAACAGCCAATGAGAGAGCAAGGCATTGGTTGAGGTCACCGAAAGAAAAACAGCAGCAGCACCAGCAATGGCTTCAAGAAAAGTTTGGACACAAGAAATTGAGCTTTTTCATTATAAACATGTTTTACTCACCACCAACTCTCCCTGTAGCACAGACTAGAGGTCTTCACGGGTCCAAAAATTCATGCCCGAACCCGAAAGAGACCCGTAATGTGCTACAACGAACCGACCCGGACCCGTCTATTATTTCAAAAGCTGGACCCGGACCCGACCCGGACCCGTCTATTATTTGAAAGCTGGACCCGAAACCGCCGGGAAGACACAGACCCGACTGGACCCGATTGTCACATATTCCACCTTAAACTGCTATTACAAGTCAATAAACCTGTTGCGAAAAATACAACTTTTTGTCTTACCTAATTTAAGGAGCCGTAGTAGCGTAGTAAGTCTCCTCTCCCTTCCTTGTAACGTTACCTGACTGGCTGTGATCATGCATTACAATCCTCCGACAAGAAAGTTATCCATGTTATTCCTCTCGTTATTCCAAGTCCAAGCTTAATCCACTCATTATTTCAGCTTCAAAAGTCCACTTGATGTCACGGTGACGGATGACAAATGCAACTTTGCACATGTAACTTACATTCTGACTCGAGATAACTCGCATAATAACTTTGACTGTTTGCCCTTTTGAACTATAATAACGATTGCTCGTTCAGTGCCATGGCCGCTGACGTTATTTATTTGCTATCATCTCCGTGCTCTCTGCTCTGCATCGAGTCTGAATCTGACCACTAAAACTTTAAGATTAAACAAGACGGTTAACTTATATTGTAAAATCTAAAGCGCGGTTTGGCAGTCCCTCACTGAAGCTCTGGTAACTGGTTGCCATAGAAACATGACACGCGCTTGAGACTGCACATGTACGCTAGCAGGATCAACCTAAAATATGCTTTTTAACGCAATTTATTTTGAGTGTCCTAATTTTACAAGTTGCAAGTTACAAAAAAACACAAGCAGTGTCTAATCACGGCCGGGTTTTCTCCGAGTCTGATCTGATGACTCCGATCGCACGGGTATTACACACAATGTTAAACAGACCCGGGACCCGAAGTAATAGATTCGGACCCGACCCGGACCCGGCTGATCATTTAAAATATAGACCCGAACTCGTACGGGTCCCGGGTCGACGGGTCTCGGGTTCACAGTGAAGACCTCTAGCATAGACAATCCCTGCTGCCCGCGTGTGCTTATCCATCCTTTCACCCATATTCTTTTTTTTGGGGGGGGGGGGGGGGTGGGTGGATCTGAACAGATTTTTGCGCAAACAACTTGCACCGCCAATTTTGTCCCGGCGTCCATTTTTAAATAGACAACTCCTGTTTCACATCATTTCCCACTCCACTTCTCGCACGTGTTTTCGTGACAAAACGTGGTTTGGGGACCGGATAGAGTCGTTGGGTGACAGGGTTGTTTATTCGTTACATTTATATAGCGCTTTTTCTGGGTACTCAACACGTCATTCAGTGCAAGAGAGCTGCTCTACAAACTCAAGTCTACCGTTTGTTGTAGGTTTTTAGGTAACTTACAGCAATATGAGCTGTGTGTCATCTGAAGGTTTTAGATCCTTACCCACTTTTCTCCACCGGAGCTGCTCGCTTCAGTTTTGTGTTCTATGCACAAGCGGTGTGACTCACATGCTCCGCTCTCCACCACACCGATATAAAAGCTGCTGTCAGTTAATGGAGATTTGAGGGATGAACTCGCAGCTCAATTGGACTCTTGTCGTGTCTAAAGTGAATAAAGACTCTTCAGTATTATGGACATTACCATCTTTGAAATTACTTTGGACATTTTCACTATGGTTGCTGTATAGCGAATCCTGTGTTCGCAAAACAGCAACCATAGTGAAAATGCCTCTCATCGTTGCACGTCCATTCAGACATTATTCGAGACGCTAGGCTACTGTAAGTTGCTGTGTGAACAGCATATCAATTCTACTCAATTCTAGCTCAAAGATATTAGAACCTTTGAAATTCAAGACCTAGGCTCTATAGGAGGCAGCATTTGTGAGTCACAACAACACGTAAATCAGATTTAAACTACTGCAGTTTTATTGCACAATTTCTTATAGAATATAAAAGTGCAATTTTGTTAAGTAAAAGGAAATTACAATTTCAATAATAAATTACAATAATAGTAAATAAACAAAATAAAACTTGGGCCCATAAAAGAAAACCAGGAAAAAAAAATTGTCTTTCCTTTAGTATCTACTCGGGTAGTATAAATTATCAAAAGTTCTTATCTGATCCTTTTGCAGGTTCACTCAGGGAAAAGTTCAATGACTGAAGATCCTTGAATTCAGCGTTAGAACATAGAAAACGTCACTTGCTCGCGATATTTCTTCTCCGGAGTTTCACTGGCTCGCCATCTTTGATCCAATAACCTTGTGGCGTCGAAAACCACAGGGAACGGGAAAGAAAAAAAACAGAGTTCGTGACTAGGAAGGAAAAAATTAAGAACTCTGTTTCCTCAGAGCATATCATGCATCACGTAACCTTTATAACCTGTTAACCTTTGCCAGTACGCACTGAAGCATTTTTTTATTTTTTTGTTTAAATAGTTCAAAGTTACAATCAGATTTAATGTTATTACCTTGACAAACTATACATCATTAAAAATATATAAGACTCAAGTTTCAGTATTTGACCACTATTGTATTCTGAGAAACTTATAGTGACAGTTATGTCTTAATTTGTGTCAGGAGTTAGGTAATGAAAAAATGAGTCGATACCTTTAATATGAATTATGAGCGTCAGCCGCTTCCATTCATAAAAAAACTACTGTGCGGTCGTCATAAAAGCGCTTCACAAAACAACGTCCCTCAGGGCTTTTAGCTAAAAAATGTGCAGATTTGGAGAAATATTGATAGATTCTCATAGGTTTACATTAGATTTCTATAGAGGGTTTTCACCGACGTCACGTTCTGGGCGGTAACCCGAATGCGCGGCCATTATGGAGGCACTCGGATGTAAACAACAGCATAGATTGCACAATTTATGTACTACTGAACACACTGTTACACTAATAAACCATGGAAAAAAAACACATGGAAGCTGCAAAATCATACAGAGAAGAACTTAGTAAGCAGGAAAGTGCGCAAAATTTTGCCAAACTAAAGTTAATATGTGGTAAAGATCCGAACGAGCTAGCTTCTCTAGCCCTTACTGCAATTCTTCCTTCTATTACGTTCAGATTGTCAGTCCAGAAAAGCACATGAAATCCGTTTCAAGCTACATCCATATGTGGTTTGAAATCCTATTCAAATCACATATCAGGAAATCCGCTTCAGTCTGAACGCTCTGATCGGATTTTGCGTGGTATGTTACTTTCTCACACCACGTAAAATGTAAACGTCAGACGTTGTTATAGGGAACAGGCTGAAAGTCTGAACAACGCTGTGTTTTTGCAAAGCGCCGGACGAGCAGAAAATTATTATTTTTGAAACCGGCACAGATAAGAGTGTGGAAAAAAAGCTGTGCATACCAGCCTCCTACAGTTCTGCAGCAGGCTCAAGACCAATACTCAAGACGCAGTAGTCCAGCGTGGCGGCTACACATTTCCATGTTGTAAAATTTAAATAAGACAACATCTCTATTGCAAATGCAAACCCCTCCAACAACGCAACGTCATTGCCATATTGCCAAAGAGCTGCATGGACACACAAATCGGATCTGAACAGTTGCGATACACAGTGTGGACATCATTTTAGATAACTTTCCAGTCGGATACAAAGATAATCGGATTTGGACTGACAGTGTGAATGTAGCCATAGTTAACTACGTCAACATTTTAGCCATAGTCAACGCTTCATTTACATATGTGGCTGATTGCTGTGCCTCTCTCAACCACAAATGCCTTCTTTCATCAGTTTTTTTGCACTCTTCTCTTTAACTTCTGACAGTCTAAAGAACTCAAAATGTTTTTTCCCGGTGCGACCGATTAGTACAGTCCAAAACTCGACCATTTTCAGCAGCAATAATCAGCCAAATTTGCGAGTCCGTTCAGTTCAGTAGCATTGTTTATGTTCAGTGCCTCCAAAATGGCCGACTTCCGGATTGATGACGTGTAGTGAAAACCCTCAATAGACAGGAATAATATTTATTGAATTTATACCCAAATGCGTCGATGTAATAATTATGAGCGCTGGATACTCTGATGTACTGTGTTTTCAATACACACTGGCAGGCTGAGGGCGGCGGCCTTTGCACATTTAGTCCATATATGGAACACATGAAGAAGTGCCATAATCATGTGACATTCCAGGAAGTCCCTGACCCAAACAAAGCTAACAGAGATTGCTGTAACATGCAGATAAACACGTTTTGAAGACAATACACATGATTGCTGTAACGGTCACCAGCTGAAGTGCCCTTGAGAACCACCAGAGGGCACTCCACACCAGACTATCATGTTTCACTCACAACTACATTTCCCAGAACTCACTGCCCGGACTCATCATCACTGATTGCATTCACCTGTGTCTCATCACCCTGTTAGTCTCAGCCTATTTATACCATGTTCACTCATTCACTCTGTGAAGTTGTGTATGTTGTTGCACTGCACTTCTGAGCGTTTTCCCTGGTTTTCATGTCTCTTGGTTTTTGGATTTCTTGCCTGTTCCCTGGATTACTCTATTGCCTCTGACCCCTGCCTGTTTTGTTTTGGTTGTTTGTTTGTTTGGACTGTCTACTTGTGTTTTGACCCTTTGCCTGTTTATTGGATTTCGTCTTTGGATTACCCCTTAATAAAGCTGCTATTGGATCTCACCTTCGAGTCTCAGAGCAGTTTCGTAACAATTGCAATGATATTTGATTTACCTGTGTTCTTAGAGCCATGTCAGGCATTTTCATAATAATACATTATATTTATAATGTAATGCTAGTCGATATAGACTTTATCATCGTGCAGAATTTAAGGTTATTTAAAACACTCGACTTGCGTTATAAAGTAAGTTTGGAGCACAAACATGGTTTTAATCTCATAAATTGTCATGTATTGATGGTGTGCTAAGCTAACATGCTAGCTAGCCCTATGTGCACTTGCAACCTATAGCTGTTATTTTTATGATTTTTTTAAAATAGGAATGCTTACTTAAATGTTTCTTTTTTCAAGAAGGGCATTTGATACAGTTTCAAATGTGAAGTGAGAACTTTGATAAAAGAAATGAGGGATTGCAACAGCGTGAACAGTCCCCTACAGTACTAACAGACGTTAGTAATTATAATGCAGACAAAAGAAAAGCATTAGAACCATAACCAGGCCGGAGAGGTGTGAATGTGCAGGAGAGACTGAGACTGAATGGGGCTTGTTTGCAACACAAAAAAATAGAGACAATAGACTGAATAGATGCTTAGAAGATGACAATAAACATCAGTTTGCATTTTAGAGTCTAATCAAAATAAAGACTTTTAGACTTATCTTCACTGTTTAAATATAACATGGTCAGACATGTGGCTTTAGCTGCAGTGCATTTCTAGATTGATACAATGCCAACTTAAATTTTATTTTCATGAAGATGTTTCATAAAAATACATTTCTAATAACTTTACAAAACTTTGAAGCTATTTATAACTATTTTTTGTCATTATGACAATAATTAATTCTACATTTACAATAAACTGCCACGTGTCAGCTTTCAAATGAGATCATACTTGTGCTTTTGGTACAAAGGATTCATGAACTGTATCTGTTTCAGTTTGGGTATGCCATTTCTAGGGATTTCTCAAAAGTGGGGTTGCAGCCTAACAGGTTTCAGATTTAAATACAATGTACATTAGATGAATTCAACAGAAAAACACAATATTTTGTGAAATACTCAACAGAAATAACCTTTTCCACAGGATAATTCGAAGCAGCAATCTCATAACATAAGGCTTGTTTGAGATGAGCAAAATCTGCACAGAACCGATCACCGGTGATCAGCGCGAGATGCGTGCCGGTTAGAAATGTGTCCGAGTGCGGTCCGCCTTACTCTGATTTCATGCTGAGGTATATCAAAAAACTCTCGCAACTGCAAGGCGGATGTGTCGGATTCTGCAGTTTCTCTCCACCGACTGCGCTGATCAAAAGCACGATGGGAAACTACTTACTTGACGACACAGCTTAATGCTCATTGGTTTAAACAACCGTGATGTATTGTTCTCTTTTAAAATGTTTGATTTTAAAACTCTGATATCATGTTTTATGTGTACGTTATGTGTGAATATTCCCAAACTATCTGACAGTGCGATCTCTATGGGTTAAGCAATGTAATTTGTATTTAAAAAACAAAAAAACACATATGTCTTTATTAAAGAAAAAAAATTATTGATAAACATGTATTTGGAATGGAATTAAATAAGTAGGCCTACTTTGGGTGTCTTTTTCATTATATTTATTTTCATATAAAAGCAACAGAACTTAAAGGGCAACTAAACCCTAAACCAACTTTTTTTAGTTAATGATCTGTAAGAATGGGGTTTTATTCAGTCCCTCCAGTTTTTCGTGATTCCGCGATCGCTGAATACAACGCAAAATCAACAAAATGTCGCATTTTTTTGCGATCCTGCATAATTCCTAATTTAACCTCAAAATAATCACAAAAATGAAAAAGACCTCACAAAACATTAAATTATAATCACCCAATTGAAATATCTCTAGTTTAATTAAAGTTTCAATGCATTTTTACGTGGATACAGATGTTGCGGGAAAAGGGGAAACTCCTTTTCCTCGATTTACTGAAGCCTATAATGTAAAATGCATTTTGCAGCTGCACAGCTAGCACAGTGAGTGTCTGGCTCACTCATTGGCTGTGCTGCGGCACCTGCACATCCAATGGCGCGGGCGCCTGCTAAATGGCGTTTTTCGGGGACTAATATCTTTTACTGTCTACAGAGCCTGTCTTTCTCTGCTGTCTATGACTAATATAGGCTAAGGCCGCGCCCCCTTGACGGGCTCTGACGTGTAATGGCGTGATGCTAGCTCATTGGCGCACACGTCAGAGCCCGTCAAGGGGGCGCGGCCTTAGCCTATATTAGTCATAGACAGCAGAGAAAGACAGGCTCTGTAGACAGTAAAAGATATTAGTCCCCGAAAAACGCCATTTAGCAGGTTTAACGACTGAAGCGACAACTTGCCAGGTTAATAAACCATGCTATAAACACACACTGACCTCCTCGAGCTTTTATTTTGGCACTTCCGGTTACCGGCATTTTGAATTTGCATATTAGTAGTTTCACCCGAAACATTTAGATTCAACATTTAGATTTAGATTTAACATTTAGATTCAACATTTAGATTTAGATTTAGATTTAGATTTAACATTTAGATTCAACATTTAGATTTAACATTTAGATTTAGGTTTAATATTTAGATTTAACATTTAGATTTAGATTTAGATTTAATATTTAGATTTAACATTTAGATTTAATATTTAGATTTAACATTTAGATTTAGATTTAGATTTAACATTTAGATTTAGATTAAGATTTAACATTTAGATTTAAATTTAGATTTAATATTTAGTTTTAACATTTAGATTTAACATTTAGATTTAGATTTAGCATTTAGATTTAACATTTAGGTGTAACATTTAATATTTAGATTTAACTATTTAAAATATCTCTAAGTTGACAAATATTGTTGTAAATGTGCTAAAAAGTGACAGTCAAACATTCATACCAGTTTTTTAAACATTGTTTGAAGCTAAATGTGACAAAATGTTGCTGTTATTTTCAGCGTGAGCCACTTTACAAACGGTGCCCCATACCGCAGTGCCATAGATGACGGCCTGTATTAGGAAATATCAGACTTCTGATATTCCAGAGCACCATGTAAGAAGGTAGCATATTATTGATTTATCCTTTTTTTTTTTAACTGGTCTCGCTGGCCTTACGGTAAGGCTACAACACCTCGCAGTAACAACAGAACATCAGAAAGTCACCTTAATTTAGCGCTTTTTACAATACAGATTGTTTCAAAGCAGCTTTACAGTGATAATAGGAAATGAATGCAACAAAGATTGTTTTGGCTGTACAGCAGCAGAGGAAAGTCATTGTCTAGTTTAAGTAAGTTTTTAATTAATTTATTTCCGTTGTAAAAATCATTAGATATTCACTTTGGGGCCGCTTAAATGACACAGTTTGAACTGAAAACTTTGAATGTGTTCTGGCTGTTCACGTACACGACAACAGCGTTTTGGTGGCCCGAGAACGCAATCTTTGAAGTAGGTTTCAAAGTGCACGTTTTTGAATGCAATTAGCAGTTCAGCAAGTCCTCCTCATTTCAGTAATCGTTCATATCCTTATTCATAAATGTTTCTGATTCACTTAAACGTACAATATGTAATTTTTTTCGCCGCTAGGGGTCGCTAACCTCTTACAATAACAAAGGCATAGTTTGATGACGCAACATTTGTTAAGAAGGTAACACTTTATTTTGATAGTCCGTTTGTTGAGACTTTACTAGTTATTAGTAGCCATTCAGTAGCTTGTCAACAGTGCATCAGTTGACATTCAACAACACTGTTTCAACAGACAAGTAACTTACGTTCAACTGACTGCCTATAGACTATAAGGTACAATTCAAGTGTTAATCTACAGATTTTACAACAAAGTGCCTGTTGACTGTCAATATTATTTTGCAACAGGTTATTAACCAATTGTCGACTAACTTTCAATTGTCAACTAACTTTCTGTAGATTGAGTACCAACAACTCAAGATCAATCTGTCAGTTAAAAGTCAACAGTCATGTCAGCATATGAAGTCTATGATACTGTATATCCTACTCAAGGGGTCTCATGTGCATCAAATTAATGATTATTTTAGCTGATTTAAAGCTGTTTTAAAAATTGTTAACCATTTGTAGATAATCTGTTGATAGTCAACTAAAGATTAGATCTGTTGCTTGTCAACAAATAAATTGTTTATGATCAGTAGACTATTAATAGACATTCTCAACTAAGCGTTAGTAGATATATTTTAGGACTATCTAATTAAAGTGAAAAACAGTTTATATCAGTAGAAAGTCTATAACCTATCAACAGATTAATATATTGTTTATGATCAGTTGACTATTTATAGACATTATCCACTAAGTGTTAGTAGATATCTTTTAGGACTATCTAATTAAAGTGAAAAACAGTTGATATCAGTAGAAAGTCTATAACCTATCAACAGATTGTAAACATACTTTTTTTGTACGTTTGGATAGATGCTGAAACGTATGATACGGACATGTCTGCAACATAGAATTATTACGAATTCACAGCTACAAAACGTTTACGAATCATAAAGATATCTGTATCATTTCCCTTATACTGTTTTATAGATAAATGTAAGTTCCCTTAACCCTACTCCCACACCTAAATATAAATTACTCATTTTATACAGAATATAAAAAGAATAAAACACTTTATGGACAGAGATGTGTAGGGAAATGCCAGTTTTATTAATAGCATTAAAATATATTTTGAGCCACTAACATTAATCCTACCCCTGCCCCTAAACCTACCCATAACCATTTCTTAAAACTATGCAGGCTAAAATTATGAAGAAAAACAACAGATGAGTAATCATAATAATTTATTGCGAAAATGTAAATCGGTACCAAAAGTCGCTCAAATGACGATGTGTTGCAGTCCTCTCTGGCAGTATATAATAGTTTTGTATAAGGGTCAGAGCAGAATTTAAGTTATTAATCCATGAAAATGTTAACCCAGCTTCCCTCTGCGTGAAGACGGTGCGCGCGCTCACGCTTCTGCATTTCAATGTTGTTTCAACTGAAACACGGCATGCTGCAATTTGTGACGAAGCAGGCGAGAGCCAATGAGCGTTTGATATCACTGCCGTAAAACATGTCGTAACGCTTCTTGAGGGCGCAATTTTTGAATTTAAATTCATCACGAGCGCGGGTCGCGGGATTTGACATTTACGGTCGCTGCTGAGAATGGAGATGGAGATCGCTGGATGTGGATGAAGGGCTGAATTTGGATCTGTTTCTTGCTTGCGTATGGATTATAAAGATTTGGATTACATCTAACGTTACGTTAGCTAATAAAAATGATTTATTTTGTTAATTTATATTGTGTTTTGGTGTATTATGGTTCTGTAGGAGAAAACGCCTTTTGTGTCTCACCGTAACGTTAAATAAACTAAATGTTACAAAATGGTTAAACGATTAATGAAGGTATTGTTAAGGGTTTAAACTATATTCTTGTCTGTTAATCCTCCGAAGCGAGTTTGCAGCAGGAACAGAGATTATTTCTTAAATGAGTAACTGTTATAACGTTAAACTGCATTTAATAAATGCAATTTTCTGTCAAACTTACTGTCATGAAAGGCTAAATGTATTAATTAATAATTATTGTTATTTGTTGTTTATAACTTTTGATCTTGGCCTCGGGCATTTGAAATGATGTAAGTTAGGCTATTGAGAGTTTTCTCATTTGGAATGCTCAATATAATTTTTTTCACATAATCAGATGGTTCAGATGTGATCGTGATATCCTAGTAAATAATGGGTTGTATTATTTTTTTATAATTTTTTTTTTATTTAATAAAAGTGATTTTTTTTCTCTGATGTGCTGGCCATAGTGTTTGTTCTACTTCAGTCAGGTTAGGTATGCAATCTGTTGATAGGTTATAGACTTTCTACTGATATCAACTGTCTTTCACTTTAATTAGATAGTCCTAAAAGATATCTACTAACACTTAGTGGATAATGTCTATTAATAGTCAACTGATCATAAACAATATATTAATCTGTTGATAGGTTATAGACTTTCTACTGATATAAACTGTTTTTCACTTTAATTAGATAGTCCTAAAATATATCTACTAACGCTTAGTTGAGAATGTCTATTAATAGTCTACTGATCATAAACAATTTATTTGTTGACAAGCAACAGATCTAATCTTTAGTTGACTATCAACAGATTATCTACAAATGGTTAAAACATTTTTAAATCAGCTAAAATAATCATAAATTTGATGCACATGAGACCCCTTGAGTAGGATATACAGTATCATAGACTTCATATGCTGACATGACTGTTGACTTTTAACTGACAGATTGATCTTGAGTTGTTGGTACTCAATCTACAGAAAGTTAGTTGACAATTGAAAGTTAGTCGACAATTGGTTAATAACCTGTTGCAAAATAATATTGACAGTCAACAGGCACTTTGTTGTAAAATCTGTAGATTAACACTTGAATTGTACCTTATAGTCTATAGGCAGTCAGTTGAACGTAAGTTACTTGTCTGTTGAAACAGTGTTGTTGAATGTCAACTGATGCACTGTTGACAAGCTACTGAATGGCTACTAATAACTAGTAAAGTCTCAACAAACGGACTATCAAAATAAAGTGTTACCGTTAAGAATTATGGATCTTGTCGTCAACGTCAAGCCGACCGATCTAATAATGTTTATGGATGAGTAAATACATCAATGTTTTTATCATGACTGTGATATGAAGCAGGTCGGGATTGCTAAGAGACAGCTATCAGCTCCACACGCGACGCGAGTCCCGCGGATATAAAAGGAATATGGACATTTCATTCTACCGAACTACACGCAAGTGTAGAATTACTACTCACAGGTCAGTTTATTAGACAAATTAAACTTGTGAGGTAACGCAGCACTGTTTCACTTGGTCTAACATTACACTATCACACTAACCAGCATTTGAATGTGTTGAAATTTATGTTCTTCTATGTGTTAGTTTGTCTGTATGAGACTAGCAGTAAGCTAGATCAACATTAGAATAACATACAGATCATATTCAAATATTTTATCATTGTTGAACTATATAACATTGATTAGTTTTATGTAAATGTGCTCACCTGTTTAATAAAGTACATGTAGGAGCGGTTGAAGTCTCGGACGTGGAGCTCTCGGCATCTCGAAAACACCGCGCTGATATTGATTCTTGTTTTAGTTCTCCTTTTTTATCCAAAGTCTGCTTGCCATGGTCCATAATGTTTGAATGAAACAACAACAGCGTGCAGATAGACATTACGAACTACACATTTGTCCACGTCTGTCGCTCTGGTTACTATGCAGTACGAGCGGAAACCAGGGAGAATGCGGATATGGCGCCATTGACGGCGACAAAACAGAAATAAAGAAATGGTACGTGTCTTCAAATTAAATTACAAATTTCTCCTGGTTTGAAAGTTGTTGGAAACAGTCGGGATAACAACTAAAAATATATATAACATAGATATAGTGATTTTTGCTATTTTTAAAGCAAAAAAATTACATATTGTACCTTTAAAAGAGCTGACACAATAGCTTTGGGCACATTATCTGTCATGGTATTTCTCAATACTTTATTATTTATGCATTTAAGATTTAACTGAGTGTCTAGAGCTCTATCCCTTTGTTGGTTACAGATGTCTCTACTCAAACCAATACTTTCTCCATCTCATTTGTCCTTTATTCCAACTCATTTTCTCTTTCGTGAAATGATGTATATGAGACTAGTACGTTTTGTTTTGTTTAACCTTTCAAGAGTAAAAGTAAAGGAGAATACACTCAGCTGATCATATAATGTAAATTCTTTCTGCTTGGCTTTTGGAGCCCTAATAATTTATGGGTTATTTATGAAAACACTGGCTGAATGGACATTATTCCACTTGGACATTATTACAGTACATGGCTACTCGATAGTACAGTTGAGTATTCCAGCAAGCTGTGTGTTAATGTGGTGTGTATTCTTCTCATTTTAGCTCCTGCGTCCATTTGGGCTGAAGGTCAAGACAGAACCAAACCAAAGCTGGACTGTAACCTACTGGCCTACAGTATATGACAGACTTCATACTGACAACTACTGGCATGGATGCTGCATCACGTTATTGAACAAAAACTTTTTCACCTAGAATTTAAAGTGTGGAGTATTCATCACCAATGAGGAGATTATCATTATCATTTTGGATATCATTTAAAACATTCTTACAATAACTGCGCATTACTTCTGAATTTATGGTATTTATTGTTCTTGTTATGTAATGTTGCTGTAATCCTGTTACAACAGCCTGTATAAATTGCAAACATGCTTGTGTTGGACACATGTTTACAGATTATAGACATTTTAGAGGAGGTAGATGCTGTGTATTTAAATGTGCTCTAAGTCATGTTTATTTGTACAATGTTATTTTTGTATATAAATCATTATTACAGTGGAACAAATTGCTATTTTTTCATTAGCAACTGCATTTTTTAACCATTGCACAGCACCACTTTATCACCAATAATTTTGTATAACTTTGTAGTTTATTGTTTTGTCACATGTGAGAACAAATGCAAGTTTATATTTTCTTTCAGATTATGTAATTTCCAATAAAGTCTGTATCATAGAATGGTAACTTCTTTCTGTTGTTGTTTTGTAGATGTTTGTTGTAACTAAATGGCTTAAATGTAATTCAAGATAATTTAGTAAAACCATGGCTACACTGTGGTAATACAACCAATTTATGGTACATGATCCATGGTTTTTAAAACCATGCTTTCCTCCAAAAACCATGGTTACTACAATCATGGTTACTTTGGTTTTACTGTAGTATTTCTACAATATAACTGTAGTAGTGTCAGAATGAGAGTCGTAGATCCAATTGCAAGTAAGCAGTTTATTGTGACAGACAGGACAGCAAAAAATACTCAGAAAAGAACAGTCATAAGGCTGGCAGACTCAATGCAGCAATCCAAAGGAGAGAGAGATGAAGAGACAGCAATTAAACACAGCGTGGTAACTCAGACCGGACGGCAGGTTGAAGAAAACTCCAGAACGATCTCCGCGTACAGTACAGAATGACTCAGCTTGGAACTCAGACACAGGAACTGGGTGAGAGAACAAAACAAGAGAATCAGTCTACACTTGTCACTGTCTGTTTCACAGTGGTGACACTGTCAGTATAGACTCTAGCAAATATGCCTACAGTATATGGAAAGTTATGTTAGATTTTTCCTCAGAAAAATAGAAACATGTATAGCCTACTACATCAGACATGAGTCAATCTGACGCTGAGAGACTGGGGGTGAAAGAGGAAATACAGCAGGAAATTACTAAATTGGTGGCATCATGATACACTATAATCCAGAACAACAGAATGTGTAAAAGAATCACATGTGAATTGCTGTTGGTATGGATGAGCGCCTAACGGGCCACCTGTCTGACCCGGGCCCTTAGAATCGTCCTAATCTTATTTTACAGCGCCCATGGTGACACAAAGCATCAACTCTAGAATATTTTAAAAAGGCATTGTTTGTTTATTTTATAAAATGAACCATTAAAAATAATGACAAATATACTGAGCACGAACACGCTCATTACAGTTATTTGTTAAGGAATTAGGCTACTCTACACTGGTCGCGCTGTATTATTTCAATTCATTCAAAAGAAACGGCTCGTAAGAGTCGTTTGGAGAATCGGACTACAATTTCGCACTGTGGATTGAGTACACTCACACTCTGTAAAACCATAACTGTAACAAAAAAAACCCCAAAAAATCTAGAAGAAGAAGTCAATATTTATATGAGAGACTGAGGGTTAAAGAATGCATTAACATAGCGTATGCAGGGCGTACACAGTGCGAATTTAATTTAACCTGATAACCGTGTAAGAGCAGTTGGTACACGAAACACCATACAAGACTAATGCATGGCGAGCCGGCATCAATCGCGTGAGCTTTGGCGCTTAAACACAGAGATTGGAGTTTTCAATGTTGCTGCTATTGCTTCAGATAGAAAAATTTTAAATTAAATAAAAACACAACTGTGCAAGTGATAAGGTGAAAAGCAGAGGACAGCATGGTTGTGTGTATGCGCACACTATAAGGTTGCTAGTAGTTGTTGTATGATGTATGTATATGATTTGGTAATAGGGGAGAGCCTATACACTGGTCAAATTCGAGCTGCCTCCCTAAATTTTTTTAAACATGTTTAAAAATGATCGGGAGCTCAGGAGATGCCCGTAAGGTACTCGGCTCGTAATTTCTCTTACATGATGCAATCCACAACCATACAAACATCAATGATCGACCCACGATTTCTCCCAACGGAGAAAAAAGAAAGCCACTGAAATTGATCTTCTACAATGACAAAGATTGCACCGTGCACACAAATTTCTAGTTGATGGTGTCTTGATGCAAAATAAACCTCGATCATGCAGTGTGAAAAGAAGCACACACCAGTGGTCTTCAGATTTTGTTTTATTCATTCTTAATGCAGGATGTTACGAATTAAGTAAGATCTCTACTCAAAGAGAACAAAACCATCCATAAGAATTAACAGGGAGCCGATCAACAAGATCCCTGTAGTCCCCACTCTCACTCCCAAGGCTTCAAAACACTCTTTAAAGTGCAAAAAGTGAATTTATTATAGGTAAATAAGGAACAACATAAACTTCAGGAACAAATAAAGCTAACTAATTTAAGGATACTAACCTAGAAATCAGATAACAAACAAAAAGTACAAAAGCTTTCCTCCCTACTTATCATAAACAAGAGAAAACGAATAATAAATTAAAGAGACACCCACCTCCCTACCATGCTCCGATTCTATAAAATTAGGATGAAGGATAAAGGCTTAACATAACAATAATTCACAACTTAGCAAAATGTAGTGGTTTACATCAAATGTCTCGTGTACCAGTCCTTTAACAATCACTATATGTACACTGTACTGCATCAACACTGAACACATCTGTCTATCAATGAAGCCATGAGAGCAGGAAGCTGTATCCATCATGGTTCAGGAAACTTAAACAGTGCCAATCACTCCCGTCACCAATCAGGTCACTCGTTAGCAGTTTCACCTGTGAGTTGTAAGCCCGCACTCGATCGGCCCAAAGTCTGGCCAGCAGGGAAGGTATTTTCTCGTGGCAAAGTATTTTTGATTAAATGCAATACATTTTCTCATATGTATTTTTTCGTTATTTCATCTGACTCCATAAATTAAAAGGTTTTAATGATATCCGTGCATCATTAAAAGTGAGCGAATGTTTGACAATTCTTTTTAACTCTTTAATGAAAATAATGTCAAAGTCAGTTAGAATAATCAAATGTAACAATTTATTATGCCAGGTAAATGTATCATGCCAATTTCATAATCAGTTCAAGGATAATCAATACAATAACATTGAATGCTCTAGAATAAAGAGAAAAGATGCGAACCTAACATTAAAATACATGATGCTAAGAGTTTTGGTCACTCTTAGCATCATGGGCCAACTTGAGTAACAAAAAGGCCAATAGCCCTTTGTTGCATTCCATTATATAGACAGAACCTCTTTCACATGGAAACATCTGCTAACAATGGGAATTTACATTCAGAGTTGACACCTTTTTGGGGGTGGGAGACCATTTGCCTAGAGACCAACCCTCCTTGTGTGCCAGTTATCTCTAAACTCTTAAAAACCGTATTACCTTTTGTTTTACTTATTTGGAAATGAGACATTTGTACCAGTCGCACTGAGACATTTCAAATGATACTAAACGTGTAATACTGTATGATAATTATTCACATTAAACCATTTAGATTCTTGGGTGAGTTTTTGGTGATCTCAGCTTGATAGAGAAGGAGTGGGGGATGAGGGGAAGAAATTTAGATCAGGATGATTCGGAGATGAGACTTTCGTCTCGATAGTGCACAAGGGTGAGTTCAAATGTTAATTTCCTTTGTTCTCTCAGAGAGTAGCTCTCTCTTCCAGTTCTTCCAGTCTTACAGAGTCATTGCGTAAACGAGAGAAAAAGAAAGAAACTCACCAGGGAAAACTAGACCATGAATATATACATCTTCCCCAACAACACAAAGTAAATACACTCCCACGTAACAAGAAAAAAGAGACTTAACACATAACACATAAAAAATTTAATTAGTGGTGCTTACTAATTAGTCAATATTGCCATTACTCATTTTACATATTAAACTCATATTTACATTCAGAGACCACTAGTACCGGTATGCAACATTTTCACACACCAGTCAGAACCAAAAAACAATCAAATGTTAAATCATTGGCTTTGGATAGAAAAAAAAATGCATGTTCAGGAATTGATAAAAAAATGTGATAGTATTATTTTTATCTGCATATGTTAATTGTAATAATTTATGTAGATGACATAGTTACATAGGTCATAGTTATTTTGATTTGACTGTACAAGTAACATACTGCAACACTGCAAGAATTAACAACAAACATTATCTTTATTTTTAAAGACGAAACATGAACTGTTAAAAATGCTGTTGTCACTAAAACAGTTTTAGTGTGTTTTCTTTACAGTAAGCACGCTCTGCCCAAGCTTGTGAATTTGATATTGATTGATTCCAGGAAGTTTTCTCATGCTACTGCTAAAAAAACGTTGACGTCACCTCTGTGAGTTGAGAAAAGTACGTAAAAGTCCTGGCAGAAAGCGATGCATAAGGATGTAGTGTAACGACACATGTAGTGTAATCAATACAAAACATCAAATGCTCTGGAATAAAGAGAAAAGATGCAAACCTAACATTAGCAGAAATTAGTCTGCTAATGTTAGCAGAAATTAGTATGCTAACATTAGTCGCTCACAGCCGCATGTGCGAGCCCTCTTCACAAAGCGCGTGTGAGTATTTTCAATTGAAAGCAGCCTTCTCAGTGATTTTCATATTTTTGATATATAAGCCAACTGCATTCCAAAAGACATAAATGATGCCTTAGTAGAGCATTTGTGAGGAAAATTCCGGCGGGCGAGACCGCGCACTGCAAGAGTAACATCAAGCAAAGCGGCATAACCCGTGTGATAAAGCCCGCGAATGTCTTTGTAATTCGCTTAAACCTTTCCAAACTTTATGAAAGATTATTTTTCTAAGGTTTTTTCTAACGTGAGAGAGAGAGAGAGAGAGAGAGAGAGAGAGAGAGAGAGAGAGAGAGAGAGAGAGAGAGAGAGAGAGAAATTAGAAGCAAGCAGAATACGGTTGTTTCTAAAGCACACGCAGCGTAATCACGCATCTGTGTTTAAAAACTAAGCTCAGACTCGATTCTGAAATTCTCTGATTCAATCCAGAATCGTTGGAGAGAGAATCTATAACATAATATATCATTATATATTAATGATATAATTATAACATAATAACATATTAAACAGTGTTCTTTCCTGTATGCCAGGCCTATAGCGTGCCAAGTTGATGCTACATCTGCAGACTGCTTTTCTCTCGCGTGTCACGTGACGTGAGTGTAATCGCAGCTTTTGCGGTTAAAACATCGTGTTTCATCATATTGCGATATTATCGCAAATGCAATTAATCATTCAGCCCTACATATGGGATCACCTAAAGAGAGGAATCACATGGGCATCTAGTCTAGTACAGGGGCTGAAAGGAGTACTGGTGTGTATTGCCGGTTGGTCAGCCCCTGTACTAGACTAGATACCCATATGTTGTGATTCCTCTCTTTAGGTGATCCCATATAGGGCTGGACAGCCCTTTTTTATTGTCTTTTTTATTTATTTATTTTTTACAATAAAATTAAAATAAGCTTCATGGTGTCAGTTTGGTGTTGCGTAAAGTTCCTTAGATGCTAATCTGTTCTCAGAATTTTTTCTATTTCATTAAGAAGCAAAGAAATAATAATAATAATAATAATAATAATAATGTTAATATTACAGATTCTATATTGAACCCTAAGGTTCTTCACTGAATTTAAAAGAACACTCTATGCCAAATAAGGTTCTATATTAGGAGAATTGCCTTAAATATTTGCATAATACTTAAATTTAATTGGTTATTTATTTTTTCTTGTGATGAGCTTTTTAATTCATACAATTTAATCAAATTTTTAAAAAAAATAATTAAAACAAAGTGAATTCTTTAAAACAAAATAAAATGTTCCTTCACGATTTGATGCCTCATTCGTGGGTCTGTGACAAAAGCTGCGGGAGGAGTAGCACGTCAAACTTTTGGCGGAATAATAAAGAAAAAAAAAAAAATAAGTATGAGCAAACACAATGCCTTTGGCAAGCACCCACTAATAATAATAATACTAATCTTAAGTACAATATCAGTAAATTGGCTTTTCCAAGCCAACTTAATAATAATAGTCTTAAGTATAATATCACTAAATTGGCTTTTCCAAGCCAACTTAATTACAGTAACAGAGATTGTTTTGGCTTTGGCTTTTTCTAGAATAAAGTTATTGTCCAGCTAAAGTTAGTTTTGATTGATTGATTCACTTCCGTTGCAAAGATCATTAGTTATTAACTTAGGGACCGCTAACACAACACCGATCTAACAGAAAACCCTCAACGCGCTCCAGCCGCCCATCCACACATCCGCACAAAACAGTGCCTGGTGGCTCGAGAACGCACTCCCGGAAATAGGTTCCAATGTGCAAACGATTATCAGTTCTCTCTGCGCAAACACCGACGTCGCGCATCACGTGTTTAGTCCAAAGGTAAGTGCGTTTTAATGTATATGTGAGCAGGCGTGTAGTCCTTTTTTACAAATCAACTCTCAACAAACTACTTGTCTGGCCTTAAAAATGTATAATACCGAATTAGGTACTATACGGTTATCCGGACCACATGTGATGACCTACCCCAACCCCGCCCCTAAACCTACCCGTCACTGGGGTTACGACCAACCAAGAGCGGTTGTGGTCACGTGTGGTCAGGTGTGGTCCGGATAACCGTAAAGTACCCAGAAGTATTTATCGAGTCTGCGTAGCCACGTGGTTACTCTGTAAAACAGAGATAAAGGGAAGAGAAGGAATGTGTCCTTCAGGTCAGTCACAGCAAACCACGGCTGCGAACGCACGTGAGAATGTATTTCTGCATAAGCATCTTGAACGGGTCACAATGATGTATGGGCTGTAAAATTCTGACTTCATGTCGGCTGGAGGGACTGGCTCTAATTCACAATGAAACATGATCATGGTTTCTTGATTGTAAAACATAGCCTACATGATAAATTAGATTAGGCTTAGGTGTTGTTCTCTATACCTCAGCTCAGTGTTGCTCAGGTACAGCAGTTTCTGTTAAAAATGTTAAACCAGCACTATTGTTTCTGACCAGTAGGTGTTACTGTCACCAAACCAATGAGGACTACAACATTTATTTTCAATTAACTTTGTTAGGCTGTAAATGGCTAGTGGGCGGCAATGAAAATCGACAGTTGTAAAAAACAGGTAACATATTAGACTTCAGACACGGAAATCATCTTGTTCTATATCAAGACTTCAGCAGCTTTATAGACAATATTTGCGAATAATGTTTGTAGACTGGCAAAGTTTTTCATGTTTGCCACACCTCAGAACTGTCACATGAATAACTGAAGTTGTTAAAAAGGCAATAAGGTGTTGTTTCTAGTCCTACAGATGTAGAAAGTTCAAAAGTTGAATCTATCAACTAATGTTAGCTCCGCTGTTGGGAAAACGCTCTGGTTGGTTGAAGCGTGCAGAGTGAATTTGAAAGACAGCCGTTTATCCCGCCCCTCGGATTGAGCCGTGTCTATGGTGAGTTGCCAGACCTAACATCTTGATGTAGGTCTGGCTTGCCAGGCTACACCTTTTACTCACTTGTACGAATTGGTTGTGAAAGTTCGGAATTCAGTTAAGCCTAGTTCTAATGTGCTAGGAAAAGCAGGCAAAGGCAAGGATGTAATGTATAATTTAACACATTAAACAGAAAACACGGAACTCAAGGAACAAAACCAAGAGGATCACAAAAACTACAAAGAACTACAAAACATGGCACAAGACAGAAAATAAAAAAAAGTCGTCACACAAGACAGGGGAACACAGGCTGAGATTGTGACAGTAATAAGTATATATATATAAACCAAAATTTATTCAGACACCATGCTGTCCTTACTTACAAGTGTCATGTTGGAAAAAGGTGTCTATCATGCATATATAATGTTATGTAAAATCCACTGAAATACAGAGAAAGAATGCATACAGCGCACAAAAGGAAGTTACCTGAGCTCCATACTGACCGAATAATGATAGATGGTTGAAGATGCAGTTAAAGATTGTGTGCTTTGAAGACTGTAAAAACCTTAAGACTTAATCTACAATATGAAACGCCAAAAGAGTTTCTAGAACGTTCATCTGGTTCTTTCATGTAATAATGTTACTGGCTTTAATTAAAAATTTATGAAAGTAAAAATAAAAGCAGAAAGTAGTGAAAACTGCTTGGTTAACAGACACAACAAGTATTGCATAACTTTTCCAGGGTTGCCAGGTCTGCGTAACAAAACAGCCCAATGGCTAAAAAATATATTATAGCTATTAAGCAGTATCACAGAAGAAAACGTGCAGCTGTGATCACAACTGATATTCAGACCATAGCACAGATTTAGTGTGTTTGCATAACAATAAAACTTTATTGAAGTCAAAAATATTATTTAATATCACTGAATCAACCCAATACATACCAACAAAACTAGTTAAATTAGGGTTAAATCAGGAAGAAAAACAGTGTAAATTTTAGTCTAACTTACATGTGTGACACAATATTTCCAATTAGTTTGTCTATTTTTGCATCAATGGTGCAAACGCAGGCAGGTTGTGTGCTATGAATGTTTGGAAAGCATGAAATGTAAGAGATATTTCGGAACCAAAAGGATCAGATCTTAACAGCGAACACTAACCTGTGCATTTCATTTGTTTGTGACCATAGTTTGTGAATCCTGACTTGCACACACATTCATGGCCGTCTTTGCTGTTTTTGCAGGTTCCTCCTCCACAGATAGATTGATCAAGGTCACATACACCTTTAACAACATGAAAACAACATGTTGGAGAAGGATCTTACATTTCTCAAAAATAATCTGAAGTTTCAATGTGTCAAAACTTGGACTTTACAGTCTTAAAGGACCTACTCCTGCAGGGTTCATATGGATCAGTGAAGTTAGTTTCTCCTGACTTCAGTCTGAAGCCCTCAGCACAGGTGCAGTAAAATGCACCGGGGGTGTTATGACATGTTGCATTTATTCCACAAAATCTGGGATCCTCCTCGCATTCATTTCTGTCTGTAATTTAGGGACAGACAATAAACAACATGTTACCTGAAAACTCTCACATTAGACCAAAAGCAATGTTGCACAATAGATGGCCAGACAATGTCTATAGCTCTAATAGTTTCTTACCAATACACTGAACTCCTTGTCCTGCAATAAATCTCTCTTTCCCATTGCTGGAAATGTAGCCATCTTCACATGTGCATGAATAACCTCCTTCAGGATTGACACATTCTGCATTAAGACCACAATCAGCAATACCATCCACACATTTATTGATGTCTGAAATGAGAAGAACAGAGATTCAGATGTTGTTTCTGCTGCACAGAGGTCATATGAGATGCATCATATCAAGCTCTCTTTACCTTGGCATTTAATTCCATCCGCTTGTGTGAAATTGTGAGTTGGTGTGAACCCTCCTTTACAATGACAGTAGTAACTTCCATTTGTATTGATGCACATTGCATTTTCTCCACAAATGTCTAATGTAATAGTAGACTCACACTCATTTTCATCTATATAATGACAGAAAATGTATGAATAATCACAGCACTTTTTCTTTATTTTTGGTTGCAGTTTATTAAAGAGTGCAGATTCAGTACATAAATATGTCCTATCTGCAATATAATTTGTAGCTATTTTTTTTTTATTACAACTTTTTTAAATTAATATAAAACTATATCAACAAAACTTGATCATCATTTTTTTTGTGGGGCCAGTATAAATGTACACGTACAATCCAAGTAAAATCCTGTTGAGCCCTGATATTGCTTAAAGCTCTTGAAAAAGAGTTGTATATCATATGTTAGTCTTTTTATCCATACCTACACACTTTCCCCTTATCCTTACAAATCCAGGGCCACAGGTCATCACGATGTTCTCTGTCAGTGCCAATAGAAGACCTGTAAACACAAATAAAAAGTGTCTTTTACTTCATGTTTAGTGTCTTTGGTGTGTAGCTTGATGCACAGAGGTCCAAAGGTCTGAGACCACATTGAAAATCTAAGATATACATATATATTTATATTAACATGCAAATAAATAGAACAAAATACTGAGACATTCTGATATTTGTGCTAATTTCCATTCAAGTAATGAAAACGTTTGTATTTAATAGAAATTAGAAGCATTTTCAGTAGTGGCCTCAGAATATTGGACATCACTGTAAATGAACTGTGTTTGTAAACATTGGTGTCATTGAGCATTTAAGTGTCATGTATTTCAAACTAAGCCATGTTCTTGCCTATCTAATCTCATAGTTAAGACATGATGCCAAAATTGCCCTTTATTTATCACCCATAATGGCTAAATTGTTATTCACTAGGAAAAACAGTCTGAGAAGACAAAATTGGAAGGAGTATATATATAAATTAATTATTCGATTCATCTAATGCTATTTCCACTCATTGTTCATGACAGTTGTGTTAGAATGATGGCGATTCAGGAAGTATGAGTGCTCTGTGACTAACTGTAAATAACAGATTTAACTTAACCAAAACTCAGTCCGCAGGGTCACCCAGAAGACTCTTTAAAAAAGTGCAAGACTTTTTACAACCCACAGTGGTGACTCCACCATAGGTGTGTTCTTGCTCACGTGTAAGCACCAGACAAACAATTGTTTTATGAATTTGTTCTTCTTTTCAGCCTAACAGAAAGTTTATGTCCAACAGAAAAAAAGTCATACAGGTTAAAATGAGATTTCTCTTAGAAGAAAACATTCTGTATAGAACCTTAAAGGATTCTGTCAGACACTTCAAATGTAGAACCTTTTAAGGGTTCCATCATGGGGTAATTTTCTGGGTTCAGTTTTTAATTGATTTTGTTTAAATTATTATTTTTTTAATTATATTTTATGAATTAATTAGCTCGTAAACAAACTTTAAACTGTTAAACATGAAAGTATTATGCAAACAATTAAGACATTTCTCCTAATATAGAATTTTTTTTGCATAAAGGGTTCTTTAAAATTTAGTCAAGAACCCTATGGTTTTATATTGAACCCAGTTGAACCATTTTGTCTAGAGTGAAAGTGAGTGAATAATGACAGATTTGTCATATTTGGCTGAACTCACCCTTTAACTTTGAGCTAAACAACACCCAGTTTCACGTATCATTGTCCCACAACATCCCTTACTGAACTCATAAAGTATTGTGATTTTACTATTTCAGTGTCTTTGAAGGTTCATGTCAGTGTTTGCAAACATATCAGTCCCCGTTTTTAGCAAAAAAGTTAGCAAAACCACACAGTGGCTCCATACAAACATCTGTCTCTACATTGATCTGTGGAAACTTCAATCCTAAAAAGAAAAAGTGTGACTCACCCAGACTCAGCAGATACATGTTCCTCATGGTCAAAGAGTGAAAGAGACTTACAAAAGAAAAAATAAACAAAAACAGCTTATGATTTAATCCTGATCAATTCCATGCAAGAAAATTCTTGAGACTCTTCAAAGGTTGTCTTTCTTCAGGCTCCTCACCAACTATCTTCTGTTTCTATGCAGGGCTAGACTCTCAATCTTGCTTCCCAGACGAGGTCTTGTGTCTTTCTCGCTGACTCTAAATTTTGAAAAAGACTGAATTGCCTGTTAAAGTTTTGTGAGTGCAGTCCAGCCTCTTGCTGACACTGAGAGGTCTTTTTTTTTTTCTTTTTTTTTTTTCAACAATAAATTTTAAAAAGCTGCATGGTGTCAGTTTGGTGTTGCGTAATGTTCCTTAGATGCTAATCTGTTCTCGGAATCTTTTCAATGTCATTAAGAAGCAAAAAAATAAAATAAAATAAAAAAATTATAATATTGTTAAGATTACAGATAGAGCATTCAGATAAAGTTGCAAATCAACAATCTTAGAAAAAAAGGTTAAATGGGATTCTGTATAGAACCATAAGGTTCTTGACTGAATTAAAAAAAACACACACATGCCAAATAAGGTTCAATATTAGGAGAATTGTCTTAAATATTTATTATAAACTTGTTACAGTGTAATTATACACTTAAGTATTGAGTAAAATTAATTAAAATGAACTTACTAAAGTGTTACCAATTATTTATTTATAAATAAATACTTAGTTAATACTGAACACTGATGATGTGTGCATTTGTAAGTGTTACTTCCTGTTTTCAGGATGCTATGAAGAGCGTTCTGCTGTGAAGGTGTCAGATAAAAGAGCGTTCTGCTGTGAAGGTGTCAGATAAAAGAGCGTTCTGCTTTCAGTGTTGATGTTTCATCACCCATGCAGTTTCTAATGCACAAATGTATAATTGTATAATAATCCCGAAAAAAGCACAAATACGGCAGAGATGGCAAGTTCAGCAGGTGGAATTAGCTGAGGTGACATGACGGCTAACAGCAGACAAACGGTTAGTAGTGACAGCAGCAGCAATTCACCTGTCACTCAAGTGGCCACGCCCTTAATTATGCAGAACTTTAAGGCTTAATATAATTTAAACGGATGAGTTATAAAAAAAATCACCCCCCTCACAGTTGTCATGAAAGGCAAAATTAGCTATATAGACCAAAACCAATATTTGTACCAGGCTGTAAACATTTTTTTTTTCTGCTGTAAAGTTGGGCATTTTATCATGGGGGATATATGGAATTGACTCTCTTTTGGAGCCTGTCTCTAGAGGCCAGTCGATGAACTGCAGTTTGTCACTTCCGTGTTGGCTTCATGAGAGAGACTGGGGCTCTGTCTGACTTTTTCCAGTCCACTTTTAGACAGGCACTTGCAAACTTCCCTAAGCACTTCCCCTTCGGGCGAATCCCTGCCATTGATTAGCAGACCATCACCTGCTGTTAGCATTCCATTGACTCCCAATCATTTTGGCGTCACTTTGACAGTGAATAACTTTACATCTGAGGCGTTTAAAGACTCCATTGGTAACACTTTACAATAAGGTTCTTTAGTTAACATTAGTTAATTACCTTAGTTAACATGAACTAAGAATGAACAATATTTCTTCAGCAATTATTAATCTTAATTAATATTAATTTAAACATTTACTAATACGTTATTAAAATCAAAGGTTGTATTTGTTAACATTAGTTAATGTGCTGTGAACTAACATGAACAGCTTTATTTTTATTAACTAACATTAACAAAGATTAATACATACTGTAACAAATGTATTGCTCATTGTTAGTTCATGTTAGTTAATACATTAAAGTGTTACCACTCCATTTGTCCATTATTTATTTCTAAAGAAACACAAAAATGTATAAAAGGCTCCATTACCTTGTATCTTATGTTATGGTCCCGTAGAAGCAGTTTTTGTAAAAATAGGCTAACGATTGCGTCATAACCACTCGACTCTCTGTCGCACAGTAGAGAGATTACCGTACAGACAGGAGGAGAAGCTTGTGGGCAATCGGGGGGACATGCAGTCAAAATTACAAAATAATTAATCAGAATACTTAGCAAAAGTTGCTCCTGCTCCTAGCTCATGGACAGCTCCTACTCACACTCTCCGTCTCTGCAAGTTTCGGAAGGGAATGATTCCGATTTCTCTTGGCACAGCTACTAGAAGACGGACAGGTTGCTCACGTCACATCTACGTCGTCAAGCTCAGTTAGAGTCTGCTCAGTACGCTCAGCCATCAGGAAGTGAGTGCTTCTAATTGACTTCACTTTTCTCCGTTGAAGTCTATGGGGTTGCTGTGTCTGTTTCTTTTACTGTCTATGGCATAGAGCGTATTCAGCTCATTGCAGTTTCCACCAGTAGTGGGCACTCGTGCAACGTAAGCAATGATGTCCATCCGAGTGAACGAGACGGAGGGAAGTTAGCAAGTGAAGGGGCATGACAATTTTGGACTGGAAAGCAGGCTGGAAGGTTGCCGCTCGAGCAAGACTCACGCAAGTGACGCAACCCATAGAAACGAGTTATGGCAACGGCACCTCAGACTCACAGACACGTAAAAATAAACGTGAATTCAGGCTACTTTAGTTTTGTACACATTATCATGTTAATTATAATCAAATGCATTTTGTTTTATTGACCACAATATTATCATTGATATTTGTTTGAGAGGGCACTTTCGATTCATTTTGAAAAAGGGCAAGGGCTCCCAAATTATGCATAATTATACTTCTGACATGGTGTGAACACACTATGAATTAGAAGTACACTTTAGTGTAAGCTTTTAAAAAGGGTGCTTATTACAGAAATAATATAGTAGCTGCCCACTGCTCCAGGTGTGTGTGTGTTCACGGTTTGCAGTGTGTGTGTGTGTGTGTGTGTGTGTGTGTGTGTGTGTGTGTGTACTCACTGCTCCTAATGTGTATGCACTAACTTGGTTGGGTTGAATGCAGAGGAAAAATTCTGAGTTTGAGTTACCATTCACATGTCATTGATAATTATCAATATCTGTTTTCGGGATGCCGAGAGCTTCACGGCAAACTTAGACTTGACAGACAGGTGAGCAAATGTACACAAAACAAATCAATGTTATATCGCTCAACATGATGAAATGTTTGAATATGATCAGTTTGTTACTCTAATGTTGATCTAGATTACTGCTAGTCTCATATAGCCAACAAACTAACACAAATAACATTATAACTTTCAACACACTCAAATGCTGTTTAGTATGATAGTGTGTTACGTGTCGGAACGTAAATTCTGTGTTTCATATTGTTCAGAGCAAGTGTGTGCGCATGTGTGGTGCCTTTTCTCTCTCTCTCTCTCTCTCTCTCTCTCTCTCTCTCTCTCTCTCTCTCTCTCTCTCTCTCTCTCTCTCTCTCTCTCTCTCTCTCTCTCTCTCTCGTTTCCGTTTGCGCATGCGTGGATGAGTGACTGCGAGAGGTGTGTGAGCGTCTGAGTGAGTGCTGACGATGCTTCTTTCTGTAAGTTTTTCCTTACATCTCCTTCTTTTTCTTGCGGATCTGTTACTGTTTTTAGGGTGTAATTTAAACTTTTTGTGTCAAGTGCTGCTGAAATGGGGACGCATTCTGATGGTCTTTCGTTTTTAACCGCACGGCATGGATGTAAATGCATGCCGGACGAATCAATCAAAGTCGAAGATGTTTTAAATGCTATTGGAGATGAGTTAGGTGCTCGTAATATCTTATCGGCATCTAGAATGAATAAAGCCATTGTTGTCTTTCTTAAAGAGGAGTCTATGGTAGACGTTTTGGTTGAGCGTGGTTTGTCTGTAAGAGATGTTTTTTTGTCAATTTTACCGCTATCTAATCTGGCAAAAAAAGTGATGTTATCTAACGTACCCCCGTTCATTCCTAATGACTCATTAGAGCGCTTACTTGTTCGCTACGGCAAATTAGTGGGGCCTTTAAAGATGATTCCTCTAGGCCTAAAAAACCCTGAGTTGAAGCATATAATGTCTTTTAGGCGCCAAACACACATGGTGTTGAATGCAGATTGTCAATCTTTAAATGTCTCTGCAAAGATGACTTTACAAGGCAAGGATTACACAATATTTATTAGCACAGAGTCGATGAAATGTTTTAATTGTGGTCGATATGGACATATAAAGCAGACGTGCCCATTAAATGTTGAGGCTGTGAGTGTAGTGGAAAATGAGGATGAACCTGCTAATGTAGAGCAAGTAATTCCAGCTACAGAAAACCATAGTGCGGGTGAGAAAAATGAAGAACAAGTTGAGACGATGACTCTGTCTGGTGATAGAGCACATCAAATTGTACTTGAATCACCAAGCAATGTGAGTGCAAATGAACATTCTGTTGATTCAGATGCACTTTTGAATGATGGAGGTGGAAATGACTCTGTAGTAGTTGCTGCGGAAAAAAATGAAGTGGATGATTCTGATGCACAGATTAAGTTTGCGGGAGAGACTCAAATGCTGGTTGAAAATTTGTCACAGAATATAACAGACTCACCACTAGAGTTAGAACAAGTTGAATCTCAGTTGATTGACTATGATAGTGCTGACAGTGATACATCAGATGAAACGGGTGTGACTGAATTAAATTCTCAAGGAAATTCTGAAGGGAAAGCCTCCAGTTTTAAACTGAAGTCTCTTTATTCTGTTCAGCAGATTAATAATTTCCTTGATGCTACATTTAATCAACGAAAACCTAAACTTGAGACTTATTTTCCTGATTTACAACTTTTTGTTGAATCTGTTAATATGGCTATGAGAAAAGCTACACTTGATGAAATTGACCAGCCCAAACGTTACAGACTTAAGAAACACATCAGTGCTGTTAAGCAAAGATTGAAAGTCTGTCATAAGAAATAATATAGCCATGATTCTCCATGCATTTATTTTTCTGGGTTTTTTTTTGTGCCCCTTTTTTATTTACCACATGACATTCTTAAACATCGGGACCTTTAATGTTAATGGTTGCCGGGGCACAACTAAGAGAGCTGCTTTATTTGATTATTTAATCTTTAAAAAAGCAGATATAATCTTGCTTCAAGAAACCCATACAGATTTACAAAATCAGGCACACTGGGTTAGAGATTGGAAGGGAATCACTTTATTGAGTCATGGAACAAATTTAAGTGCAGGTGTTGCCATGCTCTTTTCGTCTCGTATTGGTAATCAACCAGTAATGCTTGAAATTATGCCTGGTAGAATTTTGCGAGTAGATATTACTCTTGGTGAAATTGATTATACCTTCTTTAATGTTTATGCACCAAGTGTTGGTCAGGAGCGTGTACTTTTCTTTGGAAAACTTTCTGATGCTCTGTTACAGTGTTCTCAAGATAATGTGGTTGTAATGGGGGGGGATTTTAATTGTACAATAAATCCATCTTTAGATCGGAATCATGATGAACCCCATCCATTATCTGCTGGAATTTTGAAAAATCTGATTGATTTCCATGACTTTGTAGATTTATGGAGGGAGGCCTTTCCTGGGATGAGACAATATACTTGGTTAAAGAGAAATTCAAATAGATTGTCTGGAGCCAGACTGGATCGGTTCTATGTTAGAAAAAGACACAGAGATATTTTTTTTAATAGTTGTATTTCTCCCTCATTTCTCTCTGATCACCATTATTTTTCAATGTCTGTCTCGGTTATATCTTCTAAAATCTATAAATCACAGTGGCGTTTCAATAATAGACTTTTACAAGATCACAATTTTCTTCAATCTTTCAATATTTTCTGGGAATCTTAGAGAGAAGAGAGAAATAGATTTCAGTCACTAAGTCAATGGTGGGATATTGGTAAAGTCCATATAAAGATATTTTGCCAACAATATACTGCACAAAGTATCGGAAGCCTAAAAGAAGAAATGAAGATTTTAGAACAAAGCATCCTTGAACAAAGCGTCAGGAATGTTCGTGATGACCTAACTTCTATTGATCACATCACAGAGAATAAGCTTCTGTTGAAAAATCTGTTGGAGGAAAGAGGAAAATTTGCTTTTTTAAGAACTAGATTTTCCCAACTTAATGAAATGGACAGTCCCACCACCTTTTTTTTTGGACTTGAAAAAAAGCCAAGGGAGCGAAAACAATTTCATCAATTGAAACTTCCAAATGGACGAGTGACAACTAATCAACAAGAGATTCAGTCTCATGCAATTTCTTTTTATGAGGACTTGTATTGTTCTGACCAGTGTGATGACTCAACAACAGACCAATTTTTACAGGATTTGCCAAATATTTCAGAGGATGAAAGGTTACAGCTTGACAATCCTTTGACCTTTTCTGAGGTTTCACAGGCTGTTCAGGAGTTGAGCCTCGGGAAGTCACCTGGGATAGATGGCCTTACAGTGGAATTTTACAAATCCTTTTGGAAACTAATGGGCCAAGATTTGTATGATGTCCTTTTAGGATGCATTAATGGAGGAACTTTGCCTTTAAGTTGCCGGAGAGCAATGTTGACATTGATCCCCAAAAAAGGAGACCTTGGATGCCTAAAAAACTGGAGACCAGTTTCACTGTTATGTGTTGATTTTAAAATCTTGTCAAAAACATTGACTAACAGACTCAAACAACATATGGCAACCATAATCCACGTGGATCAAACTTTTTGCATCCCTAAGCGGACAATTTTTGACAATTTATTCTTGGTGAGAGACATCATTTCTGTTGCAAAAAGATACAAGTTGGACATTGGCTTACTTTCTTTGGACCAGGAGAAGGCCTTTGACCGAGTAGACCACCACTACATGTTTAAGACTCTGGAAGCTTTTGGATTTGGTCCATACTTTGTATCTTGTATTAAGCTGCTGTATAGTGATATTTTTAGTATGCTTAAGATTAATGGATCTTTGACTAGATCTTTCTCAGTGACCAGAGGCATAAGGCAAGGCTGTCCTCTATCAGGCCTTCTGTATGCGATGTCTATAGAACCACTTTTAGTTATGCTGAGGAAACAGTTATGTGGTGTCTCTCTTCCTGATTCTCCTGAAATTGCTCCCATTAAACTAACTGCTTATGCGGATGATGTAACGATAGTTATAAAACATTCTGAGGATATTACCAGGTTAATTTCTTGTTTAAATAATTTTCAAAAAGCATCATCTGCTTGCATTAACTGGGAAAAATGTACATCTTTTTTGCTGGGTGATTGGCAAATTTTTGTACCTCCAAAATTGCCAAAACAGTGTAAATGGGGCAGGGATGGTTTCAAAATGCTTGGAGTTTATTTTGGGAATGAACAATATGTAAAGAAGAATTGGGAGGGATTAATTGATCGTGTTAATGGTAGGCTTCAGAGATGGAGATGGCTACTTTCACAACTTTCTTTTAGAGGAAGATGCTTGGTCATTAATAACATTATAGCCTCAATGTTGTGGCATAAGTTTACTGTTCTAGACCCTCCAAAAGACTTGCTTAAATGTGTTCAAAAAGCATTGGTTAATTTTTTCTGGGATGGATGTCATTGGCTTCCTCCAGGAGTCCTTTACCTTCCAGTGGCAGAGGGAGGTCAAGGGCTTATACATCTGGAGTCAAAGATCTTGGCAATGAGGATGCAAACATTGCAGAAACTATTGTATAGTTCAAATGATGTGCCTTGGGTGTGTTTCGGGAGATCTATACTTAAAGAGATAGGTGGAATAGGTATTGACAAACAATTATTCCTAATGAAGAAAACTTTTGTCAAAAAGTTTTCTGATCTGTCTTTTGGGTTTTATGTCTCAGTGCTCAAATCATGGGACTTGTTTGAAATATCAAGAACTGTTGAGGAGCATTATGGTGTGGAGGAACCTATTTTTTTTAATCCTCTTATTGAGCTTCCATCAAATATATCTCAATCTTTAATCAATAGATTTTTGAATACTGGTGTCACTAAAGTTATTGATTTGATTGATTTAAGAAGAGGACAATGGAGAACTTCACAGTCACTTGCTGATCAAGTTGGCTTGAATTCTCTTAGAATTATAGAAGGATTTGTTAGGGGTTTTAAATCCTCCATTCCTTTATCATTTGATCATTTTGTTAATCATGTTTTGGAAGATGGTGTAGTATGGCTGAACTTTCCTCAGTTAAATGTGTTTCCTAAAGAATGTGGTATTGATGACTCTGGTTCGGTTTCCTTATTGAAAGGCTATGGAAAAATGGTTTTTGTTGGTATGGGGAAAAAAATATTGTATCACATATGTGTTAAAACTTTACATTTGGGTCAATTGAAAGGAAAAGTTGATACTAAATGGAGAGCTCAACTCTCTATATCTGAAGATACTTTTCCATCTTGGAGACTTTTGTATAAACCTCCACTTTCTAAGAGATGTGGTGATCTTAATTGGAGACTGATCCATTGTATCTTAGCTACAAATCAATTTGTTGCCAGGATGAATGAAAATGTTTCGTCGAATTGCCCATTTTGTGATGCGCTTGATACTATTTTTCATATGTTTTGTGACTGCCCTAGACTTGTTCCTATTTTTGAACTGTTGAGAAAAATAATAACAAAATTAGGGTTTCTGTATACCAATAGCTTATTTATATTGGGCTGTTATTATAAGAAGTCTTTACGAGAACAATGTGTACTTGCTAATTTTGTCATTGGTCAAGCAAAATTAGCAATTCTGAAATCTCATCAGGAAAAGAATGCAGGAAGAGACATTTGTATGGTGGCATTGTTCAGATCCTTAGTGGAAGCACGAGTGGTTATAGAATATACATATTACAAGCATGTTAATAATGTTATTTTCTTTAAATGGAGATGGTGTGTTAAGGAAGCACTGGTTTCAGTGAATGAGTATGGGGGGTTGGGTTTTAATTGGTAATGATTTTTTTTAATGGGTGATATATAATTGAATGTGTTAAGAACATGGTTTATATATGTTTATTTATTTATTAGAAAATGTGTGTTTAATGTGAATGTAAAGGAATAATGTATATCTACATTTTTTATGTAGAATAAAGAGGTTGTAAAAGTCAAAGTCTATCGCTCCATATCTATCACTGAGACTGTGAGAGGTCGGAGGCCCTTTTATTTTATACTATTTTCTCCTGTTTATTGGTCAACAGGGAGGTAAGAATTGTATCTTTGTTTGTTATTTAATTCCAGGAAAGACAACCTAAAATTTGTTAGAAAACCCCCATTTTGTTTGTTGTTTTGGCCGACCATACCTCAACCTAAGTTATTAATTTACCTTTCTTTTTGAAAGAAAATCTTACCCCTATGTAAAAATAAAAATTGACTACTTTTGACTATTGACTATTTGACTACTTGTGTTGTGGAGTGTTTGTGGGAGCAGGAGACGGAACTCCGGGCGACGCCTATTTTCGGGTGTCGCTCTCCATGTTTGTGCGTGTGGCACGTAACATAGTGTAACGTTAGACCAAGTGAAACAGTGCTGCGTTACCTCACAAGTTTAATTCGTCAAATAAACGGACCTTTGTGAGTGAGTAGTAATTCAGCACTTGCGGGTAGTTCGGCAGAATGAAATGTCCTTATTCCTTTATATCCGTGAGACTCGCGTGTGGCGCTGATTTCTGTCTCTCATTTACAATCGCGCCCTGCTTCATAGCACAGTCATGTTAAAAAAACATGAATATTTTCACTCATCCATAAACATTATTAGATCCATCAGAATGACAGTAAGTTCCATGATTCTGCTTGTTCACTGGGTTATCAATCTACGCCAGTGGTGCCCAATCCTACTCCTGCCGATCGACTGTCCTGTACAGTTCATCTCCAACCCTAATCAAACACACCTGCCTTTAATTTTCAAGTGATCCTGAAGACCTTAACTGGTTGCTTCAGGTGTGTTTGATTAGGGTTGGAGATGAACTGTGTAGGACAGTCGATCAGCAGGAGCAGGATTGGGCACCTCTGATCTACGCCTTTGTTACAGTAAGAGGTTAGCGACACCTAGCGGCAAAAAAAATTTTTACATATTGTTGCTTTACATGCGTATAATGAATGCAATGTTTTCATACAAATAACTGCACATTAAATGTTAAATGGCAGCCAATGTTAAATGAAAATCTATTATGGTTTCACACAGCAACAACGTAACCTAGTGTAAGAAGGGCTGTGGAACATGTAGGAGACCCTGACAAAGTGGTGTATTGCTGTCTGTCCTTTTGTCTAAATCTTGACCAGCGCCTGTGAAAGTGAGTGCTGGTTCTTTTCACATGGACCAATACTTTAAGTGTTCATAATGAACAACCTTTGGTTCTGCTCGGGTCCAACACTGTATAAATGATCCACAGTCTACAGTATCCACATGATACTTGTCCATTTTGGGTCAAGTTTCTTTGTTTCTGTGAAGAAACAAAGAAAAATGATCATTCATCCACACCAGGTCACTAACTTTGAAAGGTCTGAATTTCTCATACCTATTTAAGTGGTACTCACTTTGAGTCTCACCCCAGATTTCCACCAACTGGAATGGCTGAGGATCGGATAACCTCGCGATATAAGTGCTGAATTGCTGCGGAGCTCTCCGGCATCTGGCAAAAACAGAAGCTCTGCGTATCTGCTCCGGAGGGCTGCGGATTACCGGAGTCGGAACGCAGCCGTTCCGCAGTCAGTGAAAATACACACATTAGCTGTGTCCCAATGTGAAGGCTGCATCCTCCGAAGGTCTGAAGACTTCAAGGATGCAGCCTATGCATCCTTCGAAGGACGCACCATGTAGCCTTCATAGGATTTCGTAATTGCACAACCAGGTGTTTCTGATCACCGCTCCTCAACGGTGCGAGAGGACAGCTGCCATCCTGATAATTCATTTGATACAGCCTAATTGAGTAAACAGCTGTGGAGCCAGAATTGGCTATTGTCATTTTTGTGTTTTATATTTTACTGGAGGACATGTTGAGGATGTTTCAGCCCCGGCGCTGCCGGATCGTGTATTTTCGGTTTAGCCCGGTTTGAATATAAAAGACAATTTAATATAAAAAAGTTCAGTATTTCTCGCGCTCGTCATCGGCAGCTGTCACGGTTGCCAGGCGACAAGAACAATCCTCCGCAGGCTAGACCGGTCCGAGTGCTTCAGATGCGCCCTTTGATATGGGACGGAGCGAATATTGTGACAATAGACCTACATTTTGTTACTTTAATTTTCGGAACTTCATATTTCGTTAAATATTCACGTACAAATGTGAAGTAACCTACTGTACTGAATTACCTTTTTTCCCTCACATATGATTTTACATTAAACTACACAAAAGTATATAATGTAACAACCTTGAAAATATTCAGAAGTAAAATGCAGTAGTAGCATAATATAAATACAAAACAATAATAAAAACCCTGACAAGGAGTTTTTTCCCCTGCAGAATACATACCTCTAGTTTTACTATTGATACTAAAAACGTATTAAAAGTACTTTTTTCAGAAATTACTCTTTTTGAAAAAGAAATAAAAACCTCAGTGACATGGGAGCCGTCGATTGAGTCAGCCCTGCAAACCTGTTGGTAGACAACTTAGTGGATAGTGGAAATATGCACTCAAACACTCTGGAGACCATCCCAGATGATGTCCCACCAGCAGAGAGGCCTTACCAGGGGCAGCCCATCCCGGTCCAGCAGCTCCAGGGTCTCCCTGCTCAGCTCAATAAAAGTATTATTTTTTTCTTATTTTATGTAGTGTAGATGTTTGTTGATTTTGATGTGTTTAACGTATGTTGTTAATAGTTGGAAAAAGTACTTTAATGTAGCCTGTGGAACAAATGATTTTCATTTACCAATTTTATTTGAAAAAAAGCAACAACAAAATAATGTACAGATTTTTTCTTTCCTTTTAAAAAAATAAAAGTGAAAAAAGTTCAACAAGAATTATGTAGAAAAAATATATATTTTTCAATCATTTTCTCAAGAAGAGAAAACAGCCTGTCCATCCTCTCCCTACTCTCCTCCTGTGCTCTCCTCGCCTCTGCCTTCGTGCTGGTGCTGCTGGTGCTGGCTCCTCCTCACCGTGGGCACCCACTGCTGACACTGCTTTCCCACTCACACCCTCACCTGTCCCAGGACACTTGCAATCCTAAGGGCAGAGCAAATGAACCATGGCTTGTTAACAACAACAGCACAATACATTTCAGCAAAGACGTGTGTATTAACTTTCTTACTTTGTATTTTTTTTCTCCTGAATTGCTCTAAAAAAGCTTAACACATGGGTGCAATCTTAAGTGCATTGTTAACACTGCAAAATATGACACATCAAGATATGCATACAAAATACTTAAGAAATCATATTTCTATATACTCATATATATATATATAAGCCTGTGGAGGAGTGATCCAGCACTCAGATTTCATCAAAAATATCTTAATTTGTGTTCCGAAGATGAACGAAAGTCTTACGGGGTTGGAACAACATGAGGGTGAGTAATTACTAACAGAATTTTCATTTTTGGGTGAACTAACCCTTTAATGATCACCATGTTGTACTTCACTTATTTCACCTTTTCCCGGGCCTATGGGCAAACAAATTTACATTTCAACTCAGGGTAACTGTATACAACCAGCCCTCTGACAACTAGCCATTGTGGTTTTTTACATCAGGCGGTGGTGGTTGTAGCAGCATCCCGTCAGGGTGAAAGAGGAAATACAGCAGGAAATTAGCTACTACTTACTAAGAATTACTAAGTTGGTGGTGCCATGATGCAATGCAATCCAGAACAACAGAATGTGTAAAAGAATCACATGTGAATTGCTGTTACGGAGGAGCGCCGAACGGGCCACCTGTCCGACCCGGGTCCTTTGAATCGTCCTAATCTTATCTTGCAGCGCCCATGGTGACAGTGCAAGATTTTTAACAAAGCATCAACTCTAGAATATTTTTAAAAGTCATTGTTTGTTTATTTGATAAAATGAACCATTAAAATAATGACAAATCTACTGAGCACGAACCACACACTGGTCTACACCTGGTCACTAAATAATAAAAAAAACGGCTCGTAAGAGTCGTTTGGAGAATCGGACTACACTGGTCGACTATGTTGGTTGGTATACTGTGGATTGATTAAGCATCACACTCTGTAAAAAAAAAACATAACAGGCACGTCGTGACCCTCCAGTTCTCAGATTTAGGATGCTGGCCGCCAGCCTGTCCCGAACAACAACTCAGTCAATCTCCAATAATGCCAGTGGTTCCTTAACCTGTAACCAAAAAGACTAACACACACACACCGACACACAGCTTTTCCAAGGTTTGGCCAGATTTGGCCAGGCTCTAACTATAAACAGGAGAGTCATCTCAAAACATCAAGATAATATGTTCATTCTCTCAAGGAGATCTACACTTTAGTCTAACTGGAAAGTAAGGCTTTAACAAAGAAATGGTCCCTTAAACTATTGGCTTCAATGACCCCTATGTGTTTTAACACGTTGAAGACCAAAACACAAAACAAGTCCCTATTTCATTTCTGAAAGCCAGGCTAAATAAGCAAGTACTGTCAGATATCAAATACAGACATTAAAGAATACATGAAAAGAACATTTCAGTAATCACAATGGTAACTTCTATAACAAAGTAAAATCTCCAGAGAAGTCATTCAACTTATTTGATATTTAGAAGGAAAAAACATTGATTAATACCTTGATTATAATCACTTATTACATATACATTGAAGCCGCAGTGGATTCCAATCCACCCCCTTCAATGCACACACTATAAGGTTTCTAGTAGTGGTTGTATGATGTATGTATATGATTTGGTAATAGGGTAGAGCTACACTTGTCAAATTTAAGCTGATTTCCTGAATTTTTTAAACATGTTTAAAAATGATTGGTAGCTCAGGAGATATTACTTCAGGGTAAGGTACTCTGCTCGGCTCGTAGTTTCTCATACATGATGCAATCTACAACCATATGACCATAAACGATTCCATGATTTCTCCCAACAGAGAAAAAAAGAAAACCACTGAAACTGATCTTCTCCAACGGCAAAGATTCCACTGTGTACACCCGGCAAATTTCTAGTTGATGGTGCCTTGATGCAAAATAAACGTCATGCAGTGTGAAAAGAAACGTACACCAGTGGTCAGATTTTGTTTTATTCATTTTTAATGTAGAACGAGCCCAGCAAGCAATTTTGCATCTAATAGACGTCTAATAGCCGTCAAAACACAGCCCAGACGTCTAGGCTAAAACGAGGCTAATTTTGGGTTGTCAGTGAAAATCTAATAGACGTCTAAACATAGCCCAAGAATAGACAGCTATTGAATGACTACATATATACGTCAAATAGACGTCTAACCATAGCCCAAGAATAGACAATTAGACAGCTATCGAATGACTATATTTATACGTCTAATAGACGTATAACCATAGCCCAAAAATAGACCAGTCATCAATTAGACAGCTATTAAACGACTACATATATACGTCTAATAGACAGGCAATATGGGTCTAGGCTAAAACAAGGCTGATTTTGGGCTGTCAGTGAAAATCTAATAGACGTCTAAACATAGCCCAAGAATAGACAGCTATTGAATGACTACATATATACGTCAAATAGACGTCTAACCATAGCCCAAGAATAGACAATTAGACAGCTATCGAATGACTATATTTATACGTCTAATAGACGTATAACCATAGCCCAAAAATAGACCAGTCATCAATTAGACAGCTATTAAACGACTACATATATACGTCTAATAGACAGGCAATATGGGTCTAGGCTAAAACAAGGCTGATTTTGGGCTGTCAGTGAAAATCTAATAGACGTCTAACCATAGCCCAAGAATAGACTAGTCATCAATTACACTACATATACATGTAATAGACAACAAAATGAGGCATAAGGATTCTTTTCACTCAAATATAACAGGTTCTCATAAATGAAAATCCATCCAAACTAATTGATTATAAAGGGATTTATTTAGAACAATTATATTAACAACTTAGACAACATTCAAACATAAAAATGAACAAATAAAATATTGGAAAATATGTAAAACAACTTAAGATACTAACATTTTTATGAATTAATTGTTAGCTTTATATCCATAACCACCACCCCCTGCTCTCCCTGGTGCTTGTTTAAAATGACCAGAAATTGCATTTTTTATTTCCCATTCAGTCGCCGAAGGAAAGTTGGTCATCACTGCGTCTGCCAAATGAGAAAAAGAAAAAAATTATTGCTCAAGAAAAGTATTGATGACAATAATTTTGAACTAATTACAGTCATTCACTTTTGCTAGGATGCACACTAGAGCTGGCCAATATAGAGTTAACGGAATATAGATTGAGACTATATAATTTATATCAATATAGACAATAATTTATATCAATATTATTAATAAATTAATAACAATAATTGAACATTTTTGCCTGCATAATGGTGCTGCACTAATTATATATATATATATATATATATATATATATATATATATATATATATATATATATATATATATATATATATATACACACACACATATACATACATACATATATATATATATATATACACACACACATATATTTTAGGGGTGTAACGATACACGTATTGAACCATTCTGTACGAGGCTTTCGGTTCGATTTCAGTACGGATTTTTAAACACAAACGGAACTGTTCGTTAGACAATTTTTACTGCTGACCAAAATTTTTTAATTACAAATGTAGGCACGTCAAAAAGCGCGCTCATAATGTAAGAGAAATCATAACAAATCGTGACAACAATCGTGCTCTTTCAGGTAGTGACCATATAGACCTGCATTATATGACTTGACTTAAAAATATCAAAATTGAAACTACTTCAGAAACAAAGACACCTACATCTTGGATTCCCTTAAGGTAAGCTAAAACATGCCAAAATTTAATTTCAAAGTGAACTATCCCTATAAATCATTCTTTATCACTTACTCATATAACTCTAATGAACATAAAAAGATACTTATAGGGGTAGTTCACTTAAAAAAAAAAATCATGTAAGCATTTACTCACTTTCACTTGGTTCCAAACCTGTATGGCTTTCTTCTGTTGAACACACACAAAAAAATATATATTTTGAAGAATGTTGGTAACAAGACATTTAATGGTAGTCAGTGACAAGTGTTCTGTATATTCAATTGCTGTACTTTGTTGACTGATTGCTGTGGATAATTTGCAATAAACAGTGTCTTTAAATAAAATAAAGTGGATTACATCACTCCAGTTGTGAGGTTTTTACACTGGCTATCTGTCTGTCAAAGAATTCATATCAAAGTACTACAGCTGGTTATTAAATTAATTAACATTTTAAGGCCAAAGTAAATTTCTAATCTTCTGATGCATTATGAACCATCCAGAGCAGACCTCTCAGGTCATCTGGGACAGTAGCCAGCTACTTTTATATCAAATTTATAAGTCAAAATTAAAAAAATTAAAAAAAAAGTCAAAACAAAACATGGAGAAGCAGCATTCAGTTTTTATGCACCATATCTGAAACAAATTCACTGAAAACTGAATGTATGCTGCATATTTTAATTCTTTTAAATCGAGTTTAAAGACTTTACTGTTTGCCACTACCTTTTATTAATTGGAAAGGAATTTTTTTTTAATATATATAATTTCTTTTCATGTTGCACTATGTTGCTGTTAAGTGTTATGTAAAGTACTTTGAAAGTTTGCATTAAATCAAAAACCATTATTTCTTACTCTAATCTAAAAACAAAAATATATTGGTATATTTAATAATAATAAAAAATAGTAATGATAATATTCATAGTTTCATGCTTACCACCTTGAATTTAGATATGGGCACACAGTTGCAATAACACATGCAGGTAACGTTAACGTTAACTTGTTGGAGAAAAATAGTAACTTACTCTGCAATGGTAATGTTAAAATGTCACGGTTTCTACACATTATAACAACTAACTAATTTAAACAATGAACATAACAAAAATAACACGCATACTTACAAGATCGAAGTAGAAATTTGAAGGTTTTCAGAGTGTTGCTCGCCCGTTGCTCTCCAACAGCTGCCTCGTGTAAAATAAAATTGAAAATGGAGGAAATGTGTATCGCGAGATCTGGCTAAAGTGATCTAGTCGCGCAATGCCAGTAGTCCCAGTAGTCACGTCTCAGTAGTGTTTCGATTGTGCCATCTAGCGGTTGAGAAATGCCATTGCATTTGATTTAATTTGAAATGATAGCAGTCTAGTAGATTGTGTATGAATGTTATGTTTATGTGTGACAGCAAACATTAAGCTGTGTGAGCGAAAACATTTTTAAGACTAATATTCTTATACTATATCGCTGGTCTGAATCAGGGCTATAGCCAAGCCGTACGTAGACCAGATTGCCTTGATTTCGCCAGGTGGGCTAAAGCAGACCGCATATAGACCCTTTTACAGTTGGTAAACACATGGTGACGTATTTGTGTGGGCGGGGCTTAGCTGGAGGCAGAAAGATCCCTCTGGCCGCTTCACTAACGCTATTTGCAAGTTTTGTTAGCTGGTTTTTTTAACAATGACTGTAGAAAATCCGATTTTGTCTTAATGTGCGAGGTCACTCACTGTCCAGGACCGCGATTGTTATTTGCAAAAGTTAATTTTAACGGACGGAACCAGATGACCGTACACGCTCAGTCAATGGACGATCTGACAGGATTAACATTAACGCTACCTCCGGTTGAGTGGCCTGACTTCTACACCTACCCGGATAGAGAAACCGAGGGTAAAGAGAAACTGAGGGCATATATTTAGATGCCTATAATAACTATGTGCTGAATGGTAATGTAAAGATTTGTGTGTATGACAAAGAGTATAGAAGTACCTTACTATACTCTTTGTGTATGATCCGCAGTTCTGCCTAACCAGCGCCAAGAAGAGTGACACTACGGTGCAATTTTAATGATATGAATATTTTCTAGAAATAAAAAATCCAGATACAGCATACTCATTTTTCATCGATTCTTGTACCCAACAACACAACAAGATGACATTTAATAATAAAAATAATAATTTAAGCTCCTTATTATGTAGCCGAATCTGTGCTGGTTTGTATTGGCCGCCTCCAGTTTTCCGTTTGTTTTGCCTCCAGCTAGCGCCGTGACGTAACTGTGACGTCCGCGCAAAAGGGGTCCAATTCGGAGCTAAATCGTGACTACAGATCGACCATGTCGTGAAATGACACATTGAACCTTGTAGATATCATTACCAATGCGAACGTGATGAAATATTAACCATTTCATGCACTTCCTGGCAAAAAAACTACAATTAATCAGTTTTGACTAAAAGTGGTCTACAATAGCCGGGTCTGAATACGAGCTAAATCGTGGCTACGCACAGCCTACATATATAACATGTAAAATAAAGCAAACCAAACAACTTGTAAGCACAGTTGACTTTGCTTACATGATGGAATATCATACATCTCACAAGTTATTTTGGAAAAAAATACATTTATCCAGATTAAATGTTATTTGGGCTAAAAGAGGGTTACACATAGCCGGACTATATCGGGTCTATATTTAACCCAGACGTTGAAATGACGGCTATTGCTTGCTGGGAGACTTAAAGGAGAAGTTCACTTTTAAAATGAAAATTCTGTCATCATATACTCACCCTCATGTTGTTTCAAAGCTGTATGAATTTCTTTCTTATGCTGAACAGAAAGGAAGATATTTAGAAGAATATCAGTAACCAGACAGTTTTTGGGTCCCAATGACTTCCATAGTAGGAAAAAAATATACTATGGAAGTCATTGGGACCCAAAAACTGTCTGGTTACTGATATTCTTCTAAATATCTTCCTTTCTGTTCAGCATAAGAAAGAAATTCATACAGCTTTGAAACAACATGAGGGTGAGTATATGATGACAGAATTTTCATTTTAAAAGTGAACTTCTCCTTTAACACATAACACATTCAAAATTTAATTAGTGGTTGGTTCTTGCTAAGCGTCAATATTTCCATTACTCATATATTACACATTAAATTCATATTTACATTCAGAAACCACTAGTAGGCAACATTTTCACACACCGTCAGAACCAGAAAAACAATCACATGTGAAGTCATTGGCTTTGGATTAAAAAAAAATGCATGCTCAGGAATTTATTAAAATGTGAGAGTATTCTTTTTATCTGCATAATGCTTACTGTAATAATTTATGCAGATAACATAGGTCATAGTTATTTTGATCTGACTGTACACTGCAAGAATTAACAACAAACAGTTCCTTTTTTTTTCAGCATTAGTTCTTTATTTTTAAAGGGGTGGTTGATTTTGATTTCACTTTTTAAACTTTAATTAGTGTGTTGCTTTTTGAGCATAAACAACATCTGCAAAGTTACAATACTCAAAGTTCAAAGCAAAGGGAGATATTTGCTTTTAAATAAATCACTTTTTAAGGACTACAACAAACGGCTGGCAGGGATGCCTGTATTTACTTCCTGTTTTCGGTCGAAGTCCACAGTAGTCGATTGTCGAGTTCACGCGCGTGATCATAGGTATCTAAGCAACAGTGGAGAACTCGACAATCGACTAATGTGGACTTCGACCGAAAACAGGAAGTAAATACAGGTATGTGCGCTGGCTGAATTAACATCACTTTTATCCATATCTTGCACATCTACTGCAGTCAGATTCACTCGTGTTCACTCTGAAGGAATCACTCACATTGGCTGGGCACTTGTAATGACACATCAAGGATGTTAAGAGGCTAAAAGCAGGTTTAAAACTTGCCCCATTGAAGTCAACAGGGTGCAAATTTTAAAAAGAATAACACGGTGTAGGCAACACCGATTTTTGTCGTTGTTCTCTGTACTGACAGCACTCCAAATTTACAAAAAAATGGGGAAAAAAAACGGAGTTCTCCTTTAAGCCTCTCCATAATTGCCTGAATCCGGTTTGAACATAAAAGGCTAAAAGTTTTTGAAATTTTCAGTGCATGTCTATGTGAATGCAAGCTGTTGTAGCTCCGCCCCCTGTGCCGGGAGCAGCAGCTCATTTGCATTTAAAGCAACAGACACAAAACGGTGCGTTTTTCCTCACCCTCAAAATTTGACAATTTTAACATGCTATATAAAATATCTGTGGGGTATTTGTATTGTAAAATATTTTGGTATTTTCTGGGGACATCAAAGACTTATTTTACATCTTGTGAAAAGGGCATTATACCACCCCTTTAAAGAAGAAACATGAAAAGTTAAACATGATGTTGTCACTAAAACACAGTTTTAGTGTGTTGTTTTTTTTTGTTTTTTTTACAGTAAGTACACAAAATATTTTACTTAAGCTAGGTTTGTTCATCTTTCACTGTATTGATTTCTCAACAATGGTACAGTATGCTAAAGGACAGATTCAAATTAATTGATTTGTATTTTCACAATACCTCCAGAAAGCAAGCAAAAGACAGCTGTCACAATTGGCCAATTAAATATGGGTAGCCTAATGTTGATTATGATTTATAATAAATCACTTTTACTGTTTTCCTCTCATTCTGCAGCATTTGTAAATCAGCACGACCGTCACTATCAGATATGGACAAGCTGCCAGTGCAGAACTGAGTATGTGGAGGACAGAGATCTGAGAGTCTGAATGAGAGCCTGAAAAAGAGACACACAAACACTTTATCATGCACTATATCTGAGCGAGGGCATATGAAGAAATAAATCAGCTCACAGTTTCATTGACGCTCACCTCTGACTGAGATCCAGCTCTTGGGAGACTCTCCTCTCTCTGGGTGTTTGCAGTAGTAGAAACCCTCATGTGACTTTGAGACAGTATAGATGATCATCTCTGTAGTTTGATTCTGGATGAGTGATCCATCTTTATAGAAATCAGCTCTGAGTTTTGGAGGGCTTATATATGGATAAAAACAGCGTAGAGTCAGATTATCTCCTTCAGTCACAGGATGAACAGGACTCTCCAGAATCACACCAACTACAGAAACACAGGAGACATGCAATATTTGCAAATAGTCAGAATAGCTGATTGTGTTGGGAAGCTTTCACTGTTTTGCTGACAACACTCAACTGTATTTCCTATATGTATTGGACCAAACGGTTACATTGTCTTCTAAAGTTAAGCACTTGGGTGTTATGTTTGATAGCAATCTTTCTTTTGATAATCCCATTGTCAGTGTTAACAGTCTTTTTTTCACCTAGAAATGTTGCCAAACTATGACATATACTGTCTAATGGTGAAAAACGAATTAATTCGTTCATGATCTCAATATTAGATTATCATCTTCATTGAGGGGGCTGAGGTGGAAGTTGTCTCCAGTTACAAATATCTAGGAGTACACATCAACGATGACTTCAAGTGGAAACCCAACTGTAGTAGCCTGGTAAAAAAGGCTCATCAAAGACTGTATTTTCTGAGGAAGCTCAAACAGGCTGGCTTAGGAACTACAGTTCTCACATCTTTTTATAGGTGTGTGGTGGAGAGCATCTTAACATCCTGTATCACAGTGTGGTATGGAAGCTGCTCTGTTGCAGATAGGAAGGCCCTACAGCGTGTGGTTAAGACTGCCGAGAAAGTCATCGGGTGTAGTCTCCCGCCAATCGGAGACATACACAACAACAGATGCAGGACTAGGGCTGTAAGTATCATGAAAGACCTCACCCACCCTGCCAATAGAATATTCGAACATCTCCCTTCAAGCAGGAGGCTGCGCAGTATCAGAACCAGAACATCAAGGTTCAAAAACAGCTTCTATCCGTGAAGCCGTGAGACTTCTTAATAATGCCAATCCCAGAACTGGCAAACTGAACTTACTGCCCTAAAAACTACACTGCTATTTGTTTACCATGCTGCTAATTTTCTTTACCATGCTGCTAATTTTCTGGGTTTTAGTGTATATTTGGGTTTGCGTGATTTATTATTATCTGTATTTGATTTTTCTAACTTATATTATTGTATTTATTGATGAGTATTCTAGCTATTTATTGCGAGTGATTTTAACCGGACCTCAGTACCCAATTTCGTTTCAGATCATGTACTATGCCTTGGAATGACAATAAAAAAAATCCTTAATCCTTAATAATGCTTTGTTGGATAGATGTCACGCAGGCTCTAGGAGCTCCCTTACTAGATCCTAGAAATATGATCACATCAGCCCCATTTTAACATCTCTAAATTTGATTTAGACTAAAATTGAATTAGACTGAACAATAATTTTTTGATACCAATTTTATGAAATCTAAAAAACTTTGGTTTATTTTTTCAGTTTGTTGATATTTTACAGACTCAAAGACTCATAGACCACTGGGGGTGGAGTATAGCCTATGCTTTGCGCTCAAGTGCACGCATAAAGCTTGCCGCAAAGCACTGGCAAAAGTTGCCTTGAATGTGTCAGGAAAAAATAGCAAAGAGACATTTTAATTGTTTAATAATAATAATAATAATGTTTATTAATAAAGTAGTGAACGGTGGCTGCAAAGATGAAGCTGACGCTGCTGACTCGTCATCTCCGCAGCATAGTGAATGTGTGCATGCCTATAGAGAGAAATGCACCTTTCATTTGGATTACTGTACTGTTGTTACAGCTACAAAGCTGGGAGCACTAAATGATATTCAAAGTCACACTGCATGATTTTAATATTAAAGCTGCCGACATTTTTTTGATCATATTCAGTGAAATCGACACTATAATCAAACAGAACAACATAAATAAGGTGGTCCACCGCTCCCGGATCATCGGGTCCAATCAGTGCAGGGGGGTGTGAGATCTGACTGTCAATCACAGGTCGTGCACACGCCACAGATCCCCCCTCCCTCGCACACGTTACAATATCACATGCACACGACACGCCTGAAGTTCGCCTGAAGATTGCATGAAGCGTGATGGCGGAGAGAAAATCTACTAACAAGCTTCCAATTCCTCGGTTATTGCTATCTATGGATAGATTAGCCAGGGCAGCCTACCTCCGAGTCCATGGTGTTGATCGATGCTGAAGAGACGCGCGCCTTCACAGAAAATCAGGTACACAAGCACTGACGAGCAGGACCTCGACGGGAGGGTGCTCGCTGGTAGTGGGGGAGGGGCATAAGAGTTGTAAACATGGCTAAGTCGACTCAATCTGCCAGACTTGCCGACTGCAGCTTTAAATAAAGCACATAAACAGTACCTGAAATTATCTTTGCCACACTTTGTGTTTGTTGTTCCAGCGGCGATGTCGCAAAAAATAGAAACAGTTTCTAAAATAGAATCGTCGCGTGTCGCCGTCGCGGCTGGTTAGGACAAAAACTATTAAAATGGAAAAGATACCTTTTATCGCGTGTCGTGACGTCGCGTGTAGTTAGGACATGGTATTACACACTACAGTCTCATGTGTGAGCCACGTCTCTGAGCGTAACCGCCATAAAATAGTGTTTTTCCTTGATGCCTCACAATGGTTCTGGCCACAGGCAGTCAATGCTGCATGCTTATGGGCTCACTGACTTACCCATTGAAATTTGGTACCGAATGACAAGACATTTTTTGATACTCGATGGTATTGAGGCAATTTGGTCAGTGCCTAAAAAGTATCGAGCCCTAATATTGACTGTATAACAACATTTATTATTATAATAGATTTACAGTGTAATCGTAATAAATTACATCAATACACACACACACACAGTTATTTTTACAGTTATTTTAGACAGAACTTCAAAAAGGTTGAAGATCCCTGATCTAATGCTTCCTGCACCAATCTGCTTATGCATTGTTTGTAACATACCAGTGAAATGAATAAATATGGAAGACTCACTGTGTACAGTGATATTAACAGGATGATAGTTCTCTCCAGATTCAGACTGACACCAGTAAACTCCAGTGTCTGATGGGACAGTGGATCTGATTGTACATGTAGATCCTGTTTGTGATCCCCACACTGATGATGAACAATCTTCCAGCCGGCCGCTGTCTGTGTATCTTCTCACTTTCCATCCATCAGAGTTACTCTGGTCCTCACAGCTCAGAGAGAGAGAGACAGATGTGAAGTGTTGAGTTCTGCTGGGACTGATGATCAGAGACACTGGAGGAGAAACGCCTGACAAGACAATTACAGCTATAATTTGGAAGTGTTAAATCTGAGCTTCAAAACTCTCTTTTTCAAAAATGAAAAATACTCACCAGTGACCCACAGTGGTTGTGTGTTGCTGTATGTTGTGTAAACGGCTGTTTTATCTCTCTCTGCTCTGCACACATAAACTCCTGTGTGTTTTAGATCAGCAGAACTGACAGTGTATTTTCCTCCAGCTCCTCTGCTGCTGTCTGAGAGGAGCTCATGATCATTCCTGCTCCCTGTATAAAGTCAGAATGTTAGGATGTCATCTTAAAGATGTATTTCTGGGCCAGTGACAAATAAGGTTTTCAACTGATAAAAAATTCAAATAGGTTAAAACTGCACATCAAAGTAGTTATTATCTTTATGGGGATGTTTTTTACTTATTACTAAAATCTCAATTTTAAACAATGTATTTTAAGCGGTTTAACTGAGAATCATGTGACAACACCAGTCAAAATGTCATACGGGATAACGTTAATGCATTTTCTAAATATTATGATATTAAAATCAATAATACTTAATGAATATATAAAGTGATGCAGTAAACAATATTTAGAGCTCAGAAAAAACAAATTGCACAACAATTTTTTTTCTCATTATATTGTGATTTCTTTAAACGTGACCCTACTTGTTCAAGTTCTTTACCCACATTTTAACACTGCAATGTGATTTAAAATGCAAAATGTCTGAAAATGTTTTACAGGACTTGGTATCATGTTATCATTGTTTCCTCAACTCCATGAAGTGAAATTATGCATTTCAATGGAAAAAACAGCGTTATCCCACCTGACTTAAATTGTTACTCGGTATGACACCATATGAGTTAACACTTGAATTGTCATTTTTACAACACTTACACATAATAATGTTCATAAATAATGAATGTTTATGTTATGCAATGTTTTTCCAAGGAAATTAATTAGGCTCCACTGTAAAGAAATGCAGATGTGGTTTTCAGTGTGTAAACCGTTACACACAAACTCAGTGTGGTTTCTTCCCAAATTTGGCAAGTATACAAATACATTTAAACAATTTTTTCATGTTTATGAATATCAAAACAGCACAACTTTTCAACATTAGCTTTAATTTAGTACTGAAAAGTACCTTGAACCATTTTATTGATGATCATAGTCACTCTACATCAATATTCATAAATAATGTAAAGGGTTAAATAGGCGACCTTCACTCATTTCACTGAACATCATTTATTAGAGTGGATGGCCTGTTCTTAAAGGGGTGGATTCCCCAATATGACAGGTTGGACAATAATTAAATGTAATTGTAATTGAATATTATTATGAATTATATAATTTGCTAATATTCAACTAAACAATGTTAATATGTTAATATCACAATTTGAATGGAAATTATATATGAAATTATACAAATTAAAGCTGAAAACTGTATAAGAATATATTGTCAAACACATGTCATCCAAGATAACGGACGACATTATGGGTAGTTACAGAAAATAACTGTTAACCTATGTCTAATAATTCTTACACTTTGTAATACCCTCAATATATGTTCATATAATTTGATAAACAGATTAAATCAATAGATTCAATAAATGTGCTTTTTATTAAACATTTCCTTATTTTGACTTCATAAAGGGGTTTGGACATCAAAATTGCACGTCACGTCATTGGGCCTTCTACCTAATCTGACCTTTAAAAGCCAATATAACTTTTGTAAATGTTACAGTTCTGTCTCCTAGCCCAGCCTCATATGCGGTCATTTGTAGGTTGATTTCCAAGGGAAGTGTAAACACTGGCGCTATTAGCCAATTGCAAGAGATTGGGGAATAATGGTATTGATGTAATCCTTAGTCAGGTTGATTAAGTCATATTGACTTGAATAAACCCAGTTAATTTAGATGTTATCAGATGAAGCACATTATAACTGACCTGAGACAGTTTCAGTGAACCAGCTGAATGTCCAGCCTGTAGAGGAGCCGTTAACCTCACAGATCAGAGTCACTGGATCTCCTTCAGTCAACCACTTCTGAGGAGAAACACTTAAAACTGCTCTGGGAACTGAAATAGAGACATCACTCATTAATAACATGTTAAACTTGTGTGTGTTTATGAAGAGATGATCAAACTCACCTGATACTGTCAGTGTAACTTCATCACTGCGTTGTGACCAGCGTGATCCTTCAGTCTCTGTCCCATCACAGGAGTATTTACCTGCATCAGACTCAGTAACAGAACTGATTGTGTGTTCCTGTCGGTCACTGAAAACACTGGTTGAACCGTCTTTATACCAGTTGTACCTCCAGCTAGTGACTCCTCCATCATATATGTCACATCTGAGAGTGACTGTCTCTCCTCTGAATACTTGATGATCAGGTTTAATGGTCACTTTGGGTTTTGGTCTTTCTGTAAACCAATAACAATTCACAATGAAAACAATGTGCTTTTTTTATCTATAAATATGGTTTCTTGATTGCAAAATATACTTGCTAAATCAGGTTAGACTTTAGTGTTGTTCTCCATACCTACATGTTGCTATACAGCTGTTTTTGTTAAAAATGTTGATGATAAACTAGAATACTATTGTTTCTGACCAGTAGGTGTTGCTGTCACCAAACCAATGAGGACTAAACTTCTTTTTTTTTTATATAGTAAAAAAAGTGTTACCGAAATGCATGCATTATGACTTACAGCTTTTTAATGACACGTCAACTTTGTTAGGCTGTAAATGGCGGCCATGAAAATCGACAGTGGTTGTGAAAAACAGTTCACAATTCACATATTAGACTTCAGAAACGGAAATCATCGGTTCTGTCTCAAGACTCCAGCAATATACAGTAGACGATATTTGTGAATAATAGACTGACAATGTTAAAAAAGGCAACATTGTTAGATAGACAATAAGGTGTATTTAGTCCTATAAATGTAACACTAATATTTTTCAGCTGGCTTGAAACAGTTAGTGTTTATGAAATGTATAAATCAAATATAATCACCTTCAGTGTGTCCAGAGTGGATGTTTGAAATCAGCACTAAAAACACAAAGAGAAAACCTTTTTTTTTCTCAAAGATCTTTTTCAGACATATTATAACAGTAGGCTATGTGCCTATGCTTGTGAAACACCATATAAGCTCAAATGTTTTTATTTCTCATGAGGCTTGTCTACTTTGTCTAGAGCTAAATTCGTCTGTATGAGTGCAGATGATGAATTTATTTGATAGATTTTGCTATGCAGAGAAAACTGTTTAAGTAACTTCAAGCCGACATTCTGATCACAAACAGAGGAATGAAAATAAACTCTCAATGCCTATTTACAGAACTCTGTGTCCCATTTACATCAAATGCAAACACTTAATGCAATAAAATGGCTTATAACTCTATCTTACACTTTATGAATTAAACCTAAATTGCAAAACTGTTTTACCTGTTGATTTTCTTCATGCACATTATTTCATGTATACAGTAGGTCTATTGAAATCACTGTACCTTGTGTTATACATTAAAAATAAGGAAAAAAAAGAAGAAAAGAATATATATATATATATATATATATATATTCTTTTCTTTTTTTTCTTTTTTTTCTTTTTATAAAATGTACTTATGCGTTTTACTACAAGGCTGTGCTTTTTAATTTAGTGTTACTATTTCAGTCCTAGTCATTTTAGTTTTAGGCCAGCATAGATTTATTTGCTCACTATTTCTTACAAAGAAAATTCTTTTAAAGGAATAACGCTTTTAAAGGAACTACTCAAAAAAGTGCAGTGAAATATACACTGTTTTAACCAATGTATAAGCAACTGAATGTTGACATCACTGCCGAGATAAATGTATTTGCAATTACTGTCAACCACAGGACAAAATTGAAAGTAAATAAATTAAATAGAACACTGAAAAGATGCAAAAAACATTTTTTTTAATTGTTGCATTGCGTCTAAATGACATCAGTCCATTTATTCTGGAAGGAATTTTGTAATCCAGTGCCTTAGTGAAGTTTCATGTTGGATAAAGGTGTCTGTTATAATAAATATAATGTAATGTAAAATTCACTGACATACAGAGAAAGAATACATACAGAGAAAAATAATACTCACAGAGCAGAAGAGGAAGTTGCCTGAGCTCCATACCGACTGAACAATGGCCGATGGTTGAAGACACAGACTGTTAAAACCTTAAGACTTAATCTGCATATGAAACGCCAAAAGAGTTTCTACTGACGTTCATCTGGTTCTTTCATGTAATAATGGTACTGGCTTTAATAACAAATTCATGTAATTAAAAATAAAAGCAGAAAGTAGTGAAAACTGCTTGGTTAACAGAAACCACACCACGAGTATTGCATAATCTGCGGCAACAAAAGTAAAAGCTAAAAGTTGCCCAATTCTGCTGTGTGCAGTTCACAAAATTCTGCGGGGAAACCACAGACGTGGCAACCCTTGCCTGAACTCATCTCATCTTTAACCAGATCTCTGATACTGTGGGTGATTTACAGTATGTCTGTAATTGTGAACTGTTTAATATTCATATACCAGAACCATAGTGTGTCCGTGAATTTAGTTAGAATAAAATTGAAGTTAGAATATTATGCCCACTTGTATGAATGGCTAAAAGAATTAGAAACAAGCTCCTATGTATTCCAGATAATCATTGGAATTAAGAGATTAAAACCTTCACGAATGAGTAGAAGACATCACTTCTACAAGCACATAACTTAACCATTCTATAAATAAATTTTATTAATAAATTATCTTCTTGTTCTTTGTTGTCTACATTTACATTTCTAGCATTAGTATTAAAGGGGTCACGAACTGTTCTCTGAGACCCACTTATAGCAAGATTATAGAACTATTTTTTAATCAAAAACATCATTATTTAGAAGTAATGGGTTATTTTCTATCCTGTTTTTACTCTCTCTTTGAAACACTCTGTTTTGGTGGATGCGACCTAAAAAAGGACACCCAGGAATTATTTTTATACATTAAAAAAAAACTCACAAAATGATATGATCACACTTCTTTTTCCTCAGGTTTCTTTAGAACTGCTTTGCCATAGCCACAAAAAAGAGGAATGATATGTCTTTGTAGTTTTTTAAATATGCTTATATATAGGCTATTAATTAACTTAACCTGATTGCGTAATATTTGAATGGTTGTTGCTTAACTATTTTTACACTTCTATCGATCACTATCACATTTGAATCTGTTACCACACCTCTTACAGCATGAACTTCTTGGAAGTTATGACATCCAAAAAGTAAAAAAAAACAAAAAAACGTTCACCTCAAAAATGATCTGTAAAAAAGAAAAAGAAAAAATTCTTTCACGTTGATATAAGTTCATCAATAACTGCAAACCAACATTTGTAATCAGATTTTTTTTAAAAACACCCACAAAGGTTTAAAGGTTTACAGTTTAAAACTGTATTTAGATGGACATGTTGGTAACTAGGTTGCAGAAATTGTGAGCTTTTTAAATGGCAAACTTTTTATAATTGAATTAGTTAAATAAACTTCCTGCATGTGTGCACATGCATGCGTGTCTGTTAGATCTGTATATATCTTAAACCTTACACTTCTATTTTCTCTAAATCTGTGATGTATGTACATAATGTTAAACACCATATGTTCCAATTGTTTAAAAGAGCCCCAGATCTGATTATGCAAATTAATGTGCCTGATAAACTTTTGTAGTCTGTTCTTCTGGTTTTCTTAACTTAAGAGGTTTGTTTAACACGATTTCAATAGCCCACTTTATACATCCTACTAACTAAAAGTAACTTTGCAACTACATGTCAACAACTAGTTAGTTGACATGTAGTTGCAAAGTTACTTATATATATTAAAATGTTTGAAGTGGAGCATCGTAAGAAGGTGTAACCGGGGTTTGTTGCAACAGGGCCTTGCTTAGTATATTGCTCAAATATCAATTTACCATTCAATGTATGAATAACCCAGACTGCAAGTGTGAGTACTGGGCAAAGTACACAGGCTAGTGGAAAGTGGGTTGGGTCTTAGGAAAGCTGTTACTGTAACAAGTATCAGCTATTACTGGCACCTGAGTGCCTGTAGGAGGCGCTGTTGCCATTTATGTATGACTGAAACTGTTGATTAGGTGTGTAACATTTTTTAAATGTTAAATATGTAACATTTTACATTTCTACAATATGTATTTTTTTTTATTTTTTTTTTTATAACCTCTTACAATAACAGAGGCGTAGATTGATGACGCATAAGCGGAATTATGGAACTTGTCGTCATGTCGATGGATCTAATAATGTTTATGGATGAGTGAAAACATTCATGTTTTTTAATATGACTGTGCTATGAAGCAGGGCTCGATTGCTAATGAGAGACAGATATCAGCGCCACACGCGAGTCTCACGGATATAAAGTGATAAAGACATTTCCGAACTATCCGCAAGTGCTGAATTACTACTCACTTACACATGTCCGTTTATTTGACGAATTAAACTTGTGAGGTAACGCAGCACTGTTTCACTTGGTCTAACGTTACACTATCATAGTAAACAGCATTTGAGTGTGTTGAAAGTTCTAATGTTATTTGTGTTAGTTTGTTGGCTGTATGAGACTAGCGGTAAACTAGATCAACATTAGAATAACATACTGATCATATTCTAACATTTCATCATGTTGTTGAGCTATATAACATTGATTTGTTTTATGTACATTTTGCTCACCTGTCTAATAAAGTATGCAAGAGCGTCAAGTCAAAGTTAGTTGTGGACGTGGAGCTCTCGGCATCTCAAAAATGCTGATATTGATCCTCGTTTTAGTTCTTGTGTCCTAAAGTCTGCTTGCCATGGTCCATAATGTTTGAACGAAACAACAACAGCGTGAGCGTGCCGCTAGACGTAACACAGTTGTCAATGTCTGTCGCCAACTATGGCAGTACAAACGGAAACCAGGGAACACGCGGATATTACGTCATTGACAGGCGACAATGACCAGGGAAGAGCCATTATTAACAATTGGAATTTCTCTGAAATTAAAAATCTTTGGGAAATTTTGGGATATTGTAAGTACACAACTGCGGGAAATATATCACACTGTGCAAGTGATTTTTGGATATTTTATCACAAAAATCTTACATATTGGACCTTTAAACTTAATGAACATACATACATACATACATACATATATAAGATTTTCGATTTCAGACCTCGAATAATGCAAAGGAAACAAGTTTATGTTCATTTTTAAACAACACAATACTAATGTTTTAACTTTAAGAGTTCAGAAATTAATATTTGGTGGAATAGCCCGGATTTCCAATCATAGATTCCGTGCGTCTTGGCAAGCTCCCTATCAGTCGGTCACATTACTGTTGGGTGATTTTTGATGCCTTGTGACCATCCATCTTACTCTTGATCATTCCAGAGGTTTTCAGGGGTTCAGGTCTGGATGTTGTGATGGCCATGACAGGGTCTTGATCTGATGGTCCTCAATCCACACCTTGATTGGCATGGCTGTGTGGATTGGAGCATTGTCCTGTGGGATAAAAACAATCCTTCGAGTTGGGGAACATTATCAGAGCATAAGCATTGTCAGAGATAAATGAAAGTCTTACGGGTTTGGAATGACATGAGGGTGAGTAAATGATGACAATTTTATTTTTTGGGTGAACTATCCCTTTAACTGGTTCTCCTCTTCTAGGCCTCTCACAGAAGATGTGCGAAAGGTCAATAACCTGAATGAAAACAGGAAGCAGTTTTGTTCTTGAGTAAACCGCAAATACACAACCATACTGTGCCTATAACTGTGCTAATGCCCAGTCTTGTCAAATGGATACAGCCAGTGCTTATAAATAAGGCAAGCATCACTGTAACTATTGCTCATACTTAGGGATTTCAATAAAATTATTAGTATTAAACTTTGGCTCATGTCGTTTGTGCTATTGACATCTCATGATATCTCAAATAATCCAGCTTGTTAAGGGAAGATGTACTAATATTGTTCTAATCTATTAGACTTACAAACTGCACCTGATGGACGATAAAGCAGGCACAAAATATGCCAAAGATTACAAGCAACCAAAGTCATATTTACAGACCAGAACATCAGAGACTAGCAACCACCTAGAAACCCCCAGAAATAACCAAGAACACCATAGCAAGCACTGAAAACCACTCAAACACCACATATAAATTCCCTAACATAATTTATAACCTCAAGTACCACTCACTTTATTCATAAGATCTAATCTAGTGATTGTGGTTACTGTGGATGTTTACACCATAGCAACTGTGACAATATGTACTTAGTAAAATGTGAAGGATTCATCAAAATATCATAATCTGGGGTCATCGATACAGAGAGAAGCATCATGTTTGGTGTGTTCATCATGTACTCATCTGCTTTTAGACATCACGCCTCCAACGCAGTGTAAAGCGATGACACATGCCCTATTGGTCTTGTGGTTTTCTTAGCGGAAGAGGTGGTTATTGGGGAGTTCCTGGTTAAAATTAAACCCTATATAAGCACTCAAGATGAAAGTAGAGATGAAAGTGCATGAGAGGCTGCTAAGGAAGAGGAAGGACAGCTCACTGACAGAACACTGTGTACTGATTATTAATCCATGATGGTGTAGCATTTACTTGATCACCATCAACAAGCAACCATTACTGTTGCATAACATTTTGTTGAAAGGGGCCGATATTTATTAAAACCAATTCTCATCAAAGTCTCACCAAGTTTATAAGTTTTAAACTTTTTTTGTGTCGATTCAGAAATAATAACTAATTATACAGAATGAAGTGTACATTTTATTTGCTACAACTAATGTTTAGCTATTAATATTAATACACAATTGTTCTTACCATATACTCAATCTGCTGTAAACAACGTAGGTTTCCGGAACATCACAGCCATGTAATTCAGTTTAAAATCAGCCAATCACAGCGATGTGAATGTAGGCACTGCCTCCTCTTACAGGACTTTTTAGTATTTTACCATTACAGTTTCATTTTAATCTGACCTTTAAAAAATGAAAATGTAAGCACATATCTGTCACAGTTATGTTCAGTTTGCTTTAGTATTCAGGGACTTTTAGTTTGTTTTCCCTAGTTTTCTGTCTTCCTTTGTTCACTTTCCCACTCCTCCTTTGTTTCCATGGTCACCATCATTATGCGTTTGTATGGTTCAGCTGTGTTTAATTAATTAGCCTTGTTTGGATGTGTACTTAATTTCCTCCTTTTCCTCAGATCAGTGTCCAGTGTTTATTTTGTGAACCCTTGAGGTGTTTTAACTTTCTTCATTTGCCTGTCTTCAGTCTGTGCTACAGCCTTGTGACAATATCTTTTGCATTTTATAGTAATAAATTATACTCATAGCACTACAACACAAGAAGAAAATTTAACCGACTGTATGTCAACCTCAACAGGTGTGGGGTTGTCACATTTGACCCACGCTTCCGGATTGTTTGTGTTGCACCATTTGTTGTGTGATAAGGAAGTGATTGTGCTGGTTGTGATTGTTTTTCGATGCTTCCTTTCGTCTCTATTGGTTCACACCTACCCTTGAATTTCTGAGCAGAAGAGAAAGCTTTAAGAAAACTTTAAGTGATATGCACTTCAAAGAGCATAAAACAAAGAGCATACCTGAAAATAAAATCCTTTCTCCCAGAAAGACAAGATGGAGACAGTTGAAGATTTTAGCTTTGATCACATAATAATGAACCTTTAGAGGTGTCATATCCTGCCTAACTTTTAATATATGTTTGATACTTCCAGGAAGGGTAATGCAAACCAAACACACAACAACAACAACAACAACAACAACACCCCTCCACAGACAGGAAGGGACGGCCCCAGTGAACCTGGAAACAAACTTAATTTTCAATTTGGCAACTGGACTGCATGCATCTCACTTCAACTCGTGCAAGTTCGCTTAAAACTTAAAACCTGACTTCAAAGTACTCAATTATCTTACAACAATGCTTCATTTATCATCAGTGCTTCTTACTTCTTAAACTCTGATTGGTGATGTATTGTTTCATTCACAGACATTATGGTTGGTGTGCATGCTGAAAAAAGTTTCCTGACATAACATCTCTTCTGTTCAGAAATTCAAAGGCCTGTAAGTGTGAACCTGTTTTTCGTGATGCATGGAAAAAGCACAATCAAATCCTGATCTCACAACAAATGGTGTTTACAGATTGTACAACAACATAAACAGTCCGGAAGCGGAGGTCAAAGGCTAAAAAACAAAACAAATAATATATAATGCATGATCTACACTCACCTAAAGGATTATTAGGAACACCATACTAATACTGTGTTTGACCCCCTTTCGCCTTCAGAACTGCCTTAATTCTACGTGGCATTGATTCAACAAGGTGCTGAAAGCATTCTTTAGAAATGTTGGCCCATATTGATAGGATAGCATCTTGCAGTTGATGGAGATTTGTGGGATGCACATCCAGGGCACGAAGCTCCCGTTCCACCACAGCCCAAAGATGCTCTATTGGGTTGAGATCTGGTGACTGTGGGGGCCATTTTAGTACAGTGAACTCATTGTCATGTTCAAGAAGCTAATTTGAAATGATTCGAGCTTTGTGACATGGTGCATTATCCTGCTGGAAGTAGCCATCAGAGGATGGGTACATGGTGGTCATAAAGGGATGGACATGGTCAGAAACAATGCTCAGGTAGGCCGTGGCATTTAAACGATGCCCAATTGGCACTAAGGGGCCTAAAGTGTGCCAAGAAAACATCCCCCACACCATTACACCACCACCACCAGCCTGCACAGTGGTAACAAGGCATGATGGATCCCTGTTCTCATTCTGTTTACGCCAAATTCTGACTCTACCATCTGAATGTCTCAACAGAAATCGAGACTCATCAGGCCAGGCAACATTTTTCCAGTCTTCAACTGTCCAATTTTGGTGAGCTCGTGCAAATTGTAGCCTCTTTTTCCTATTTGTAGTGGAGATGAGTGGTACCCGGTGGGGTCTTCTGCTGTTGTAGCCCATCCACCTCAAGGTTGTGCGTGTTGTGGCTTCACAAATGCTTTGCTCCATACCTCGGTTGTAACGAGTGGTTATTTCAGTCAAAGTTGCTCTTCTATCAGCTTGAATCAGTCGGCCCATTCTCCTCTGACCTCTAGCATCAACAAGGCATTTTCGCCCACAGGACTGCCGCATACTGGATGTTTTTCCCTTTTCACACCATTCTTTGTAAACCCTAGAAATGGTTGTGCGTGAAAATCCCAGTAACTGAGCAGATTGTGAAATACTCAGACCGGCCCGACTGGCACCAACAACCATGCCACGCTCAAAATTGCTTAAATCACCTTTCTTTCATTCTGACATTCAGTTTGGAGTTCAGGAGATTGTCTTGACCAGGACCACACCCCTAAATGCATTGAAGCAACTGCTATGTGATTGGTTGATTAGATAATTGCATTAATGAGAAATTGAACAGGTGTTCCTAATAATCCTTTAGGTGAGTGTATATTATAATAATAACAACAGCCAGGTTTCAATTACAGATTTGCGCAAAACTTTTGCGATATTTTCAAAATGTCGATAAAAAAAAAATTGCGAAATGACACCTTTTCCATTAACCGATGTTATGCGACTAAAACGTTTTTTTTTTCCTCTCGCGATAAGTGGTTCCAAACATGGCAACGGATGTTTGTAGTTTTAGGCCTATGTATCGCAGCTACTGCACTAGCCATTATTTTAAATCAAAGGAGACATAGGCGTGTTATCCAAGCATTAATGTCAGGAAAAACCCCTATATGTTCCCTTGTCTGCTTCAAGGTCTTGGTAAATGTGGCATTTCTTTGTTGCTTAGAATTCCCGCAATTCTTTTGTCTTTTATGAGTTTAATAAAAAACTCTGTCTCGTCTTCTGTCCAAACATACCGCGTCATCTTTAAAGAATGTTCGACTCCTACGCCAGGGACCTGTAAATGTGAAAAAACTGTTTCCATTGCAGTTTTGCGAAATATTCCTTTTTCGGATTGCCTGGAAAACCACCTCATGCAAGCGTAAAAACTTTTCTGCAATATATGGGAATTTTTGCGAAACTGACGTGTTTCCATTGGCTGTAGGCTATATTTTCAATTCATAATTTCAGTTTTCACAACTTGAAGGGTGATGGAAACGCAGCTATAGATAATTAAATATTAAAAACTTTTCTGTTTTAAGAAACTGTGTTTTGAGCAGATTCTTAAAACACATCAAGTGAAGGAGCATTCCTAATGGAAGCATGTAATGAATTCCATAACTTCAGAACCATGGTTTTGATTTTTCAAAGAGGCTGATACAGAGAAAGCGACCCAGCAGAGCAAAGAGAATAGGATGGTGTAACCAAATTACTAATATAAACTGAGGCAAATTTGTGTATTGCTTTGTAAGTTAAAAAATTATTTTGTTATGTGTTATAGAATATTAAATAAAACAAACACACCCAAATGAAAGACTATGTTAGAGAAATTAAGAAAAACTGTGACACTATATTTTACAGTGAATATATTTGTTTCTGATGATATATCCTGTGGCTTCCTTCACACCTCTCTATTAGATATTCATGTTCTCTTGTGCTGCAGTATTCCCCAAGTGTGGGATTGTTTTATAAATACTGTGCACCAAAATCCCTGTTCCACCAAACATCGTACCAGGGGAATAAACCATTTCTCAGCACTCATTCTCTTGCTGTCAGCAGTGTGTAGGACAAGAGCAGAATAAGAGGAAGAGCTGTGAGTTTCAGTAGTACAAGATAAACATGTATACGAGAACACTGAGCAGAACTGGATTTGATACCTGAAATGGCAGCAGTACAGTTTGGGCTCATTTTGCTGTTTTGCTGAAAATACAGCTTTGATCACAGGAATAAATTAAATTTTATTGTATTACATTTTATATTAAATCATATATTTCACAAGACTACTGTTTTTACTGTTATCAAATAAATGCAACATTGATAACCACAAAGTTTTGAATGATAGTGTAATGTTTTTGACACTTAAGCCTTGCTTTAAATTGTCTAAATGTCACTGTATTAAATACAGATAATTCTAAAGCTTTCTGACTTAATGCATTTTTAGTAAATGTATTTTTTAAAAAGTCAGTTTTCCTCAAATTCCGACCATGATCCACACCATGCACACACAAATAAATCCCAATACGCTGACATCAAGGTTGTCTACTTCCTTATACAGATTCTTATTCTTCTCCCATATACAGATGTATGTCTGAAATATGAGCTTGCTGAGTTTGTCTGTGCATAATAACAGTACTTATCAATAACAGTTTGTGTCAGTGAGAAAACAAGGACAAATATACCACTACTACGCAACATCTCACAGCTCTCGTCTCTTGTTGTTTTGACGCATTGTGAGGAGAACCCTAAATTATATTATTTCATATTCTAACAGTGAAGAAAACTACAACACCACTGCAGAGTCTCTCTCATTGTTCACTGCAGAACAATGAGAGAGGTATGTGTTTATTTTGAAATGTTTCAGACCTGGTCCATCTGTTATAATTTCCTATTCATATCCTGTTCTGCCTGTATGCACCAAGATAAGGCTAGAAAGCAGAGCAATCAATCAACAATTCCCTATCAATCATGAAATAAATTAAAAAAAAATCCATCAACAAAGCAGCATAATGAATGTTCAAATGAAATAACATTTTAAATTTCTAGATTTGAAGAGAATGAAAACAATGGATGCTGCTGTCACAATGCTAGATTTATTTTTGTATGATTATTTTTGTGTTCATGGAAATTGGGTAATTTGGTAATTTACTGTCCATCGGTGTACTTCTGTGACATTATTGAAAAGGATTATATGTAGTAGTGGTATGTGTGGAAGAAGATGAATCAAGCTATTAACTCAAGCTGCTCCTAACAGCATGAGATCTGACAAACGTCAGTAAAGCTTCATCTTTATCTGTATGCCTGCATTATTATTTCGAACCCATCTACAGCTCCTATGTTCTGCAGCCCCTCTTACACATCTGGTGGCAGCGGGTTTGGTCATGGCGCGTGAGTGAACTTTCTCTTCGGCAGGTATTAAATGCGATGGATGTAGCATCACGGCAGTGGACACCAATATCGAGCTCAATATTTCAGCTTTCTTTTATCAACAACATATGTTGAACTTTATTCTTGTACAAACAGACACTGTATTAAGCAGAACATAAAGAAGGCCTACTAAATGAAAATGTCTCTGAAATTTCTGTGTATTTGACAAATATTGCATTTATTTCACTTCGACTGTAATAAAGTATGCTTCACGTATTTTTGTTCACGTTTATGTTGAATAAATACTGCACTTTGGTTTAATTCAACTCACCTTCAGTGGAATCCTTACAGCAGGGCTTTAATGGACATTTTCCTCCAATCTTTTTGGGGATGAAAAAAAAAAAATCCACTGGTGGAGACATTTTGAAGTGATTGAAGTGACCGTGGAGGCTAGCATGGATTTGGATAAAGCCAAGTCAAGCCATCTTCATTTATATAGTGCTTTTAACAATGTAGATTGTTCCAAAGCAGCTTTACATTGATAATAGGAAATTAAAGTAACAGAGATTGTTTTGGCTTTATAGCAGCTCTACAATAAAGTTATTGTCCAGCTAAAGTTAGTTTGATTGATTCACTTCCGTCGCAACGATCATTAGTTATTAACTTTGGGGCCGCTAACACGACACCGTTTTAACAGAAAACTCTTAAGCTCTTTCTGCGCAAACTTCAAAAATGCAAACTAGTGAGAACGCCGATGCCGTGCACATGCACATTACGATTTCAGTCTATAGGTATGCGCGTTTCAATATATGTGCGCAGGCGTGTAGTCCTTCCAATCAACCCTCAACATACTACTTGTCTGGCCTGTAAAGCCAGATTATCTATGATTTTGCAAACTTGCCTCGATGGTACTGGTTTTAGCTACTCAGGCAGTTTGACTAGTGAATCAAGGACTATAAACAAGTGAAAGATAAAATGAAAAATGTTTTTGGCGAATGAGTTTATCTATACACATTTCAAAGTTTATGCATGCGCACACCTGCATGCATGGCCAGGTCTTTTGGTGATTGAAGCTTTTCCCACTTACGAGGCTAATGCAAATAACAGAGAAAAAACTTCAGAGGACTTCATGAAACTTCATTGGACTCTGGAAAGACTGACAGAGAGAGTGGATCAACTATAGCTCAAGGTCAGCAGACAGAGGAATGCCAACAGATCATCAAAGGCACAGCCTTATCCCGGATGATTCACAAGTGTGTAAATCTTAATGTCGCTGGTGTGACAGACAATCATATACTGAGTTTGATTCTTTCTATGACCAAAGTAGACCTTCATACAGAGACACTAGTGGTGATAGGGACTATTCTGAAGCATGCAGAAGCATCACAGCTTGAGACTCTCTGGATCATTCTCCTCGTTCTGATGTGGTAGGGGCAACAGGTTATCGGACGGCTGCCCAACAAAGTGGCAAAGTAATCGTTCTTCAAGTCCTGGTCATCTGCGTTACCAGTCTCCTTCATATGTTCATCAGCATGAGGGAAACTACCGGTAGTTGACAATGACGGCCAGTTGCTAACTGCTACTGACACCAGGCCCATTGGTCATTTGTAATCGAAGATGCAGTAGTTCATGCTTTTGTTGATACTGGTGCTGATGTTTCTCTTATAAGTGAAGGTTTCAGAATGTCTACTGCCACTTTATGTCAAAGACCCTTAGTGAAATAGTTCATACGCCTGACTTCTATTTCTGGTGACACTTTAGATTCAGTGGGTACTTTGTCAGCTAATGTCATTCTGGAAAAGCATAGTTTCACATTCTTTGTGAAGTGAAAGTGAAAGTGAAAGTGACACGTGACGGCCAAGTATGGTAACCCATACTTGGAATTTGACCTCTGCATTTAACCCATCCAAGTTAATGCACACACATTAGGAGCAGAGTAGTGAGTAGTTAACACACACACTGCAAACGTGGATACACACACCCAGAGCAGCGGGCAGCCTTTGTGTGGCGCCCGGGGAGCGATTAGGGGTTAGGTGCCTTGCTCAAGGGCACCTCAGTCATTTCCCACCGGTTCTGGAATCGAACCAGCAACCTTTGGGTTACCAGTTCAACTCCCTAACCACTAGGCCATGACTGCCCCAAACTGCATCGATTCATTTCAAGTGATCCGAAATTGCTCAAAAGCTGTTGTACTTGGTTGGGACTTTTTGTCTATGCAGAAAGTTGTGATTAAATTGCAGAACATGTCTTTTGAACTAGGTGAGGACTGCATATCCTTTGTTGACCAACATACCCTTAAACTTGTGGGTGTTACAGTTTCGACCACTACAGTTGTTCCTTCTCTGTCAGAGGCTGTAATCTCTCTGAAATTTGCTTTACACCACAGAGGTTTGCTGCCAAAAGGCTGCATCGGTATGTTTGAGCCCCACTATCATAAAGACTCAAAGGTAGAATTTGCATGGCCTGTGATGAAAGCAGATAAGGGTTCAATTTATCTGAAGGTGGTCAATTCCTCTGCAGATGCCATTTCCCTGCACTTAGGCACTTTACATCCCATTTCTGAGAGTGATCAGGATGGTTTTGTGGTAGTAATTGATAAAATTCTGAATAATGTGAAATGTTTTTGGTTCCAGTTGAGTGTCAATACCCAAGTAATTTGTACTGCGCCAGATCTCTCTAACATCTGTTACACCGCAAAATAGACTGACATATTTACTAACCTCTCTCTCTGATGTTTTCATTCTGCATGCTCAGGACTACAGTGGAACCAGCTTGGTTTCCCACAAAATCAGGACCATAGATGACACTCGCATTTCCCAGTGAGTGTACAGGACTTCTCAAGGCAGAAATTCACAGTCAGGTAGACAAACTCAAAGCACAAGATATACTAGAGGACAGTGATAGTCCTTGGTGAAGTCCTGTAGTGATGTTGGGGGTATTAACATGCCTAAGACTTTTGCACAGTACTATATATATATATATATATATATACAGTCTTTGGATTAATCTACAGTTAGCACAGAAACCTCTCACAGAGACAGTATCTATTTAAACTGATGACTTTACTTTCATCTCTCTGATGGCTGTTTCTGTTAGTGCCAACTGTTAGTCAGAACGATAGTCAACAGTAACAATGGCCTTCTTAGAACTTCTCTTACTGTATGGCATAGGACCACCATTTAGGAGATACGACCACAGAAATCACCATGATTGGTCATCTTTCGTCGGGGACAGCCCAAAATCGTATAATGTGTACCAGCATAAGGTGGAGTCACAAATTTGTCTGACCCAATGTGAAATCGACACACTACTGATGAATACTTGTACTGATTATGGAAAAGACATTGCATGCTATTAGAAAACAGATCCTCTGCTCTCACAGATCTATAGTTGGGATGAAAATCAAAAGAGACCTAATCTTTTTGAGAAACTTTGGTGGCAGCTTCCACATTTAGTGTTGAACATTGTTGGGGGTAAAGCATTACAAGCAATGTGAGTACCGTAATCAGATTACTTTTTAACAAGGAACTATTAAAGTAAGTAAATTTACAACAAAATATCTGAAAATACAAAAATAAAACAAGTCCAGCCCAGGTGAGAAACGTTAACACAAAAGTTACATAATGCATTACTTTCCATTAAAAGTAACTAAACACAATTAGTTATTTATTCTTTTAGGGAGTAACGCAATATTGTAATAGGGTCGTCTAGTAACTCTCTGTTGGCTTGCAAGCTGGAAAAAACAAACTCTAGTCAGGCCAATCACATCGTGTATAGAGTCGGTGGGCGGGCTTAACATCATGATGGGAGAGTTGTGATGGTTCCGCGTGAATTCCCTGCTACTTGAAAACAAAGAAAATGGCGGATGCTGCTGGCGAACAGCGGCCTTTCGAATCAGCTTTGGCCGCGACTCTGGAAGCCTCAGAGTTAAGCTTTTCTTTGAGAAAAGAACAAAGAACGGCACTGAAGTCATTCTTAAAAAAGGAAGATGTGTTCAGAGATTTGCCGACCGGATACGGCAAAAGTTTAATCTATCAACTAGCTCCGCTGGTGGTTGGTTGTAGCACTATCCTATTGTGTGCAGAGGGAATTTGAAAGACATCAGTTTATCCCACCCCTCGGATTGAGCCCTGCCAATGCTGTGATCCCAGACCCAACATCTTGATGTGGGTCTGGCTTGTCAGGCTAATAATAGCCGCTTTCCCACCGGAGGAACCTTTTCACAGTTCCTAGAACTATTTGCTATAGTACCCGGATGTCGGCGTGTTCGCACCGCAGGAACTAGGAACGATTTTAGTTCTAGGAACTCCATTTGTAGGAACTAATTTAGGTCCTACTTCAGAGTAGGGTCTAAACCAGCGCTACAGGAACTATCCGTGACGTTAGTGTACGCTGATTGACCGAACGCACGCGGAACACCAGCACCCGCCATTTTTAAAACAGCTAGAATGTAAACACACAGATTATAGCCTATATATTTACTCCATAAACTAACTATACAAACATGGAAAACAGTGATAGATGGGTCTCTAAACCTTAAATGCTGAAGAGAAAATCCAACGCAACTTTGAGGGGACCAAGCCAAACATGATTATGTAGGCTAATAACCTTTTTTCATATACTGTCTACTTTCTATAACAGTTCTATCTAATATGATATTAAACAGTACTGTTAGACAGATCGCTAACTAATAAACACAGAGAATGCGAGCATTGTTTGCTCTGGCGTTCTCAGCGCCGCCAAAATAAAGGTCCGTCGCGCTGTCAAAATAAAAGTCACCGTGCTTGCGTCACTCCCTTACCCCTCCTACCAGTTCCTATGGCCACTTGGCCAGTGCGAACGCAAACAACAAACCCGAGTTTGGGGGAGAGTAGTTCTTAGAACTGTTTAGAAGTGGACAGTTCCTAGAACTAAGTTCCTATAACTACTTGGTCGGAAAGCGGCTATTGTAAAGCATTACTTTTAAAAGTAACTTTCCCCAACACTGGTGTTGAAGGGTGGAGTGCTTTGTTGTACAGTGTGTAAACCTCAAAATTATCAGGTGGTTATTCCTCGCGTTCTCATTCAAGACACTATACATTATTTTCATGGTGAGTTTTGAGTGTGCATGCTGCACTATTTTGACTGTCATTCAGCACTAGTGTCCAGCACATTCCATTTCATAATATGAATGCATACTTTTGAATGCTCTCTGAACATTCTGAAACAAATAGTAACATTTAAAAAAAAATGTCTGACAAACTAAAATATTTCAGAAAAAAGTTCCATGAACAATGTATAAATGTTTTTTTTTTTGTTGTTGTTGTTTGTTTGTTTTTGTGCTAACATTTTTAGAACATTATTGAAGACTAGATAACTTTGAATGAATACTGTATACTATTAACATTACTGGAATGATGGTGACCTTGCCAGGATGTTAGCCAAAGTTCTGAGTATTTTCCTGTTAACTGTGCTCTAGTATGAGTAACATATACTGTCGGTTAATTTGTAAAATATTATGTTGTATATTTTCTTAATATATTTAACCTACTGCACACAACATGATCCATTTCACACTTCTATGGGCGTAAAAAGTGTCTTCAGGGTAACTAACCACAGGCTGGAAACACATAATCAGCAGTGAAAAAGTGGTTTATCACTCTACACGTGTTGGATTGAGTTCTGTAGGCCGAATGAGAAAGTTAATTTATCAAACATATTTCAAACAACATGTCTTATCTATCCATAATCCTTATAAAATGAAAGCACACATGTGACTAATTTGGAATGTTCTACACAGACACTCTGACACAGCTGGTTGAGGATGAGGATGAGGATGAAGATGCGGCGAGTCGAAGCAGATCTAAAATAGCAACATAACAGATATACACTGGAACTAATGAACAAATAAGGAATAGGTGTGTGTAATCAATAAGACAATGAGAAGCCATAATAATGGGGGAAAATAGGAAATGCAGGAAATGACGATTGCAAAATAAAAGTCCTTGAAACTGACATATAATGCAACTAGGGCTGTCAAAAGATTAATCGCGATTAATCGCATCCAAAATAAAAGTTTGTTTTTAATAATATATGTGTGTGTACTGTGTATAATTAAATTTGTATATATAAATACACACACATGCATGTATATATTTAAGAAAAATTTGTTATTTATATATAAAAAAAGTATATGTATATATAATATAAACTATATAAATATATATACAGTATATGTATGCAAATATTTCTTAAATATATACATGCATGTGTGTGTATTTATATATATATACAAAATAATTGTACACACACATATATTATGTAAACACAAACTTTTATTTTGAATGCGATTAATCACGATTAATCTTTTGACAGCCCTAAATGCAACAGATCGTGATATTACCCAAACCACCCAAACCACCCAAACAGAACAGCTTTGAGGAATGTGAATGTTTCCCCATTCAAAGAGATAGGAGCTGCACTTGCATGACTGAAATACAAGGGGGTAATCCAGCACCCGGAAAGCGTACGCCATTGGTTAGCAAGCCATCACCTGCTGTTAGCATTCCATTGACTCCAATTCATTTTGGCATCACTTTGACAGCGAATAATTTTACATCTGAGGCGTTTAAAGACTCTGTTTATCCATTGTTTATTTCTAAAGAAACACGCCAATGTATAAAAGGCTCCATTACCTTGTATCTTATGGCCCCGTAGAAGCAGTTTTTGTAAAAATAGGCTAACGATTGCGCCATAAACCACGCGACTCTTTGTTGCACAGTAGAGAAATTACCATATAGACAGGAGGAGAAGCTCGCAGGCAATCGGGGGGGACGTGGACAGGGATGGGCAGTATTTCAGATACATGTATTTAAAATACTATTTCGTATTTTGTATTTTAAAGCCTTTGGAACAAATCTAATTTAATTTATATTTAAATACATTTAAGATGAGTATTTTTGTATTTTCAAAATACATAAAATACTTTTTGCCAGTCAAACTCTTTATCAGGGTATTGATTTTGTGCAATATCTTTTTTTTTTTTTTTTTTTTGGAATAAGGTGAGAATGTCATGATCAATTCTACTTGTTGATTAAAGTTAAAATAGTGCATTATTCTCTTCATTCTGTGGAATCAAAACTGATATTGAGAATTGTGAAACCATGATATTGTTACTGTGAAGTAAAACTGAGATTTTGGTCATATCGCCCATCCATATTCTTTGCAAGATAGCAGAAAAGGTTCCCACAGTTTTACATACAGTATGAATTTTTTAATAGTGTTCACCACAAGTAATAGACTACATTGTAACCAGAAATAAGTATATATAAGTATAAATGGCTGCTATTTTGCATAAGTTTATTTGTAATTGCCAGAAAGAAAGAAAGAAAGAAAGAAAGAAAGAAAGAAAGAAAGAAAGAAAGAAAGAAAGAAAGAAAGAAAGAAAAGTCAGTAGGCCTGTGTAGTTTCTTCATTCACTGTGACCTATACCTGCACTGGATGGCCAATTTCACATGTATTTTGTGTATTTTCAAAATACTGTATTTGTATTTAAATACATTTTTTCACGCAGTATTTTGTATTTGTATTTTATCTCTGGACGTGGAGGCATAAAGTCCGATAAAGTCAAGGGAGAAGCCCATAGAGAAGACTTACAACTGTCAGACAGGTTGCTCACGTCACATCTACGTCGTCAAGCTCAGTTTGAGTCTGCGCAGTACGCTCAGCCATCCGGAAGTGAGTGCTTCTAATTGACTTCACTTTTCTCTATTGAAATCTATGGGGTCGCTGTGTCCATTTCTTGCTGTCTATGCTGAAATAGCTGCCCAAGAGGCGTTTCAAAGATGGCCGCCGAGTGAAATGACTTGCGTCAAAGGGACTTTGGCCTGAACCAGCTTAAGAAAAGATCCCCAGAGCAGATGGAGTAGTAGACAACAAGGGGGTTTGTTTATCAGTCCTATAATTCATAGTTCACCAGAGTGTGTTATATATATGGGATTGTCTTCATGAGGAATATATGCAATGCTAGAATGTTACAATTGAAGTATCATAATGAGGTAAACATCGATTTTGAAATATGATGTAAAAAGAAAGCTATTTTTGTTCCACAGTTCCTGTAAAGCTGCGATATCAAAGAATCAATCACCACATCACAGCAACACCAACACTACACAAAAGGGTCTGGGACATTACTTGTTGACTTGTCCAATTCATGAATCTAGCCCAAAGGAATACAACCAGAAGACATTGTTTAACTCTGGACAATGTCAGCGCAATGTGACTTTAAATCTGTCACACAAACATTCCCATAGGAACCTCTGATATGAATACAGGCTAAAGGTTATTTCGGTTAAAGCATTTTTAGGGAGGAACATAAGAGTATTGTTAACCCAAAACAATACCAAAAAACATTTATGCATTAGAAACTGCATGGGTGATGAAACATCAACACTAAAGCAGAACGCTCTTTTATCTGACACCTTCATTGCAGAACGCTCTTCATAGCAACCTGGAAACAGGAAGTAACACGTACAAATGCACACATGCATCATCAGTGTTAAACAGCATATAGTTTCCAGGATAATTCAGGGTTTTCTAAGTATTTATTTATAAATAAATAATTAACACTTTACTAAGTACATGTTAAATAATTTTACTCATTACTTAAATGTATGATTGCACTGTAACAAATTTATATTAAATGTTTCAAAAACATAAATAAGCCACATTTATTGAGCCCATTTTTTTTTTTTTTTATACATCTATAAGCATTAATACGTCAGAAGAAAAGTTTATATATAACCTTAAAGGTTTCTATCAGGCGCTTCATATAGGGGTTCACATCATGGGATTATAGTTTTAATGAATTAATTTTGTTTTAATTCATTTTTTTATTTTATTAAATTGTATGAATTAAAAAGCTGGTAAACACTTTTTATCACGAGAAATAAAATTAAATAACCAATTAAACGTAAGTATTATGACCAAACAACACCAAACTGACACCATGAAGCCTATTTTAATTGTATTGTTACATTAGCTGGCAACGTTTCCCCCGCCTCCCTCCCTCTCAGTGTCAGCAGGGGCAGGGGGCTGGACTGCACTCACAAAACTCTAACAGGCACTTCAGGCTTCTTCAACATTTAGAGTCAGCGAGAAAGACACAAGACCTCATCTGGGAAGCAAGAAAAAGAAAAGGAGGCATTCAATTAAAAAAGCCTCACAACTTATGTTTTTTTCTAGATAGTGAGAGAAAAGTGAAGAGTCTAGCCCTGCATAGAAACAGAAGATAGTTGGTGAGGAGCCTGAAGAAAGACGACCTTTGAAGAGTCTCAAGAATTTTCTTGCATGGAATTGATCAGGATCAAATCATAAGCTGCTTTCGTTTATTTTTTCATTTGTAAGTCTCTTTCACTCTTTGACCATGAGGAACATGTATCTGCTGAGTCTGGGTGAGTCACACTTTTTCTTTTTAGGATTGAAGTTTCCACAGATCAATGTAGAGACAGATGTTTGTATGGAGCCACTGTGTGGTTTTGCTAACTCAAACGTTGCCCTGCCAACAACTGCGTAATTGCTGCTGTTTTAAAAATAGAGAAACAGCAAATGGCCATGAGAGGAAACTGCCACAGATAGGAAAAACTGATGTCACAGTGGGGTAGTTTCTGTGTGAATCAGGGTCCATGAGCTCTAGTTACTGTATCTGGAAAGCACCAGATGAATGTGAGTGATGAATAGAGAAGAAGCAGAGGGTTCTGCTCCGGTTCTCATAGTCTTAAGACGTTCAAGTGTTTGGAAAACAACTGTGAAGTGAAATAAAAGAAGTATCAGAAGTAGGTCTGGTTATTAGTACATGATTTTGGGCAAGAGATTGTTGTGAAACAAGGACTGCTATATATGCAAACACTGTTATGAACCTTCAAAGACACTGAAATAGTAAATAAATAGAAATAGTAAATTCAATATAAGGAGAAATGTCTTAAATGTTTGCATACTACTTTCATGTTTAACAGGTTATATATTTTTTTCTAATATATTTTGAAGAATGTTGGTAATCAAAACATTTTCATAACCAATAAGTCATTGGTTATGAAAACGGTTGGATTACCAACATTCTTCAAAATATATTATTTTGTGTTCAACAGAATTTGGACAAAAAATCCCTCAGAGACGCTTCTCAAAATATCTTCCTTGTGTTCCACAGAAAAAAATAGTCATGTTTGGGTGAACTATCCCTTTAAAGCTTGGTGTTGCGTGTCTTTGATTTTGACAATGGGAAAATATTGGCGGAAACCGAATCAGGACAGGAAATCCAAGGTGTTTTAATCTGTCCTCACAGCTGAGAGGCCCAGGATGATGGGACGGCGGAATAAAAACAAAGAAAAACCATGAGGAGGGGGGGGTTACATTAAACTTTCTGTTAGGCTGAAAAGAATAAGAACAAAATCATAAAACAATTGTTTGTCTGATGCTTACACAATAATGAGCAAGACCACACCCTAGGTTATGGTGGAGTCACCACTGTGGGTTGTAAAAAAAGTCTTACACTACTTTTTAAGAGTCTTCTGGGTGACCCTGCCTGTGGTCAGAGCATGTGACAGTGTGTCGGTCTGAGTGCTGGTTGTTTAAGTTAAATCTGTTAGTTACAGTACTGCACGGCGCCTCACCCAGAGCACTCATACTTCCTAAATCGCCATCATCCTAATGCAACTGTCATGAACAATGAGTGGAAATAGCATTAGATGAACAGAATTATTATTTTTTTAGATACTTCTTCCAATTTTGTCTTCTCAGACTGTTTTTCCTGAATAACAATTTAGCCATTATGGGTGATAAATAAAGGCCGATTTGAGCATCATGACTTATCTATGATATTAGATAGGCAAGAACATGGCTTAGTTTGAAACGCATGACACTTAAATGCTGAATGGCACCAATGTTTACAAACACAGTTCATTTACAGTATTCGGAGGCCAATAATGAAAATGCTTCTATTTTCTATTAAATACAAATGTTTTCATTACATAAGTTGAAGAGTAAAAAGTTGAATTGGAAATGAACATGAATATCAGAATGCTTTAGTGTTTTGTTCTGTTTATTTGCATGTTATATATATATATATATATATATATAGAGAGAGAGAGAGAGAGAGAGAGAGAGAGAGAGAGAGAGAGAGAGAGAGAGAGAGAGAGAGATTTTCAATGTGGTCTCAGACATTTGGACCTCTGTGCATCAAGCTTTTCACCAAAGACACTAAACATGAAGTAACAGACACGTTTTATTTGTGTTTACAGGTCTTCTAATGGCACTGACAGAGAACACCGTGATGACCTGTGGCCCTGGATTAAATAGGATAAGGGGAAAGTGTGTAGGTATGGATAAAAAGACTAACATGTGATATACAACTCTTTTTCAAGAGTTTTAATCAATATCAGGGCTCAACAGGATTTTACTTGGATTGTACGTGTACATTTATACTGGCCCCAAAAAAAAAAAAAAAAAAAAAAAAAAATAATCAAGTTTTGTTGATATAGTTTTATATTATTTAAAAAAGCTGTAATTAAAAAATAGCTACAAATTATATTGCAGATGGGACATATTTATGTACTGAATCTGCACTCTTTAATAAACTGTAACCAAAAATAAAGAAAAAGTGCTGTGATTATTCATACATTTTCTGTCATTATATAGATGAAAATGAGTGTGAGTCTATTACACCAAACATTTGTGGAGAAAATGCAATGTGCACCAATACAAATGGAAGTTACTACTGTCATTGTAAAGGAGGGTTCACACCAACTCACAATTTCACACAACTGGATGGAATTAAATGCCAAGGTAAAGAGAGCTTGATATGATGCATCTCATATGACCTCTGTGCAGCAGAAACAACATCTGAATCTCTGTTCTTCTCATTTCAGACATCAATAAATGTGTGGATGGAAGTGCTGATTGTGGTCCTAATGCAGAATGCTTCAATTCTGAAGGAGGTTATACATGCACATGTAAATCTGGCTACATTTCCAGCAATGGGAACAAGACATTTATTGCAGGAAAAGGAGTTCAGTGTATCGGTAAGAAACTATTAGAGCTATAGACATTGTCTGGCCATCTATTGTGCAACACTGCTTTTGGTCTAATGTGAGAGTTTTCAGGGAACATGTTTTTGTTTATTGTCTGTCCCTAAATTACAGACAGAAATGAATGCAACGATCCCAGTTTTTGTGGAATAAATGCAACATGTCGTAACACCCCCGGTGCATTTTACTGCACCTGTGCTGAGGGCTTCAGACTGAAGTCAGGAGAAACTAACTTCACTGATTCAGAAGACAAACCCTGCATGAGTAGGTCCTTTAAAACTGTAAAGTCCAAGTTTTGACACATTGAAACTTCAGATTATTTTTGAGAAATGTAAGATCCTTCTCCAGCATGTTGTTTTCATGTTGTTAAAGGTGTATGTGACCTTGATAAATCTATCTGTGGAGGAGGAACCTGCAGAAACAGCAAAGACGGCCATGAATGTGTGTGCACGTCAGGATTCACCAACTATGGTCACAAACAAATGAAATGCACAGGTTAGTGTTCGCTGTTAAGATCTGATCCTTTTGGTTCCGAAATATCTCTTACATTTCATGCTTTCCAAACATTCATAGCACACAATTGATGCAAACTAATTGGAAATATTGTGTCTAACATGTAAGTTAGACTGTACAATTTACACTGTTTTTCTTCCTGATTTAACCCTAATTTAACTAGTTTTGTTGGTGTGTATTGGGTTGATTCTGTCATATTAAATAATATTTTTACTTTAATAAAGATTTTTTTGTTAATAAAGACTAAATCTGTGCTGTTGGTCTGAATATCAGTTGTGATCACAGCTGCACTGTTTCTTCTGCAATGCTGTTTAATAGTTATATCAATTTTTTTCAGAGCTTAAGTGTAACACATTTATAAGCGAGAGCAAATCATCCCAGGTACAGCACAACTTGACTAGATTACTGATACAGAATATTACAGTCATTCGTTATCAACTAATGCTGATCTCTCTTTTTCTCTGTGTTGTCTGTGTAGGCATCTACGGAGCTAACAGAACTTGTCTCTCTGATGACTAACAGCTGTTTGGCACTGAGTGAGAATGAGTCTGTCAGGAAGGAGCGTTTTACACAAGTGGACGGAGAAAGACTTCTGGAGGTGACACCTTGTAATATACAAAACTTATGTATACCCTTGTGAAAAAGAAGTGTGATTGTAATGAATATGCACTTGTGGTGTACTTCAAATCTTAAAAGTAGATCATATAATATTAATGAAATAAAAAGCCACTTATGACGGTTTCTTAACTCTTAAGTGCATTTTTGAAAGGTGGACTTTGTAATAATAAAAAGTTAAAATTTTACTTCAAAATACACTATAAATTATTTACATTTAGTACTGTTTTAATAATCTTTTGTCATGCGTAAAAAAGTTACACTTATTTTGATGTGCACATGCAAAGTATTTGAATATAAATAGTCTGTTGTTCGGTATTACATTTACATTTAATATATTTTAAATGTACTAAATTATAAATATATTTATAAATATATGACACAAGTTTCAGTCGAAAAAGTTTAATAAAAACTTTAAACAACATTAAAGTTAGTGCTGTCAAATCGTTTAATCATGATTAATAGCATCTAACAAAAGTTTGTGTTTGCATATGTGTGTGTATATATATTGTACACATATATTCAGTGTGTGTGTGTGTGTATATACTGTAAACACACATATTTATACACATACATACTGTATATATACACATATATACTGTATATATATATGTATATATGTGTGTATATGTACATACACAGATGCACACACACACACACACACACACACACATACATATATATGATATATGTAAATGTAATAATATATACACACATACGTAAACACAAACTTTTATGTTAGATGCGATTAATCGCGATTAATCGATTTGACATCACTAATTAAAGTATATTTTAGTTTTTTCACAAATGCTTGTCAGTATATTTTAACAATATTTCAAAGACAACAGAAGTAATTATGAAATTGCATTTAAAGATGGACTAAAGTCTTACTTAAATGGGTCAAAATAGCACTTTAAATTTCAGCTAATTGCATCTAGCATAAACTTAAACTACATTTTCATTAACTTTTAATTAACATGCAATTAAGTGTCTGAAAACATTTAGTTCACACTGAAGTATAATCTTTTAAAGCATATTATTTCCATAATGAGTACTCTTTTAAATGTTTGCTAAGTATACTTCTTTTTCACATATGCTAAAATCATGTGCTAAAGAGCCTTGCATACATTAAATAAAGTATCTCTGATTAAAACAGCTCAGCTCAAATATTATAAGTGCTTATACTCAAACATCATCTTGATACACAAATCTGTCCCGTTTTACCCATACAGGCTTTTCTGAGGGCTTTAGATGCTCTGCTTAAGGGTGGCTTCCAAGGTAATAGCCATGAAGTGTCAGCACTGTTTAATATTGTGGAAAGCATGCTAAAACTGATAGGACCTCTGCTGTCAGAAGGCCAGACTAAGAGATCAGCCACTGAAACTGGTAAGAAACAGGTCTAAACTGAAATATTACATTTCAGTAGCACACAACTTCAGTCTGTTCTTACATTACTAATGTGTTTTTTGTCCTTCAGAGGTGGAGCTGTTGGTAAAAAGAGGCAGTTCTCCACCTGAGGGTGATTTCAGTGTATCCACCAACAGTACACAGTTTGCATCCCACTGGGACACAGCAACAGGAAATACATACCTCGGTATATATTCTTAATCACATTTACAGAGTAATGTAATATACTGTATATGACCATACGTTTTTACACACACATTTTTAACTGTCTTTGTGCATCAACCAGGCTTTACGACTGCAGCTCTCCTCAGCTACAAAGATCTGGGAAATACACTCAACCACTATTTTAACCATTTAGAGAGACAGAAAAAGCAGAAGTTCAAGATCAATTCAAAAGTATTAACCGCCACTGTCAGTAACACAGAGACTGCCAATCTGAAGAAATCAGTAACTCTCACGTTTTCTCACTTGGAGGTATGGAAAAGTTTGCTCTTAATGTACCACATACAATGTGTTCCACCAATGTGATGTATTGTTAATGCATATTTCTCTCCAGAGCTCAAATAAGAGTCATACCTGTGTGTTTTGGGATCCTGACCTGGAAGGGGGCGCGTGGTCAAAAGAAGGCTGCACTACAGTGAACTCCAGTGATGTCCAGACTGTCTGCTCCTGTAATCATCTCAGCAGCTTCGCTGTGCTGATGGCTCTCTATGATATTGGGGTTTGTACCCTTAACTATTGTTAAAATATCACACCTTGAGCTCATCACAGAAGTGAAACTTCTCAGCCAAAATGTCACCACCATTATCTGTAGCATGCACTAAAGATTTTGTTAAAAGATAAATACTATTTAAGAAGTGTGATACTATATTGTAGGCCTGCAATCTATAACAGAAGCATCAGATCTAAGGCTCCTACAGATTTGAAGTGTTGAGAAATGGGTCCAAGTGACTTTTTTTTTTTTTTAAAGTGTAAAAAGACAGTTATTTCGGAATTATTATAGAAATATGGGTAAGGGTCATAGGTCATATACTGAAGGATAGAAAAATATTAAAAAGGTAACTTTTTATCTCACAATTTTGACTTTTTTTCTTGCAATATATTTTGGAATTCTGACTTTTCTTAATTCTGAAGTAATTGCACAATATAAACAATTTTAAATATAAATCATTTTCTGAGATGTAAACTGAGAAAGGACAAAATCAGAATTGTACAGAGCCCCTAAAGGGACATGGTGATGGGGAAAAAATATGGAAGGATGGAAGGTAAAATTATATGTCAAGGCTTTTTGTCATCTTATGTCAAGAAACACAAAACTTTTGTGAGAGAACGCAAAAAGCACTGAAATATATTTGTTCCTCCCATCTCATATTTTTTCCTTCACCATGTCCCTTTAGGGGCTCCTTAGAATTGTGAGATGTAAACTCAGAATTCTGAGAAAAGTCCGAATTGCGAGATGTAAACTTGCAATTTCGAATTGACATATCTTGCAATTGTGAGGAAAAAAAGTCAGAATTGTTAGATAAAAAGTCACAATTACCTTTTTTATTTATTTATTTATTTTATTCTGTAGTGGAAACAAGCTATCACACATTGATCGTAAGGTGAAATCTGTTTTACTGTCTCAACCAGTATGTATACGAGCTGAGTCTGATCACATGGGTGGGACTGCCACTGTCTCTGGTCTGCCTCCTCATCTGCATTGCCACATTTTACTTGGTGCGATCTATCCAGAGCACACGCAACACCATCCACCTGCACCTCTGCATCAGCCTCTTCATCGCCTACTTCGTGTTCCTCGTGGGCATCGCCCGCACTGAGAATAAGGTACGTAATCTTCGTGGTATGTGGCTTTGTACGAGTTCACAGTTCTGATCATAAACATGCTGTGTGTTCTCTTCCTGTCCTCATGCTGTGGTTCAGGTGGGCTGCGCTGTTGTTGCGGGTGTTCTGCACTATTTCTTCCTGGCTTCGTTCTGCTGGATGTGTCTGGAAGGAGTGCAGCTCTTCCGCATGGTTGTGCTGGTCTTCAACACAACGCTGAGACCCATCTATATGATTGCCGCTGGTTATGGAGTTCCTGCTGTTATCGTTGCAATTTCAGCCTCAGCGCATTCAAGTGGATATGGCACTAATAGCTAGTGAGTTTTAGACAACTGACGTCTAATCAGAATTTATTTGTATTTTTTTTAATGTTGTTAAGATGTTATTAAGATGTTATTAAGATGTTTTCCCTTGTCTTTAGCTGTTGGCTCAACGTTGAAGGTGGCTTAATCTGGAGCTTTTACGGGCCAGTTTGTGCCATAATTATTGTAAGTAGCTACTGTTGCACTTTCCACAAATAGATTCGAAAACAGGATCTGAAAGGCAATGACAGGACTGTCACAAGAGTCACAATGACATTTTATTTAATTTATTTGAAAATAAAGATTAATAGACATAAAAAGAATCTAAATAATTAAATAGGTAAATTTTTTGCAATGGGAAACAATAATAATTTTTATGCGCAAAATTTGGGACACAGCCGACACACTGTAAAAAAAATGGTAACTTGTAATCTACTTTAAGCATAAAAAAGTGCTTATTGTTATAACTTAATGTTTTTAAGTTGATTTAGTTATATTAAATAATATAGTTGACTTAAAACCAGTTAATTTAGATATATCCATTTTTCAGTGAAGGTAAACTTCTTATATATGTATTGTTGATCAAATATACTGTATCGAGTAGTTCTCACAACAAAAGCCATGGGATTTGTACTTCAAATGTTGTATAAAGTAATAGGACATCCAAGTTTATGCTATTACTGAAAAGTGCCACACACCAGCAGTCACAATTGACTGTGAAAGAAATTGAAAGGATGAAATCAATCGTTTAAACACAGTTTTTCCTGTTTGTTTCAGGTCAATGTATTCTTCTTCCTCATAACAATATGGAAGCTGGCAGAAAAATTTTCCTCCCTCAACCCAGACTTAAACAATCTACGCAAAATCAAGTGAGAGATGTTTTTAAACCCTGAATGTGCACTGCTGGTCAAAAGCTTGGAATAAAAATGTTTTTTAAAGTCTCTTATGCTCATCAAGGCATTTATTTGATCAAAAATACAATAAAAATATTGTGAAATATTATTATAATTTAAAATAAATGTTTTGCTATGTGAATATACTATAAAATGTAATTTACTCCTGTGATGCAAAGCTGAATTTTCAGCATCATTACTCCAGTCTTCAGTGTCACATGATCCTTCAGAAAACAGTCTAATATGCATTAATAAATATGCTTTTAGTGAGCTTTCACATCTTTATCTCCACCTACAGGGCATTTACGGTCACTGCGATTGCTCAGCTGTGTGTCCTCGGCATCATGTGGGTGTTTGGCTGTTTTCAGTTTAATGAGGACACTCTGGCAATGTCATACATCTTCACTATACTAAGCAGCCTCCAGGGGGTGCTAATGTTCATCATGCATTGCTGGCTCTCAAAACAAGTGAGTCCTGTTTCACCCCTAACAGAGATACACAGATTAGCAACAAATATGGAATGATAGATCAATCATGGCTTTGTCAATAAATATAAAGCCTGAGACAGGTAATAATAAACAATAAACTCGACATGGGATAATGAATGATGAATTGAACATAAAAATGAACATTAGAATGAATTGCAATTTAGTTCCATCACAGCCATCTGTGATCTGATATGTGATAAATGTCTTTTTAATTTCCCCACAGGTGAGAGAAGAGTATGCTAAATTCCTGTCATGTATCTGTGCACCACAGAAGAGGAAATATTCAGAGTTCGGCTCAAACCAAACAAGCAAATCGCAGGTAATCGCACTCACTCTCAATTAGGGACCGTTTAGCTCTTGCTACGTGGAAATGCAGTTAGAGGTTGAGCTGCATATCCGTTGTTGGATTTATGTCACATTGTGGAGTTTGCAAATGCCACAGCAGTACTGACGTGTGCACATTAACATTTTGATTACATTAAAAGTGTTTACTTGTTGCTTTGACATCCTCATGTATCAGGGTTGAAGTGTCCTCATCACATAAATTTCAAGGACATAAGAGATCACATGCTAATTGCTCATTCAGATAGGAAACATTAGCTTCTCAAGGGAGGCGATGATCACTGGAGCATTTTAATCATACTGAGCTGTGCGTTTTCCTGTAATAACTCGTTGTGATTGTGAATGTAAATGAGCATGGGCTTGACAACATATCTGATTGTCTGCACTCTTTTACAGGCCTCCAAGAGTGCTCAGCACACTGGTGAATCCCAGATTTAAGAGGCCATGTCAACAGATCATCGACTTTATTATTCATTTGCAAGTTGAAGTGCCAAATTATCGCTCTACATCTGCTTTCTATGGAAATCACATCCTATTTTCTATGGATCTCACGTCACATGATATGCTATGTCAACTAGGGGCGGGCGATAAACCGGTAGACACAATTAACCGGTAGAAGTTTGTCAACCACTAGATTTTGGACTACCGTCTCTATCGCGGTTATGTTCACGTGACATTGCCGTTCTGTGCAGTCTGCAAAGCTTATCGTCTGCATGCGTTTTTAAGCATTTAAACAAAACAAGTGATTTCAACAGTTCAAGCATTATAAGCAGCGGAAGAGGACTCGATTCACTATATGCGCACGCTGTCTGAGAGACACACGAAACGCGTACACATAAAGCCGCTGCTCATACAGCACATGAGTTCTGAACTTAGAGCCTTTTAGCGCCTTACTGAGCTTGAACAGTCAAATACATACACTTATATGTCAAAATGCCTGTCTTTGCGAGTATCCTCATAAACACAGTCATTTATGACTTAAGTTATCAGAATATTAGATAAGTCTGTTCGCTCTTAAAGTGACAGCAGCCTAATAAACCTGCTTTGTTCTATTGTAGTTTTTCATTTCTAGTGTTTAAAGTTTCTATTTAAAGGTTTTTGTTTCATTTGTGTCTTTGTTCTATAGTAGTTTTTTTTTTTTTTTGTCCTATTCCTTGTAATTATTTTCTTTGTTGCTATTTTATCATTGACTGTTTACTTGTCTTCAGTGAGCTTGAGGTTTTTTGCTTGTTTGTTTGTTTGTTTGTTTTACTTATGTTAGTTAGGCTAGAATGAGTTTTTTATGTGATTGTGTGATTTATTTTTTTAATTGTTGATGAGATTTATGAAATTTCAATTACATTTTATAATAACTTTTTATAATAAAAATAATTTTATAATAACTCATTTTTATATCATAAAAACTTTATTTAAAGCAAGCTATATTGTGATATATATAGTTATTGTGAAATGAAATTATTCATGTCATGATAAGACTTATGATAAGGTCATATCGCACACCCCTATTGTCAACAGACCATCGACTTTATCATTCATTTGCAAGTTGAAGTGCCAAATATTTCTATATCTGCTTTCTATGGAAATGATAATGTATTTGTGTGATTCTTCATTTAAGGAAACTTTTCTTTCCCTTAGGGTCATTTTTTAAAATAATGCCTTTAAAGATTGTCATCATTATGTTGTCTCTGATTATTTCTTTTGCACTTTCTCTTTTAAGCTCTCAAAAAGCACTTTTACCAGAATTTATCTTCTATTTATTTAAGTTAAAGCAAGAACATTCAACATATTGTATGTTACCATTCAAAAGTTTGGGGTCGGTTTATTTATTTTTCGCCAAAGCTGAATTTATTTTTAAAAAATACAATACAGTGAAATAGTTTCACAATTTTAAATAACTGTATTCTATTGGAATATATTTTAAAATGTAATTTATTCCTGTGATGGCAAAGTGGACATGATCATTCAGAAATCATTCTTATATACTGATTTGCTGCTCAAGTATTTTTATTATTATTATCAGTGTTGAAAACAGTTTTGTTGCTTAATATTTTTGTTTTCAGGATTCTTTGGTGAAAACAACATTCAAAAGAACAGCATTTATTTGAAATAGAATCTTTTGTAACATTATAAATGTCTTTACTGTCACTTTTGATCAGTTTAATGTGTCCTTTCTGAATAAATGTATCTGACCCCAAACATTTAAACGGTAGAGTAAAAATTTTTCCAACGTATTTTTTATTTTATTATATGTATGTATCATTTCTTTTGTCTGCTTGTACCATATCATGACACATTATGCTTAATAAATTATTCTTATAATTGGCTCATGATATTTGTTGTGAAGGTTTAGTTATGGAGATGTTGAGTGTTACATTTTGCACTTGAATCTTACTTTTCTGCACTTTGTCTTATCTGTCTACCAGTATTGTTACATAGCTATCTAGGGTTGGGAGCAAATGCCAAAAGAAAAAATTGTAAAATAAAATAACCAGAGAGAAACAGGATGATCATCAACAACACAACTAAAGTAACTTTTAATTAGTCACAAATGATAATAACTGTCATAAGAATAATAAATAACAATAATATTTATTATAATGAATATGGAAAAATAACTTCAGGGAGAGCATGGCCAGAACAACAAACAAATCTTACATAACTAACCCAGGAGTCCTTTAACTTACCTAATAAAAGAAACCGAGGATACTAATATAACTCTTGTCTCTTTCCCCATCTACTCATAAACAAGAGAAAACCAGAATACAAACAAACTGGCTCCCTCTCCTTATGTTCCCAACAGGAACAAAAACATGTCAAAGCATATAGGTTTGGTTCTCTTTCTGCCAAGAAACACTTCATCACATTAACATGAGACCACTGAAAACACACAAATACACAAACAAAATTAAAAAAAGGCGTTTTGAGTTCAGAAACATTTTGAGTCCCCCTCCCTTGCCTCACAGTGCTTTCCTGCCTTCTTTCCCCCTTTACCTCATCTACCCACACAAGTCCGGTGGAAGAGAACAAAGTTCTTCAGTAGTTGTGGACTAGGCTGTCAAGGCTATTTTAATCACTTCAAACATCGGATAAAGTGATTTTTTCCTCTTTAATACAGATGATGCTGAGTCATTAATAAATTAGTCATAACAAAAAAAAAAAAAGATGTATTTTTCCATGAGTCCGCTATGTTAGCGATTATCTTATTAGCTTGTTTGGTAGCTTGTGTAATACTGTAGCTTGTTGGATAGTACAGTGGTGGTCAAAATTGATGGCACCCCTGATAAATATGATAAAAAATGGCTGTAAAAAATAAATCTGCATTGTTTATCCTTTTGATCTTTCATTCAAAAAATTCACAAAAATCTAACCTTTCATTGAAGTAAAAGAATTGAAAGTGGGGGTAAATCACATTATGAAATAAATGTTTTTCTCCAAAACACGCTGGCCATAATTGTTGGCACCCTGTTATTAAATACCTTTTTGCAATCTCCTTTTGCCAAGATAACAGATCTGAGTTTTCTCCTATAATGCCTGATGAGTTTGGAGAACACCTGACAAGAGATCAGAGACCATTCCTCCATACAGAATCTCTCCAGATCCTTCAGATTCACAAGTTCATGTTGGTGCTTCTTCTCTTCAGTTCACTCCACTCATCAGGTCAGGGACTGGGATGGTCATGGCAGAAGCTTCATTTTGTGCTCCCTAACACATTTTTGTGTTGATTTTGATGTTTGTTTTGGACCGTTGTCCTGATGGAAGATCCAACTTTTCATCCCTGTTTGCACCAAACACATCTGCTGGGTTTGCTGCCAAAAAGCCCTTTTTTTAGTTTCATCTGACCACAGAATCCGGTCCCTTTTGAAGATCCAGTCGTGTCTGACAACTGAATATGCTGGAGTTTATTTTTGGAGGAGCGAGGAGGATTTTACTTGAAACCCTCCCAAACAACATGTGGGGATGTAGGGGTTGTTTGATAATTTTTTTTAGGCTTTCTGACCCCAAGACTCAACTAATCCCTGCAATTCTCCATCTGTGATTATTGGAGAGTCTTTGGCCACTCAAACTTTCCTCCTCACCGTCCATTAAGACAATATAGACACACGTCCTCTTCCTGGCAGATTCGTAACATCTTTAGTTTATTGGAACTTCTTAATTATTGCCCTGATGGTCAAAATGGGGATTTTCAATTCTTTAGATATTTTCTTACAGCCACTTTCTATTTTGTGAAGCTCAACAATCTTTTGCTGCACATCAGAACTATATTCTTTGGTTTTACTCATTGTGATGGATGATTAAGGGAATTTGGCCTTTGTGTTTCCTCATATATAAACTCCTGTGAAACAAGAAGTCATAGCTGGACAGTTTCATGTTCCTAGTCACCCTGGTGTGCTAAAAAAGGTAAATATTAATAGGAAAATACTTCAGATATATTTTTCTCATAAAAAATTCTAGGGGTGCCAACAATTATGGCCAGCGTGTTTTGGAGAAAAACATTTATTTCATAATGTGATTTACCCAATTCTTTTACTTCAATGAAAGGTTCGATTTTTGCGAATGTTTTGAAGGAAAGATCAAAAAGATAAACAATGCAGATTTATTTTTTACAGCCATTTTATCATATTTATCAGGGGTGCCATCAATTTTGACCACCACTGTAAGTCTCCCACTACAACTAACACAGCGATAAGCCTATGTGTGAGTGGATGTTAGGCTAATATTGTTCGTGTTTTTGCTCAATATGGTGTTAAGTGTCAGATCAGTGGGCTTGCTGCAGTTGAATATCTAAGTAAGAGACGTCCTCTTTCCCAGACGAAACATAAAAAACTATGTGGAGGACAGAAAATAATTTAGCCTAATAATTATAATATGACTGCACGGTGAACCGAAGTACAATTTTGGCTGCATTATTTGTGTCCCCTTCAAAAAAAATAAAAATTTTATTGTCCCCATCCCCAATTGCCCAAGGCATACAGTTCTCACATCCAGACTCAACTAACTCAACTAAAAATGTTGTGTAAAATAAGATGCAGACAGAACAGGCACATAGCAAAAATAAATATTTCATGGCAGCGAAAGCATGCTCAAACCTTACATTCCATTCAAACTTCGAATTTCTAACAACTGAAGAGGTCTTACCGTTGCTAAGTTATAACAAAACAACTGATAGTATCCTGCGATTCCCAAAAATCTTCAAAGCTCTCGAGCACTCTCGAGAAAATCAAGAATCACGCTCACATTAGCCATCACAGGCTTCATGACCTAGCTGTTTACCTGTTAAGTATGTGATAACTGCCTTTGCAAACTGACGCTTTGAAGGGTTTAAAAGTCAAGGAAGCATCAGCAAAATGGCTGAACACTGTGTCCAAACTATACTTACATGATTTTCCCAGCTTATCCGACTCCATCACCGGATCATCTAAATATGACTCTTAATTTGTCACTCTTGACAGAACTCTCTGCATCAAGCGCTAGAAAGTGGCTGGAGCATTTTGCATGCTGAACAAAAAACATTACCTTATATTGCAGACTGCTATCAGGAGTGACAAATGCAAACCTCAGTGGACTTCAGCGGTTATCAACGTGTTGAGTCCATAGCAACGCTCTGTTTTTCATGGCAACGGTTTGTTATACTCCGCACAGCAGTCTGTTATCAAGAAATAACAGACCGCATTCTACATTGGAATTCAACCAAGCCATGTAATAAAATAAGTTAATAAAATAATATCACCACCAGGTGATATGCTTTAGTTATTTTGTTTATCCCATGCATTGCCCTGTCAATTAGATGCAAATGTGCGCATTTTAGGCCTCGTTTACACTGCAGGTCTTGATGCCCAATTCTGATTTGTTGCCTAAATCCGATTTTTTTGACTGTCTGTTTACACGTTCTTTAAATTGTGACCCATATCCGATTCATATGTTTACACTTGCCATGGCTAGTAGCCTAGGCTACTATCTGAAACATATCGCGCATGCTTAAAGGGTTAAATTCTCTTGCACAAATGGACGAATACAAAATATGTTTCATGCTCTGCGATATGCAAAGTTGCCAAACACCACTTTTGAATAAGAAACAATGTCTATAAAACTACCACGAATCACAAGCGTATCGGTGAGAACACTCGTTAAAACAACATACACACACCCGAACTTGACTGCACATCACATATTTGAGATTACTGATACTGCTTTCATTCGTAATGCAACGGACCGATCTACGGCACATACATTAAGGGCTGTTCACTGTTATACAATAAAGAGCCCGCACAGCGACAAGAAATAGAAATTAACACAAAAAAACTGTCTAGAGCCTTTACTACTTACACAACACTGACAGTGGAGTTGCGCTCAGGAGTAGAGCAGCTATGGACAATTTTCTTTTTCTTTTTTGAGCGGCTGCGGACAAATTCTTTCTATGCACACACAATATTACATCACAATCTGCGCGCATGTTTTAAAAATATAATTGAAAATGTAAATAGTCCTAGCACTTTTTAAATTTAAATAGCCCACTTAAAGTGTTTATTACAAATAAATTATTAATTGCTTAAAATGAATAAATGTAAATGAACAAAAATTTTCGTTAAATTTACAATCATGTGAAAACACTTCCCGTGCCCCTCTCCACATTCCTCTCCTACGATGACACGTTTCGTCGGGCCATCCGTCCCTTTGCAGATGTGCGTCGGGGTTTCTCTCGTCATTAAACCGCGGAGACGTTGCCTAATGCCTCAGAAAATCCGATCTGCCTGTTTACATGACAGTCGCATTGGCACATATCCGATTTATTTCCACATATGAATGAGGCCTGAAACCGATCTGGAAATATCCGAATGCATGCGTTTTTTTCCTGTTTACACTGTCATAGAACACATCCGATCTGTGTCACATGTGAGCAAAAAATCGGAATTGGGTCACATTTCACTGGCAGTGTAAACGGGGCCTTAGTTGACGCCTAATTTGCATACAGAACGTCCCCAGTTGATGACTTACATCAAGAGTCTTTCCCCCTGAAATTTAGAAATCTAAATTGGTGAATTTAGAAGAAATCTACAGATGCAAACAGATGGAGGATACACTAAAAAATGTAGTAAATCTGAGTAACTGCATCTGGTACATTAATAAATAAAACTGAGTAGAAATAAGTTAACATCAAACTTTAAAAATAACAATATTTATAAATTAACTTTTTATTTATAAGTAATTTAACTTTTTTATTTCATCTAAACCTTTATAAAATAGTATTCCATACAACCACAAATACATACATGACATTGGCTTTTATTGAATTTTTACTCAATTATTTTGTTAAGTTTAATTTTAAAGTGTTATGTATTCTGATAACACCAAAATAATTAAAACGATGTAGTGCCTTGTGCAAAAATAAACAAATTATTAGTAAAACACTCCCCTCTGCTTGATGCAGTTATTTAGGTTATTCTAAATATGAAGAGTTCAGATGAAAAAGCCTCTAAGTGCCATCTGAAATGTCCTTCTAATGACCATTTTTATCAAGCTTGTATGTTTATGTTCACTTATTTCACATTACTGGCATTGACAATTACCTATTAATTGTCATTTAAGTTAAATTACTGAACTTAAATATACAAGCTTGAAAAAAAAAAGCTCATTTTAGAAGAAAATTTTAGATGGCACTTAGAGGCTTTTGCATCTGAACTTTTCATATATAGGCTACTTGAAACTAGTAGTATAGAAAATGTTTTCAAAACATGAACATTGTGGAATGGTTTCCTTTGCTGCTCTATAAACCTAGTGAATACTAAGGAGACCATGGTTTCTGTGTGAACTGATTATTTAGACATCTTTTGAAAATGAAACAATTGCGTGAGTTTGAGGAAGATAAAATTAATTAACTTTTTAAATTATTTTTTAAAAAAGGAAGTCAGAGTTGCATTAATATACTTTTTTGTTTAAAGAAAGAAAAAAAATACGTAATTATGAGAAGTGCCCTTTATTTCACTTGAGCCCCTGCCCCTCAAAATATCTGTGCACGTCCCTGGTAGAAAGTCTTCAGCAGTCTGGCTCTCTGCCTGATGGGCCTTCCTCAAAGTTCTCAGGAAGTAAAGTCTCTGTTGGGCTTTTTTAACCAGGGTAGCAGTGTTAACGGTTCACTTGAGGTCCTCACTGACATGGAGGCCCAGGAATTTAAAGCTGAGCATGGCTTAATACAATGTAAAATACTATTTAGAGCTCACTTAACCAATGCTCAATTGGCAAAAATTTTCTCAGACAAGAGTGCTGCCTGCAACCATTGCAAACATTCTCCTGCCAACCATCTACATATGTTTTGGACATATGCCCACAGCTGGTAACCTTTTGGTCCAATGTATTTGAGACGCTTACAAAAGCTCTCAACACTAATATTGACCCTGACCCATTTATAACTCTATTTGGGGTCTCCCCTAGGCCTGATTTGGCGGCCAAAGTTTGTATAAATGAAATGTATAAAAATGATGTTATTTAAGCCAGCGCAAATACCTTTGTTTACATCCTGTTTTTCGGTTGAAGTCCAAAGTAGTTGATTGCAGAGTTCACACGCATAGGTTTAATACCTATGATCACGCGCGTGAACTCGGCAATCGACTACTTTGGACTTCAACCGAAAAACAGGATGTAAACAAAGGTATTTGCGCTGGCTTAAATAACATCATTTTTATACATATCTTTCACATCTACTGCAGTCAGACTCACTCGTGTTCACTCAGAAGGAATCACTCACATGACCTGTGCACTTGTAATGACACATCAAGGATGTTAAGAGCCTAAAAGCAGGTTTAGTACTTGCCCCATTGAAGTCAACAGGGTGCAAATTTTAAAAATAGAATAACACGATGTAGGCAACACCGATTTTTGTCGTTGTTCTCTGTATTGACAGCACTCCAAATGTACAAAAAAATGAGCTCAATGTTAAAATTGACCGGAGTTCTCCTTTAAGTGGAAGCATGTTTCCCCTCTAACACATGATAGGTGGATACAGGACATTTTCTACTGTATTGGGCTTGAAAAGTTAAGATGCTCACTCTCTGGTTCACTTAAATCCTTTTACAAGACCTCAGATCCCTTCTTAAAATACATTAAGGGTTTACCTTGTGCACCTGTAACTGGAAATGATACATAATTTTCACCAATTCGAATGATATAAAAAAAAAGAACATTAAAAAAATGTTTTTATTTATTCTTTATTCTTTTACTTTATTTAATTTACTTATTTAATTTTTCTTAGTTTCAGTCCGACGCAGTTATCATTTTCACGTCCTGCCACGTTGTTTAAATAGCAAATGCATTTGCGTCCATTTGTGCGCCCGTGCTGGTCTGAAAACGAGGTGTGTTCTGGCGCATTGTTGGCGCGTTGCTATTTTGAGGCAACAGAAATAGACTGTGCCATTGAAACCTGGGGCCCTATTTTAACGATCTGAAACGCAAGTATCAAGCGCGAAACGCAAGTAACTTTGTGGGCGGGTCTTGGACGCTGTTGCTATTTTACCGGCGGGATAAATGACTCTTGCGCCCGACGCAAATCTAAAATGGGTTGGTCTGAAGTAGCTTCATTATTCATAGGTGTGGTTTGGGCGTAACGTGAAATAAACTAATCAGGGCTGCGTTTCCCAAAAGCATCGTTAGCCAACTATGTTTGCAAGTTCCGTCATTATCAGCATAGTTCAACATGTCAGTGTTTCCTGAAACCATCGTTCTAACGAACATTCGCAAACAGCATCGCAAAGTTGTGTAGTTGGAACAACAGCCCTCAACCCGTGGTTATAGAAGCATAGTTTCTAGTTTGCATGACATGTGGACTTAGTAAATCCTTATCTTGAGCAAAATAAGCAAGCTGACATTCAGTACAACCTGTCTTTTATTTAGAATACATACAAATGTAATTTACGTCTTTTAGTTTGTCAAGAGATTTAAAGCACCGTTTTTGAAGAGTGCGCATGTGCGAACGTGCTCTACTAAGAACGAGCCTATGATTGAATCTGGAAATAAAGCAAAATAACTGAGAAAAATGAGAAATAGTCCTCAGGTGCCATGTCTGTAATTTATAGCAAAACATAGGCTAGCGTTAATTCGATCTCAAACAGATTCATTAAAATAAGTTATTACTCCACCACGTGTGTGATGTCATAAACTAACGTAGTTGAACGACCACTTTGTGACAATACGGTTTCGGGAAACAGTCGTGACTAGCTAGTTGATTTCTTCAACGATGTATCGTACTATGATAGTTAAGCAGCGAGTTACGTCGTTGTTCGGGAAACGCACCCCAGAGCGACATCTCACATTCCCTTTAAGAGCAGGCAGCTTGTTTCATGGCGGATTGCTATTATAACAGCGGATTTGCCAGGCACACGCCAGGAGCGGTTCACAGCTGAGGAGACCGACGTTCTCGTCAGGGCCGTAAAACACAGAGAAGTGACATTGGGGATGGGAGAAACCCACCCAAATTAGCTTCGGTTAAACAGGCGTATAATAATTTAGGTAAATGTGTAAACTAGATTTAGGCCTATGCCTATTTTTTTCACATCTTCATGGACACAACAATGATTTACCTCGTGTGTTAATATTTTTCTTTGTAATAATGTATGGTTTTCTAAAAATGAGAACTGCTGCTTCTGGGTAGATGAGAGAATCAAAGTGCGAATTGTGCACACACTACATTGATTATGGCCAAGCATGCGCCCTTAAAATAGCATATGAATAACATGTGCATCGCGCCACTGACTTTAGACTTTACGTTTTTAGTCTAAAGTAAATCTGTTTCCGCTTCAACAGCATGCAGTATAATTAACTCCGCCAAGTATTCTTGTTTCTAAGCAACTCTAACTCTTTAAGTTTGACTGCCAATATACATATTCATTAAGCAATTCAGAAGAATCTGCATTGAGAAAAACTTCCAAAGTCTCCACAAAGGCTTCCGACTCCTCATCAACAGCTGCCTGTCTCTGATTGAGAGGGCGAAATGCCAGCAGAAACCACTTCCTTAAATAGATTTTCTTTATTAATGTGAAAGAAATCAGCTGTAAGATTTAAACCTGTCTTCCTACAGTGATTATAAACCTGTCGTAGGATTAAGGGAAAATTCTATCAAATCAAAATCCATTCCCTTAGCATAAATGCTTCTCGCCCTCCCACAATTTTTTTTTTAAATAAATAAAGACCTCCAAAGTAAATATGTATCAAGAAAATGAGATGGTCTCCACCAGACATACTGGATTATCTAATAAGAGACACATCTCCACTTTATCAAATCAGTTTTCAAAATCATCAAATAAGTAAATGAACAAATAAGCAGACAAGCCTATACTCAAGTTGGGAACAAGTGGGAACAAGTTCATAAACAAAAATAAAATAACTATTGAGAGAAACAGGATTATCCAATCTCCTGGCCCAGAATCAATAACACAACCACCAATTAAACTAAAGTAACTTTGAAATTTTTGTCATATAATAATAATATTATTAATAATAGGGAACAAAAACTTTCATCAAGATGGCCAAAAAAATAAACAAATCTTACATAACTAACCCTTTAAATTACCTAATAAAAGAAAGAGAGGATACAAAACACTAACATAACTCTTCTCTCTTTCTCTGACTACTCATAAACAGGAGAAAACCAGAATACAAACAAACTGGCTGTTACATAACATGGTGTAATGAAAAGCACTATGAAGACGGAGAATAGGAATAAACAGGATTTAACCAAAAACACAATGAAGGGGGGAACACAGAACATACATGATACGCCCCCTCCCAAAAAGGTGCGTCCTCGCGCCATAAATGGTCCAAATGAGGAGGGAGGGGGCTCTGGAGGAGGGCGTGGAGCAGACCGAAAGCAAAAGGAGTCCAGGGTAAAAACAAAAACAGTCCATGGAGGAGTAGATGGTGGGAGAAGCCAGTGAGATGCTAGGAGCAGGAGGAGCCAGATGGAATACCAGAGGCCAGCCAGGACGAGGCCCCAGGGCGGAGTCGAAGGCGGGAGGAGCCATGGTGGAGTCGACCTGGTGGCAGACGACACCCTGGGGACGACCAACGGAGATGCAGCCATTGATGGAGACCCTGATGGAGTTGATGAGCCGATGAGCCCATGTGCAGCCGATGGTCCTGGAGACTGAGGAGGAGCCGCGGTGACGAGCGTCTGAGGTGGAGCCGGATAACCCGATGACAGACTAAACTTCAAAGCATACAGGTTTGGTTCTCTTTCTGTCAAAAAACACTTCATCACATTATCCTAAGACCACAACACAAATATTTAATCAACAAATGATATTGAAAGGCAGGAGAAGGAATCCATCCTGGTGAAAGGAAAACTCTCTGTAACTTATATCTCTTCTCCTCACTTTCACCATCCAATCATCTCAGACACAAAATAATCACCAGCAGATGAAAACAGAGTATCTGCATTACAGTGGGAAAAAAAAGAGACAAAGCCAAACACACACCCAAAAATAACACAATATATAAACATTCACTGAAAAAAATGTAACTTGTGAAGCATGTATGTGCATGTACATGTACAAATGTGTGTGTACATGAAACGTGTAACAAGGACACTGTAAAATAAAGTGAAACCAACATTACTGAATCAAGCTAATACCAACAAAACAAAATTTATGGGTAAAATGTATGGGGTTGTCAGGTTTCTGGTAATGGAGGACCCAAAAGCAGAGAGATGCTCAATACAATCTTTATTAATTGAGCTCAAATAACTGGTGACGTAGAGTTCAGGGCCGGGCTCAACCCAATAGAAGAGACAGTAAATATAGCAGGCCAGGCGATAGTTGAAAAACCAGCTAATCAGTCAATATGCATCTGGTCCAAGGGGAAAGTAAAGAGGAGAATCAGACAGGCGAGAAGTGAAAACTCAGGTGAACGGTGAGCAGAGAATTAATCCAGGTCCTTGATAAGTGACAGGCAGCGGTCATTAACAAAGATCAGTCCAGACCTACAACCAAAGCAGGGGGGAATTCATGAAGAATGAGCCACTAATCGATGTTTAAAGTTAAGACCAGGATGGGCAGTCCACTGTAAGACTGTAGAAACTAGAAAATGCCACGCCGTCTGGTTGAGGAACGACTACACCCCGAGAAGACAAAGGATGTTTCTGGAAATTAACATTTGAACTCTCTCTTGCTAAATTAGCCTTTCCATCTAAGACACACTACGCCTCATCCCCACAGAAGTAACCAAAAGCTAATAAAGTTTTTAGGAGTTTAGAGATATCTTGCTTACAGAGGAGGGTGCGGTCTTTCATGCAAATAGCATCCTGTCCTTAAAAGTTGTAAACTCTGGAGACCGTGATTAATTCAAATTCCCATTGTTAACACATGTTTCCATTTGACAGAGGTTTCTGTCTTGGACTGATTATTTAAAGAAATGTCTCAAGAAGCACAGTGCGATTTTGTAGCCAGATCAGCCCGTAATGCTGAATGTCCTCGACGCTCAGCATTATTTATTTATTCTAATGTCAGGTATCTTTTACTCTTTATCTATGAGCATTTAAAGCAATATGTAACAATTTTGTAATAAAATTTCCGAAAATAACTTGCACAGTGTGATATATTTCCTCCAGTTGTGTACTTACAATATCTCAAAAGTCTCCAAAGATTTTTTATTTCAGAGAAATTCCGATTTTAAATAACTGTCCGTCCCGGAAAAGAAATGTCGCCTCTCAGTGACGCAATGTCCGCTCTATCCTTTTTTTCCGGTGTGGACCATGTGATAGGATATTCCATCACACCGGATTTTTTTTTTTTTTTACAACAACTTTATTGAGTTTTTTTTTCTTATCACAATAAACAATAAAGACATCTGACAAAGAAGAAAAAATAAAATAAAATAAAAAATATGACCCACCACACCGGAATATCACATGGTCAAATGCGGAAGTGGTGGTTATAGCGTTATAGCCATAGACTGTATGGTTATAGCTGTTATGGATCACGATTACTCTTTGGCGAGTATTGAAGTGCCAACAAAACGAAAGCGTCCATATTCGGATACACGCAGACTGTGTGACAAACGAAGGAATAAAACCCGGATAAATATCGGCCAGGCGTTTTCGAGATGGAGAGAGCTGCGCGTCAATCTTGGACTTGACAGAGACTCTGCACTGCGAGTGTATTGATAGACAGGTAAGACATGCAACTGTCAATAATAGCACTTATAAACAAAGTTATATTGCTCTTTGTACTTCGGTAAGGCTTTTTATCACGTGTGGTGACTGAGATTATGGCAGTACAATTAAATACAATCGGATATGTGTTGTTAAAAAAATATATTTAGTCATTACTTGCAAATGTTCGTTCAAATTTACTTTTAGATATTGGTTTGAACACGTTAAACAACACGGCATTAACCATAAACACGTAAAACTGCACAACATTAACCCAACAAATCATTTGACAAATACGTTAGCTGTAAGTTGTAACGGGATAATATAGCATAACATTTCACGTTCCTTGCAGTTCATTAATTATGATGACATAAAATAATACGATCAGACATACAGGTAATACAAAAACGAATAAATTACCTCATCCGTGATCATGATTCATTAATTCCATTTAGATACATCGCTAGATGGTGAAAACGCATTAAAAACGACATCTCCCATCGTCACCTCCTTCATAGCGTCATCAAGCTTCGCCTTTGTTATTGTTGGAAACTGCGCCCTCTTGTGGTCAAAAAAATCACATAGTGGAGCTTTAATGTTTTGCATTGATTATTTTTGAATTTACTATGTAATTGGCATGATACATTTACCTGACATAATAAATTGTTGCATTTGATTTTATTCTGACTTACTCTGAAATTATTTTACCAAGATTAGGCGAATGCGTATGTTACTGCATCAGGTCGTAACGGACTAGAGTCTGATTTTGATAGTTTTGAGCATAGGGCATACCAACTGCGATTTTTGAGTTCTGGCTAATATTTGGCACTAATTCAAATATACTTGGACTGTAAAGACAAAAAAGGGAATTTCCGCTTAGGACAGCAAAATGTTGCTTGACCAACCTAAATAGGGTGAATCTTACCTCTGTTTTAATGTAATGTTACTCTAGCTAAGTGTATGTGGGAAACCATGGCATGACCAAACCAAAGCTACTACCAGAGAAGTAATATTGGTCGGCTAGTAGTGGTCATGCTGACTAGAGATAGTGTTATTTTAATTCAAGTACAGATCCATGGGGACTATACAAAGTATCTTAGATCGAGTAAGCATGAATGCAACCATCTAGGAATTAGTCAATTACCTCTGTTTAGTGACCAAAAACTGATGAGTTTGTGATTGTGAGACCTGCATTAAATGGTCGGCGTGAGGACATCAAAGCGACATAGATTCCTATTGAACGGGTAAAATATAAATTAAAGAGTTGAATAAAATTAATCAAATGTGTAGCTAAACTAGCTTGAGAATTAGACAAACACGTGTCAGGAACATGATAGCAGCAGGGTAGATAAGGAATGACAACACTTGTTATGAATTTTAAAGATCTCCTTGTTTACCTTTGCAACAAAAGATGAAACCTAAATTGGAATTACATCTTCCAAATTATATTCTGGTACTCGATGAAGCTGTAAATTAGAGCCCAAAGTTTTAAGAAAAAAGCATTCTCCATTGTTTTCTTGGCTTTGTTGCGACAAACTAGCAACACTTTGATGAGAATTAGCAAGCAACAAAATAAAAATTGGAAAACATGATTTGATAAATGAAAAGGCAGGTCATGCATATGTTTATGAAAAGCAAAGTTGGGAAAAACAGGGTGATGTGATGCAGAGGCAGACCTCCTATTAAAGTTCAAAGTGTTTTCTGATTGTTATTGGAATGGTTGGCGAACCAGAGGGCCCCTAGTTTCTCAACATATCACTATAACAGAAACATTATAAAAGATGGATAGATATGAAGTGTAGGCACTTCAATCAGTTACAAAATGTACAATTTAACCATGTCATTGACTGTGACTTAGCCAGCATAACACACACACACACACACACACACACACACACACACAGACACAGACACACACACACACACACACCAAACTGTTGCAAGGAATGCACAAACTCCATTCTTGTATGACTAAGCATATTCCAAGTCACTTAGAAATCTTAGCTCTGCATAATGAGGCTTGCTTTGGAAGATTCCTTAATAAACACAGTGATAATTACATATTCCTTCATAATTGTGATTGAATATCATTATTATTATTGTTATTATAGTTTATTGATGCATACCATCTATTTAGATGTGTAAGTTATACTGACCTTTTACTAGATTTCCTTTAAGAAATTGTGGTGAAATGAAGAAGATTCAATTGCAAGTACAAACAGTAGGGGTGTAACGATACACGTATTCGTATTGAACCGTTCGGTACGAGGCTTTCGGTTCGGTTTTCGGTACGCATTTTCAATTTCGGTACGCATTGGACCATTTTTCCTGCCGACCAAAATTTCGTTACTTCAAATGTAGGTGCGTTGCGCGTGGCAAGCGCGCTCATAATGTAAGAGACGCCGGCGCGACCACAGCATTGCCCAACATCAGATGGCAAACATAATGCAAGCGGAACGAAACTGATCGTTATTGTGTGGTTGACGGACCGTTTATCAGTTTGAACCAAAGCAGCGCGAGCCACTACACAGCGCTAATAAGAGATCCAGTAAAAAGCATTTGAATTCGCCGCAGAGAAGTAATAACATCGCTGTGAGATTTAGTGAGAAACATTCACATTTCTCCGTTATTAACGGATCAAACAGCGCTGACGTGGAAACCAGGAAGAAACATTGTGCCATGAATGAACTATCCAGTGTCCACAGATCTGCAACATTCACCATGGATTTACTGTAGTAACACTGCAACCATGGAAGTTTGGCAGGAATAGTAGGCTATAATGCTTCAAGTAACATTACGTCGGTTTTATTTTGACATTATGAATACAATTGCTGCCCTCAAATGTTAATCTGAACTAAAATAAACCTTTGTTTATAACTACTACAATATTAAATTTCATTTTTTCCAATGAGCTGTTTTGTTTTATATGCTCCTAAGAAGAGTCAATTATAGCTCCAGAATTGCTCAAAGTAAAAAAAATATCATACTTTATGATGTTAGTTTTAATAATAATAAAAAAAGAATACAAAAAATTAAATCAAGGAAATTTCTCTGGCATTTCTTTCATTTTGCTGTATCGAAAACGTATCGAACCGTACCGAACTGTGACACAAGTGTATCGTATCGAACCGAACCGTGAATTTTGTGAACCGTTACACCCCTAACAAACAGATATTTATTTAGGAGAGCAGGTCAGAGATGGTGTGAGTGGTGAAATAAGTAATGCCCAGGGATGAACAGCACTTGGCAGTACAGGGACGCTGAGGACAGCACGGATTTCCAATGGTGAGAGGCGGTGATGATGACGATGAACAAACCAGAAACCAGGAAATAGCGTGGGTGACCGAAGTGCAGGACGATGACGATGACGAACACACAGGCTCTGACGACAGGCAGGAACACACGGGAAACAGGCAGGATAGCACAGGAACAGGCAGGAACACACGGAACATCCAACAACGCTCTGACAAAGACAAGGTGACAACAGAGAGACTAAATAGGGTGCGTAAATCAGCTGCAGCTGGAAACGACAGTGACAGTGATCAGCGGCTCTGCCCATACACACACACACACACACACACACAACAACAACAAGACGAGAGAGGAGACAGCGAATCTATATACCGTGACAGTACCCCTCCCCCTAGGAGCGCCTCCTGGTGCTCCCAGGAGAACTTACCCGTTGATTGTAATCCTCAATAAGGGAGTGATCCAGAATGCCCCTAGCAGGAACCCAACTTCTCTCCTCCGGACCGTAACCCTTCCAGTCCACCAGGTACTGGAATCCACGTCCCCTCCGTCTCGAGTCCAGAATACGATTGACCGAATACATAGGTTTCCGTCTACGAGTCGCGGTGGTGGGGGAACCGGGGCTGGCGGATTAAGGTGAGAATGAAAAACAGGCTTCAATTTGGAGACATGAAACGCGGGGTGAATTCTCCTGTACGCCGGAGGAAGTTTGAGGCGGACTGTCACTGGACTAATGATCTTGGTGACAGTGAACGGGCCGATGAATTGGGAGCTAGCTTATTAGACACGGAGCAGAGTGGAATGTTCTTGGTAGAAAGCCACACTTTTTGACCCACGACGTATACGGGAGGCTTTGATCAGTGGCGATCGGCCTTAGCCTTAGTGCACGCCCCCACCTGGAGCAGAGTCTCACAGGCTCTGGTCCATGTGCGTTGACACCTCTGGACGAAGGCGTGAGCGGAGGGGACTGCGACTTCGGAATCCAGACTTGGAAAAATTGGTGGCTGGTACTCTAGACTACACTCAAACGGAGAGAGGCCCGTGGATGACACTGGTAACGAGTTATGTGTGTACTCAACCATAGAAAGTTGTTGGCTCCAGGATGAAGGATTCTTGGACACCAAACATCGCAATACTCTCTTCAAATCTTGGTTGGCTCGCTCGGTCTGACCATTGCTCTGGGGATGGTAACCCGAAGACAGACTGACTGTAGCCCCTAGTAATTTACAGAACTCTTTCCAAAATTTGGACACAAATTGGGACCCCCTGTCGGAGACCACGTCCATCGGGAGGCCATGTAAACGAAAGACATGGTCTACAACAGTCACCGCTGTCTCCTTGGCTGAAGGTAATTTGGGCAAGGGGATAAAATGTGCCGCTTTCGAGAACCGGTCCACTACGGTTAAAACAACCGTCATGCCATTAGAGGGCGGTGACAAAATCTAGTGCTAACCAAATGATAGGCGTTGCGTAAATCCAATTTTGTGAAGACGGGTGCTCCCTGCAACCTCTCGAAAACTGAAGACATCAACGGCAAAGGATAAGTATTCTTTACCGTGATGTTGTTCAGCTCTCAGTAATCATTACAAGGTCGCAGAGAACCATCCTTCTTCCCCACAAAAAATAATCCCGCCCCCGCTGGAGAAGAGGAAGGGTGGATGAATCCGGAGGCTAGAGAATCAAAAATATATTTCTCCATGGCCTCCCTTTCTGGAGCAGAAAGTGAGTAAAGCTTGCCCCTAGGCAGAGACTTACCTGGGAGTAAATCTATAGCACAGTCATAGGGACGATGCGGAGGGAGAGAAGCAGCACGGGACTTACTGAACACTTTCTTCAGGTCGAGGTACTCTGAGGGCACGTTAGATAAATTCACCACCTCCTTCTGAAAAACAGAACAAGACACAGACGAACAGGCAGACACAAGACAAGACTCATGACATTGAGTACTCCATGATGAGACAGAATTGTGTCCCCAGTCAACCCTTGGGCTATGCTGAACCAGCCAAGGGTGACCGAGGACGATGGGAGCCAGGGGTGAGTCCAGGAGCAGAAATGAAATGTGTTCAGTGTGATTGCCAGATGTGATGAGTGTCAGAGGATTGGTAGTAAGAGTGATGGCGGGGAGTTCATGACCGTTGAGTGCACTGACAGAAATGGTGTCCTTTAGTGTAGTGATGGGTATATTGAGTGTCTGAGCGAGTGACAAGTCCATAAAATTACCCTCCGCCCCAGAATCCAAAAGTGCTTGGCAGACGTGGGATTGGGCTGCCCACAGCAGTCTTACCGGAAGGAGAGTAGAGGATGAGTTGGACCATTGTCCCAGACGACTCAAAGCAGAATCAATCACTAGAACTAACCGTTTTATAAAGTGATTTAAGCTTTTTTCAGATGTTTCATTGTGGATGAGCAACTTTTTGAAAACGCTAGTGTGGACGGGGAGCAATTTGAAACGAAATGCTGTGGCGTTTCCAAATGTATCCGGATTAATGTATACATAGCTAATATAAGCCAGATAATTCTATAAAACAGGGAATCAAAGATTGAAAAAATACTTAAAGTCACCCTGTAGTCAATAATTGTATCCCTTAAAACTCATGTTTGATCACCAAAATGACATATTTAAACGTTTTTTCCTGTGAAAAAAAAATTCTCCATGCCTTAAAATAGCTTGAATGTAACTCTAAACCCTTGCTTCACTTAATATACACAGAGCCATGAATATGCTAATTAGCCCCGCCTCCACTTACGCCAGCTCAGAGATTCACTCTGCCAACTTACTGAGGTAAACGCTGCACAATGGTATCGCTCTTTACAATGTCAGACACATAACGGTAATTAATATGATTAGCCTTTTGCTTGACTACGTTGTCAAACAGCTAATAATGTGTTGCTATGTTCCCATTCGCCATTCCAGAGTCAGTCAGCTGCATTGTAACAATCATCAGCAACGCTTTGAACAACTCAGAACGTCAGTGGAGAAAGGCAATTCAACGAGTCTGTGTTTCCAGAAACCATAGGTCTTTTTTTATTTTTTTATTTTTTTATTACAGGGACAGTGCATACTAATAAACATTTCTGTCAATATGCCAGAGTTCGCCAACAGGCTATTTTTCATCTGCAGTCCCTAGACAGACCCGAAAAAAGAGAGTAAAATTACGTTTACATAACAATAAAAAATTACAGTTCATTTAGTAAGAAATACTAGTATGTTAAAATGTACAATAGAAACACAGCAAACCAATAATCAAACAAACGTCAGACACATACTCACACACAAGGCAAGAAGCCAGCAGTGGACAGCGAGAGCAGGTCTAGAAATAAGTCAGTGTTGACAGCTCATAATCAATGAGCCATTCCTTTAACTGGATCTTAAATGTACTATACGTGTTTAGATTTCTGATGGTTATGGGGTGAGGTAGCAGCTCGAACAGAAAAAGCAGTTTGACCAAATACAATTTTCCTAAATGGAATAATACAATCTCCCCTCGCTGCACCTCTGGTTCTGATATGATCAGCTGTTCGGATGTTGACAAACTGATGGAAAGGAGGGGATGATAAACCATGAATAATTTTATAGAGAAGAAATAGATTTGAATATTTGACCATGTTTTCCCAGCTAAGTAATCTATGTTTTTGTAATATTGGACAATGATGAGAAATACTTGGTTTCTTATCTAGAATTTTAACAGTTCGTTTGTAAAGTGATTGCAGAGGTTTCAGAGATGACTAGCTTGTGACCAAATGGGGAAGCAGTAAGTGATGTGTGAGAAGATCAGAGAGTGCATGTATATTTTTGCTGCCTGTGTGGACATTTGATGGCGAATGTGTCTAAAGTTACTGAGGTTAAATTTGATTCGATTACAGACCCTTTATGCATGTGATGTAAATGACAACTTTGAATCAATTATTCTGACACGATCTGCAGCATTTCCCCTGAAACAAAAATATCTGGCTCAACACTGAAATTTTTGTGGGACTTGGTAAAGTTTTTGATGTATTCAGCTGCAAGCAGGAGTGTTTCAACCAAGCTGTAATAATATCCATGGAGTTAGTGAGCTTCTCAGCCACCTGAGAGATATTCCTACCATGAATATAGACTATGGTGTCATCAGCATACATCTGCACAGAAACATCAGGACAGACAGATGGGAGTTCATTTATAAAAATTGAGAACAACAAAGGGCCTAAATTTGATCCTCGAGGAAGACGGGTGGACAGACTGAGGGCCGCTGATTTAAATGACTGAACTCTGACATGTTGGGAGCGACCAGTGAGGTAAGACTCAATCCAATTAAGCGCATCTGAAGAAAAATTAAAACTGCATAATTTTGTCAGCAAAATTTTATAATTAACAGTGTCAAAAGCCTTCCTGAGATCCAGGAACACAGCACCAACAATGAACGAATTAACAAACATTCGCAAAAAGCATCGCAAAGTTGTGTGGTTGGAACGACAGCCCTCGAGCTGTGGTTAGAAGCATAGTTTCTTGTTTGCATGACACGTGGACTTAGTAAATCCTTGTCATGTGCAAAATAAGCAAGCTGACATTCAGTACAACCTGTGTCTTTTATTTAGAATACATACAAATGTAATTTACATCTTTTAGTTTGTCAAGAGATTTAAAGCGTTGTTTTGAAGAGAGCGCAAACGTGCAAACGTGCTCTACTACATAAGAACGAGCCGATGATTGAATCTGGAAATAAAGCAAAATAACTGAGAAAAATTGAGAAATAGTCCTCAGATGTCATGTGCGTAATTTATAGCAAAACGTCTAGTATTAATTCGATCTCAAAAAGATACATTAAAATAAGTTATTACTCCAACAGGTGCGTGATATCATTAAGCAACGTGGTTGAACGACCAATTTGCGACAATATGGTTTTGGGAAACAGTTGCGTATAGTTGATTTCATCAACGATGCATCGTACTATGGTAGTTAAGCAGGCTAAATAGCTGGCTAGCTAGCTAGCTAATATTGACAAATGTAGGGTGCTAGTATACATGACTGTTTACACCAGGATTTATATACTGCTATTTACACCACATTGCTAAAATAAAACAATACAGAATAGACCTGAATGTAAACAGTATCCTATATTAACTAATTGCATTTGTCTTTTTATCATTTTGAATAATTCTATAATTATTGTGTATAATTTTGTAATGTTTAGGATAATGAATCAAATAAGCAGCTTCTCTGTAAAAAATTAAGTTTGCGAACACACTGTTGATGGCAGAAATCATACTGTTCAGGCAACCCATTCTCACTCCCAAGGCGCCAAAAACTGAAGCATGGTCAAGCACCCCCGGCTTATTAATTACTATTCATTTACAACAAATATCACTTTTAAACTACCAATACTGAGGTAAAAGCATGGTAAGTTTTGTGGTTACTATCCTTTTACTACACCTATCACAGTACAACTAAGGTTACTGTGGTAAAAGCATGGTAAGTGTTGTGGTTGCTCTGCATTTACAACAAATATCACATTAAAACTACTAATAATGTGGTAAAAGCATGGTAAGTTTTGTGATTACTGTCCTTTACTACACCCATAACAGTAAAACTAAGGTTACTGAGGTTAAAAGGTATGTGTAAAAGGTATATAAAAAGGTAAGAGTTGTTTTTACTGTGCTTCTACTACAAATACCACTTTGGAACTAATTGTACTACTTTGAACCTGATATGAACATGATCAACTGATTGAAGGTCAGCACGTCACGTGACAGGCATTGTTAAATCACTGTAGGTTAGTAAGGTGTTGAAAGAAAGCAATGAAACGCAAAGCCTCCATGGAATGACAGATCTATTCAGTGACTGAACATGAAGGAGCTAATCTGATTAATATTGACAAACAGAAAAGACATTATAACAAATATAAGGACAGCTTATGTATGACTACTTACCAACATCTGGCACAAGTGAACTGATGCCAAATATCGTGATGTGTTCGGAATGAGACTTCTTCAGCGCAATTTCCTACTGATAAATTTTGTGTCTGTTGTTGACCCCACAGGTTTCCCATTGCAAGCAATGGAGTTCCCAATTCGTCCATAGAGTGACGCAGAGGGGCTTGACTTGCTTCAGTTTTTGACACCTTGGGAGTGAGAATGGGTTGGTCCAGGTCACTTTGACTTTCTATCCACCAAGTCAGAGGAACCAGGTAATTTATCATACATTTAAACTGTCATTCAAGAAAATGTTCTCTACAGAAAGAAGCATGAGATGGTTCAAGATCTGCTTCAATAGTCATTAGGCATCAACACTTCAGCAGTGAGGGGATCACAAAGCCGAACCCGACATTATTAAAATGCATCTCTCTGCATTATAATAATGTGCACGTTCGGCTTTGTGATCCCCTCACTGCTGAAATTCACTGAGCAGTGAAAAAGAAATAACAGTGAAGATAATTGGACTCGAAATGAATGAACAGAGAAACAGAGACAGATCAACTGGAGAAGGCTTATCTTAAAAAAAATTCTCTCTGTCTTCCATTATGAACTTTATAATTGCCTAAAGGACTAGACTATCTGTGGTGGAGATTAGCTTACTCAGAAAAAAAAAAAAAAAAAAAACCTCAATGCTCCCAAAGTTAAAAAGTCCAAAACAAAACAAAAGAAAGAATAAAATAAATATTAGGAGGATGTTTACAATGGTCCCACATCGACTGGTCCAATCACAAAAATAATACACGTGAGTGTATAGGCTATAAATACTTCAGAGGTAATGAAAGGTAGGCCTTTATTATTTAAACATATGCTGAAGTAAATGTTACCTCAAAATTGTAATAAAACTGTAAATTTAACTTACTTCAAAAAGTTAATTCAAAATCAAATCAATTTATTTTGAAACATTATGTTTTATTCATCAATATTTATATTTTTAAAAAAGAAAGAAAAAAGAAATAGTTTTAATTGCTGTTTTTGAGGAGATAACACAACCGGTCTATTATGCCATATGCCAGTTTGGCTAGTTTTTTCCTAGTGACAGCTGGCAAAAATCAACATTTTCTTTTATAACTTGGTAATCCTGTGTTGTGCTTTTTATTATGCACATTTAGAATTGTTCTTCCCTGCTGGAGGAGTGACCCAGTCAGAACAGACATGCAGCTCATGTTTCCCAGTTGAGAACCAAAGGCATTTGAATCATCTTGTTTTTAAGCAACCAATTATATTTTAGTTCGTTTTAATATCTGACGGTTGAGGAGTGGCTATTATTATGAATATTATGTTATTAAATATGAAACTTAAAAAAAAAAAAAAGTGTGTATTTTTTGAGAAAAGAAGCAATACCATTTATCTCAGAAGGGAATGCACACATAATCAAATAAGCTGGGGAAATCACTGTCATTATGAGTGTCTCTGTATTGGCAATTTCAATCCACAGGTGCTCCATGCCGTGGGCGAAGACTTTTAACATCTTGTTCTCTCAGGAGCAAAATTGGATTGCAGCTCAGTTATTGACAGCAGATGTTTAGATATTTAATTTGCTCAAAAGTATATATAATGTATACCACAATTGAACTTTGCACACTCAGTATCTAAAATAAATTATATGTAACCTCAGCAATGAACAGCTTGAGGATTGTGTGTTTCTAAAGAAAATTTGGATGCTTTTCAAGGTTAAGGTAGAATATGGAGAAAGGAGAGAGAGAAAGAGAGATGAGGGTGTGGGAGAGAGAGAGAGAGGGCTGAAGTGCTCCACGACTGTGGAGTGATCAGAGGTAGAGAGCTGTCTGAAGCACATGGGAGAAGTGCTGCTGTCGCTGATATATACAGGACAAACACTGGGACGCTGGGTGAGTCAAGCACACCTCTTCTTCTGTTTTAGCCCTTCATTTCATACATGCACAGCATCTTGGTGAGGCTTTTTGAATGCAAATATGTAAATGTGGAATACAATTTTTACCATTTATGATGTGATTTAATGACTATCTATGACTGTAATTACCATCAACACCCATCATGCTGATATCATGAGAGCTACATTTATTCGATTTGTCTCAAAGTTGATTTCTGTTCTTCTCATAATTGGGAATCTGACAGGATTGAAAACAGAGCACATTCAGATTCTGTATTATATTGTTAATCAAAGTATGAAGGAAACAACAACAAAAATATGGTCCTTCCAGTGTTGAGCGTCTCTGGTTCAATTTGAGAAAGCAATGCCAAAACCTATCAAAATGTTTTAAAGGGTCATAAAATACATTTTAAAAAATGCGACGGCATTGAGTGAAATGTTCTTGAAATTCCTCACAGACGGACTGGGCTCAGTGACCTGATATGGTCATACTGGCTTCCTTTAACACAGTCCTGTCCTCACATTTTCTCACAAAGGAAATAGCTGCATTTTGTCAGTCTTCTGATATACAGTACTGTGCAAAAGTCTTAGGCATGTTAATACCCCCCCCCCCCCCCCCCCAAAAAAAAAAGTTAGAATCTTTTCTAAGTTTTTAGTCAGACTGGTTTTAAGTCAGTTATTTATATCTTTTGCTGTTGTGTGTCAGTAGGAAATATCAGTTTACATTTCCAAACATTCTTTTTGCCATTAATTGTAATAATCCAGTGAGATTTGTGTATGCACAAGGAATCTGACAACAGCCGGTATGATCTGATCTCACCATCATCGAGTCCGTCTGTGATTACATGAAGAAACAGAAAAAACTGAGACAAACTAAATCCAGAAGAACTGCGGGAACGTCTCCAAGATTCTTGAAGAAAACCTATCAGCAAAGCAGTACTGTGAAAAGTACTGGCACTTGTGTTAAAATGCTGTAAAGTGGGAATGCTTTCAAAAATAAAATCATAAATTGAATTTATTTATGATTTAACTTCTATTAACTAATTCAAATCAATATATGGTGTAACGACCCTTTGCGTTTAAAACGGCTTTTGTCCAGGAACACTTGCGCATAGTTTTTCAGGTAGCTTTGCAGGAAGGTTTCTTCAAGCATCTTGGAGACGTTCCCGCAGTTCTTCTGGATTTAGTCTGTCTCAGTTTTTTCTGTTTCTTCATGTGATCACAGACGGACTCGATGATGGTGAGATCAGATCATACCGGCTGTTGTCAGACTCCTTGTGCATACACAAATCTCACTGGATTATTACAATTAATGGCAAAAAGAATGTTTGGAAATGTAAACTGATATTTCCTACTGAGTGGACCAATCACAGAACGGGGAGGGAGCAGCAAGACGATGACGAAGTCTATGCGACACACCGAAGCAGTTTGTTTATATCTATGGATCCAACATGGCATCAGACGCGAAGTTACCTTTCGATGTAGCCTTAGATAGTGTTCTAAGTAGTTTAGAACGCAAGTTTATTTTGAAAAAAAAAATCTCTGACCCATCGTCTTCTTCCTCGTCGAATTTCTGTCACTCTACATACGTCATCTGGTATAATTGAAACGATTGGCTATGAGCTACATACAGGCGCATTTGATAGACATTCGTAGCGCCCAATAAACAGCTCTGGGCATTCGTAAACCACGCCTCAAATACGAGAAAATGAACATGTGGTTCCCAGACCACGTCTCAATGAGACGAGGTCTGACGTTAGCCAGGCTAGTAGGGAACTTTAACAAAATAACAATTTGCAGGGTTTCGAGAGGCGCACTGATTACTCCATTACAGCCTCAGCGGTTTCATTTTGGGGCATTGTGGGGCAGCATATAGTGGTAAAGAAGAAAGACTGAAAGATAGACAGAGTCTGCCTCTCAAGTCCATTTTCTGAGAGTGAGTACACCTCACCACCATGAGATATTATCCCATCTTTGTCTGTCTGAAAGAAAAAAAAAACATAATTTTTGAGTTTCCGATGGAGAACCTATGGCAGTCAGCAGCTGTTGGACAAGAGTGCACAGCATTTAAGGAAAATACTGTGACACAAGTAATTTTGTCACTGTAAAGGTGTGGTCACATTAGCAAAATTTTGCGGTATATTGTCAATAGAAGCACCGCTCACGCAGAAACACTTTCAAACCAAGCAGCTTTCTGTTGGTCATTGTGGTGAATCTGTGAAAAACAAAACTGTTGCAATAACTGATTGCGTGGATACCTATTGAAAAGACTGGATTTTCAAAACTCAAATTCAAACAAATGTGACCGCACCTTAATTCCAGCCCTTACGAAAATGAATCATGGTTTTACTACAAAAAAAATTATTGTAGTTAAACCATGGTCACCACAAATTAACCATGGTTTTGCTACACTAACCGTAGTTTAACCATGGTATTTGTAGTAAAACTGAGGATATACAAATGGTAATCAATCTGCCAAAAAACTTTTTTTTTAAACTTTTTATTACAATTTTACCACATTAAAACCATGGTTAATTTTCGTAAGGGGGTGTTTTTAAGAACAGGGCAATCAAAATGGGAGCTTTTTGTTCATGTCTGTAGTTGCTAGTGCTAGTGAACTTTAAACAGATAAACCTTTACAGTTTACAGTCTTTCTCCCAGGAAACGGACCACAAATATTGATGACTCATTTTGGACTATATTTACAAATCCAAATTTTTGTCCAATAAAATGCTTTCTAGAATAAGAATGCCCCCTCCTGCTAAATTATAAATACCAACTGATTCTAGCTATAGCAATAGTGGAAAATCAAGGTTTATTGGCTTTGACGCTGTGGAAATAAGTCAAAACAGAAAGAAAAAACTGCACTCAACAAGACGTTTCATGAGCTTGCATTCAAAACATTGTTTGTGATTTAAGATTTAAAAATAAGTTAAGATTTAAGTTAAGATTTGTAAGTTAAGATTTAAAAATGTTAACATTGTTGTAAAATAAGTATGTCAGGTAATCTAAAATGCTTCTGATTCTCATTTGTAAGTCGCTTTTGATAAAAGTCTCTGCTAGTTGGCACATAAATCAATCTGGTTGATTCAGTCATTTTAAAGTATAGGCCTATAATGGAAGTTGATTTCATGGGTCAGAACAGCTAGTTAAAAACAACACATTTTGTTGTGTACACCACTGTGTGAACATAACAGAACAAATCTAATGCTAGCAAACAGATTCAGGAGAGAGGACAACACAAAGGCGTGAATTAAGTGAGCAGAGGGTGACAGTGTTGCTGGAGGGAGAGGAAGATAAATGAAGGGATTTTTGGTACGGCAGAAGTGGAAAAAGGAGAGATACGCTGGCTATATTCTTACAAGATTGACCCGTGTGAGAAGATCATTTTTCATCCTGGCAAATAGCCTTAATTCCAGTCAAGTCAAGTGACCATTTAGCGCTTTTAACAATATAGATTGTTTCAAAGCAGCTTTACAGTGTTAATAGGAAATTAAAGTAACAGAGATTGTTTTGGCTTTACAACAGCTCTAGAAAAAAAGTTATTTTCCAGCTAAAGTAAGTTTTTGATTGATTCACATCCGTTGTAAAAATCATTAATTATCAACTTAGAGGCCGCTCACACAAAACCGTTTTAACTGAAAACAGAAAAGTTTTAATTAATTCCATAAATAGCAACAACACTTTGCCCATAATGCAGCAAACAGTAAAAATGACAATATTTATTTATTTTGCCCTCAATTATTTGCCTTCATTTAGTAATAATTATTTCTGTTTGTAGCAGGGGTGTTTTCAGGCAATGAAGTCATTGCATCCTCAAATAAATAATTGGATGAGCAAATTCAACAGTACAAAAATAAAACAAAATAAATTAGAAATCTGAAATGAAGAAGTATATAAAGAACTTACTTTTATAAAATACTATTGAATAATAAAAATCATAAAAGAATCGTGTTCTCTTTAAGTAGCTTGTTCATAACATCGTTGTGATTATACGCTCTCAGTGTAATAATGCTTTATTGTCTTGTTCTTTGTGTATTCTTATTTATTACCTTTCATTTTGTATTTAAATGCATTACTGTTGATCTGATATAGTACATATACACACACACGCACACACATATACATATATAAACATTTTTTTTAAATACTAACAAGAAGTGTATTAATGATACTAAAATAACTCTGGTGTCAAGGTAAATTCATCTGGCAATGGGTTGAATGTAAGTGTTTTCCAAATAACTGTTAACATATTTTCAATGTCACATTTGTATTAAAAATTATTAAATTCTATAATTATTCAATTATAATTCAATTGTTATGCCAAGCGGCTTGTTCAGTTGTGTCTTCCTGTCAGCAATATTTATTTCTACTGAGCCAGCCTCATTTTGCTATGTAAGGATGCCAGAGTTTTCCTCAAGCAAGATTCCAGTCTTGAATGTTAATGTAGACTACAGAAGTGAATATTTAGTCTGAATTGCTCTCTCTGAATGATTTTGCTTACAGCAATAGTAGATGAATCCATTCTTACAGACCACGGTTACAATCAAGCTCCCAGCAGGAGCATCCCTGGAGAGAAACTTTCATCAAAGACCCTCACCTTTAAGGATTTAAGGTGTCCTTCAGCCACACCATGGATATTCCTTTCGCCTCTTCCTTCCCCGTTTTATGCCAGCACTCTGAATATAATCTCACAACTCTCTGTCCTGACAGCCAAAAACTAAACTCAACAACTCCTGCTCTGGTTAACCCACCAGCGTTTGGGATGTCCTACTTCACCATGACCCTCGGTGCCCTCTCAAACCTAACCGCTCTAGTGATCCTAGCCCATTCTTACGCCTGCTTCCGCCGACGGGCCAAAGCGCCGTTCCTCCTGCTGGCTTCAGCCCTGCTTCTGAGCGACCTGGCAGGTCACCTGATCACAGGCGCTTTTGCACTTCACCTCCATCTTGAAAGGGTGAAGCATCATGGGGCGGCAGTAGCAGTGGAGCCTCCTCAGGTTTACTGCAAACTATTTGGAGCTTGCATGGTGTTTTTCGGCCTTTGCCCGCTGCTGCTGGGCAGTGCGATGGCAGTGGAGCGCTGCATAGGCATCACGAAACCTCTCCTGCACCCGGCGGTCGTCACCATGACACGCGTCCGCCTCACCGTGCTCCTGATCGCCTCCACGGCTCTCACTTTGGCGGGACTCCCTTTGCTGAAAGTGGGCAACTACAAACCACAGTTTCCCGGCACCTGGTGTTTCTTACCTGTGAACGGTCCTCTTTCCATCGCCGACGCCAACCTTGCTTTGGCTTTTTCCATTCTGGGGCTTGTAACATTGAGCGTCTCAGTTGTGTCTAATACTATAAGCGGGCTGAAATTGCTCCAGGCAAGGTTTAAGGACCGATGTGTTAAGTTAAAAGCTGCTCGGAAACATGGATCCTTTTCATTTTCGTCTCTGCATTCCCTGGATGTGGAAATGATGACTCAGCTGGCCGGGATAACAGTGGTTTCCTGCGTCTGCTGGAGTCCCTTTCTTGTGAGTGAGGTGTTGTGGATTTGATTGTGTTTCACTGCATTTGTGTTTCTGGACTTTTTGACTGTTTTCCTCTTCATTTCACAGATTTACATACTCATATCCATTGGCAGGTTTTATAAAGGAATCAGCAGACCGGTGCGTCAGTGTGAGAGGCTGTTCCTCTTGGCTCTGCGCTTGGCTAGCTGGAACCAGATTCTGGATCCGTGGGTTTACATCCTCCTGCGGCGAGCGGTTCTGCGCAGAGTTCTTCGGCTGCTGCAACCGGACAGAGCCGTGTTCACACAGAGCAGCTTCGACAGAGACTCGCACAGAAAACAAATGAGTTTACACTGATTACACATTTGTTTTCACTAACTTCGAATATGTTTACGTGGGGTCATTAACCAAAAATATATGAAATCAAATATTTATAAAGAATTTGTGTGATTAAGAAGTGAAAAGAAGTGCGCTTAACTGATTGAATGTGTACATACGTAAAGTCTCAAAAGGATTTTTCTTTCACAAGTGGACGACGCTAAATACAGGTGTAAACAGGGTCTAAAATGTTTCGAGCTTGTCTACTTTCAACCACTCCCAGAGGTAGTCGAAAACGCATTCGATCGGATTGCTTTTGTAGTGTAACCGCTTCTGTGGTCGAATGTGTTCGAACAGACACAAAAGACCGCCTACTCTCCGCATACTGACCTGATGTGGGAACATTAGTGGACAAAAGATATGGATTAAAACAACAGGTGTAAACAAGTTTGTGTCTGCCTCGCCTTCTTGTGATCCGTTCGACCAAAGCGAATCTTAATACCAGGTCTAAACAGGGTCGAAGTGTATTGAAAGAAAGTACACTTTCATGACTATATGTCTTAGCACACTTAAATATACTTTTTTTTTAAAGTGCACTTTTTAAATAATGTCAAATTAAACATTTTATTTGAAAGTACATTTTAAATCATTATGTTTTAATAATCTTGTGCTGTGATTTAAAGTACACTTATTTTAATGTGTTGACTAACATACTAAAGCACATACAGTGTTGGACAAAATTATTAGAACACTTTGCATATTTAAGAGGTTTCAGTTGTTATTTTCCAAGAGGACAATGACCCTAAACATTCTTCTAACTGTCGGAACTACCTGCGACGGAAGGAATCTGCTGGAGCATTGAAAATGTTGGACTGGCCCCGTCAAAGTCTGGACCTCAACACCATCGAGCAAATTTGGGAAAATTTTATTTTGGAAATAAACTGGACAGAACAGATCTATTGTACATTCAAGCCTTTGGCTTCAGTTGCAGAAGGCATGGGATACCATTAGTGTTGAACTTCTTATAGGAAATACAGTATATTGACACTATGCCAGAGAGGTGTGCTGGTGTAATTGCTGCAAAAGGAGGACATACCAAATATTAAAGGTAAAAGTGGCTAAATATCCATAATTTATCCATCTGCATGTTTCATGAACATTATGAAATGAAATCATGTTTTGAAGGCAAAAAAAGTCAATATTTTCAGATCTGTCAGGTGTTCTAATAATTTTGCCCACCACTGAACATGTAATGACATTACAATATTTTAACTTCATCATTACAAATGTGTAGCCTAAATAAAAAAGTATTTAAATTCATAACATACATGTTTCAATAGAAATGACATTAAAGTATAGTTTAGTTTACCATGAATGCTTGTCAGTACAATTTAAACATTCCAATGTTTGCTAACGTGTAGCCTACTTCATTTTCACAAGGGTTGACCTTATTTGTAATTTTTTTTTTTTATCATATAGTAACCATCAAAATACTATAGTTAGCCTACAACCAAAGACCCCATAGTACACGGAGAAAGCAAAGAAATCTTTGTGCATGTCCATTCATCTCAGTCTACCTGTATTGACTTAGGAAAAATACAAGACCCCCACAAAAAAATAATGTCACTGGTAAAACATCTGAATTATATGATACAGTACTTTTAATGGACAGGATATGCTCTATTAAAAATATTTTTATAGGCTAAAACAGCCACTGTTGTTTGCGTGTGTGTGTGTGTGTGTGTGTGTGTGTGTAGCTACAATAATAAATAGGTATCAAGTAGGTAACTTTAATACTTGGCGATAAATTGTTAACAGGGTTACGTTTTTGAGGGTTTGCAAGTGTCTATGTATTCATTCAACAGTATGTCCATGAAAGTTACAGTGATGTCACCTGTTCATAAAAAAAAACGTTTATGACTGATTTTTTTATATATATAAAGTCACGGAATTACCCGCGTGTCTGTGTTATTTGAGTACGTAATGATAAATAATAATAATAATAAAAAACATACATTTTTAACAGCATCAATGACGAAAACACGACGACTTTTACACTTTTATTGTGAAAAACAGCCTCTTTCAGCCATTTTGAAAAGCTTTCTCACCAACTCCGGCTTCATGACATGTTGTTGCCTGCAAAGTGCAAACAGCCAGTGGATGTTAATAGCAAACACATAGTTTGTCAAAAACGTGCTGCACATGAAGTGAAAATATTTCCCGAGTAACTTCGTGTACTTCTGCATATAACGGACTAGCAAAGCAAGTTCCCCCTGCTCTGTGTTCTCGGACGCTCGTGTTAACTTTCACAGGGGTCTAGTTTGGACATAACTGTGGTCAGTCAACCTCTAACTGCACAGCAAGGTCGTCCCATGTCTTGACAGATCAGGGCTGGCTGAACTATATTTGTCTACCATAGGTAAGGTTTCATCACTGTTTTATTATTTTATGATACCACCATAAACATTCAGTAGACCGTAGCCTATGTCATAACTAACTTGATATTTTAAGTGATGACTTCCAATCGCTGCTGTGTTTGAGAAGTAATGTGCTGCATCATGTACCTGTTTCAGGATGCACTATGTGGCGAGTGGCTCCCTGTCCTTCGGTTCTCTGGGCCTGCTCCGTCTGTTTGGGGCATCTTGGTCCTGGAGCCTCGCAGCAGGTCTGGGTGTTTACTTAGGAACAGGAGGCTGGCGGTACCTGTATGTGGTTGTTCGTACGGCTAAAAGAGACATCAAGTGAGTGACTGATATTTTGGATATCATACAAATTCTGCTTTCTTAAAAGTTAAAGTCACCATGAAATGCAAATTCTATTTTCTAAATGTATTTATCTTATTGTGATCTTTTCATCTGTGCATTTTTTTTTTTTTTAAATGACTTTGTAATGTTTAAACGGAAGTTGCGATAGTTACTATTTTCTTCTCTATTGTTTCATAAATCCGAGTGAAACTGCTTCTCAAACAAGAAAAAATTTAGGGCGGGACTTTATTTTGTTTATCAGCAATTGATTGGATGGTTGTGGTGTGCTATTGGTGGATCTCATGTGAGTGACAGGTTATCTCACCCTTTCTCAAGTAAACAAATCAGCAGAGAAGAGATGACCTGCAAGTGGGATGGGAAGTTATGTTGATTAAAGATGACACATTAATTAAAAAATAAATCATGCATGGAGCACGGATAAATACTTTATTATAAATACTGCAGTATTATTTAAAAAAGAATTGTCCATTTTCATTTCATGGTGACAAAATGTCATAACTCCATTGAAATGGCAGACTTCTTTCTGGTGGCTTTTGGCAGACTTCTCCAATCGTTTCATCTGCTTAAACTCCGCCTCTTACAACCGCCTCAGGCTATTCCAACTTTAGGGAATAGTTTGCCGAAAAAAATTTGATTACTGTCTTCATTCAAGGCCTTTTTACATCAAGAAAGATAACAATATTAGCCTCCACACCAGCGCACAATGGCATTGCATCACATCCTCGAGCTCAAAGAAGGATTGATTCTGATTGGCTGTCAATGTTTTTATTGTTCATCAGCTGGATAAAATCATTCTGAAAGTGATTCCAACAATATTGTTTATAGTTATAGTTATTGTTATAGTTGTGGTGTGGACTTTGCTCTTCTTTTTTTATTTAGAACAATTTTTAGAACAGTAGGCTCTTTATCGTGTCTACCAAATCTGTATGAAACCTGTTTTTTTTTTGTGAAACTTCGAAATTGAAAGTCGGCTTGAAATCAAATGACTATTCACACACTCAACGTTCACAATCCAAATAACAACTAATGGATAATGTCAAGCCCTGTCCTAATTTTTTTTTTTTTTTTCAATAGCAGTTTCACTCAGAAATGCTGTCTGTCGGAACGTCCGTTTCATGCCAACTGTTTGTTGTCAAATCTGACAAATCAAATCTTTCCTATCTCATTCCTGAATTTTCATTTGGTTACGAGACTCGTGAGAACGGCTGTCAAGGGGCAGTCATGGTAGAACATTTTTAAGGGAAATAAAGTGTATTTTCTTTCTTGTTTATGTAGTCTATTTTCAATAGTGTAGTGTTGAATGAAGCACAACCGATGCGGCGAACCAATGGTTCTGCAACCAACGGTACTTGCTGCAGAATTTTCATGGGGAAATACTTGGTCCTCACAATATTCCGAATTGTGTTGATTCCTGTTGATTTCGTGCATGAAAATTTCCTGAACAAAGTTAAACGTGACAGCAACTTCATTAACAATGGATCTGGCGTGGCACATATTAAGGAATGACTTTGAATATTGAAATGAGAGCTACAAAAAATTACTTAAGTGACTAATGCTTCACATATAATATTTTCAGCAGGTGTGAATAACTGATTATTCCTCTTCTTGTCCATCAGTGGGCTTTATGTGCTGCTGAGGGTCAAACTGGCGCTATGGCATCATATCCGTCACCGAAACACCATACCCTCCATCTTTGCACAAACCGTGGCTAAACACCCAGACAAGCCTGCGCTTGTGTATGAAGCCACTGGGGAAACGTGGACTTTCTGCCAGTTAGATCAGATCTCCAATGCTGTGGCCCATTGGGCACTGAGCCAGGGCTGGACCTCAGGAGATGTGGTGGCGCTCTTCATGGAGAGCCGGCCGCTCCAAGTGGCGCTCTGGCTTGGCCTGGCCAAAGTCGGTGTGGAGGCTGCGCTCATTAACTTCAACCTCCGAAAGGATTCGCTCCTGCACTGCGTGGGTGTGTCAGCATCCCGAGGGATGGTGTTTGGAGCAGAGCTAGCAGACGGTGAGTCGAAAACCTTCTCTTTAGCCGCTTTCCGACCAAGTAGTTATAGGAACTTAGTTCTAGGAACTGTCCACTTCTAAACAGTTCTAGGAGCTACTCTTCCCCAAACTCGGTTTCGCTGTTTGCGTTCGCACTGGCCAAGTGGCCATAGGAACTGGTAGGAGGGGTAAGGGAGTGACGCAAGCACGGTGACTTTTATTTTGACAGCGCGGCGGACCTTTATTTTGGCGGCGCTGAGAACGCCAGAGCAAACAATGCTCGCATTCTCTGTTTATTAGTTAGCGATCTGTCTAACAGTACTGTTTAATATGTTATTAGATAGAACTGTTATAGAAAGTAGACAGTATATGAAAAAAAGGTTATTAGCCTACGCCGTGTGGTTGATGTCCAGTGTTGTTAGCTGGGCAGATAAACATAATCATGTTTGGCTTGGTCCCCTCAAAGTTGCGTTGGGTTTTCTCTTCAGCATAAAGGTTTAGAGACCCATCTATCACTGTTTTCCATGTTTGTATAGTTAGTTTATGGAGTAAATATATAGGCTATAATCTGTGTGTTTACATTCTAGCTGTTTTAAAAATGGCGGGTGCTGGTGTTCTGCGTGCGTTCGGTCAATCAGCGTACACTAACGTCACGAGTAGTTCCTATAGTGCTGGTTTAGACCCTACTCTGAAGTAGGACCTAAATTAGTTCCTACAAATGGAGTTCCTAGAACTAAAATCGTTCCTAGTTCCTGCGGTGCGAACACGCCGACATCCGGGTACTTTAGCCAATAGTTCTAGGAACTGTGAAAAGGTTCCTCCGGTCGGAAAGCGGCTTTTGACTCTTTGATCAGGACCAAGCAACTAAATGCACATGCCTCCCTGTGTGTATGTAGCCCTGTCAGAAGTGAGTTCTTCCTTGAGTGAGACCATGGTGCGGTTCAGCACGGGAGACCTCAGCCCAGACCAGATGGCCGCTCTGAAATGTCAGCCCATTGACTCCATTCTGGCATCTGCCCCTCGACACCCACCACCCTGCACTGTCTCCAAGGGCTTCAACGGTGAGATTCAGAGAAATACGAGGGTTTACTTGTAGAGCAGAGGTGTCAAACACGCAGACCATGGGTCGGATACGGCTCGTGGAGGAGTCTAAGGCCCTGTTTACTCCTGGTATTAAGATGCGTTTTGGTCGATTACAAGTGGGCGACAAGTGGTCTAAAATGTTTTTGAGCTTGTCCACTTTCGAACACTTCCAGAGGTAGCCGAAAACACATTAGACCGGATTCCTTTTGTAGTGTAAACGTGTGGTTGAATGTTTTCGAACAGCTGCAAAAGATGCCTACGCTCCGCCTACTGACCTGATGAGTAAACATTATAGGAAGCGCACTAGCCAGACGGGATTTAAACTTTGTCGGCTGAAGACCCAAGTTGTGTCAGAACAGAAATGAAAGCTGATGCTCTCCGTATGGTTTTCTCTTTTCTTTGGTTGTGTTCATATGTAAATTGTGTGAGTTTATTTTTGTCCATTAGATCTAAAGATCTGGAAAAAAACGCCCATAGACCCTCCCCTCAAAGAAATCAGGAAAGAAGTGGTTGAAAGTGGACAAAAGAGACAGATTAAAACACCAGGTGTAAAAAAGGATGTGTCTCCCTCGTCTACTTGTGATCCGATCGACCAAAACGCATCTTAATGCCAGGTGTAAACAGGGCCTAAGTTGGCATGTGGAAAGATTTAATTTATTTTATGGGTTTGGGCTGTTGTTATATGAGCACTGACATCATTGAGAATATCTCTAACTTTGCAAAAATCAAATAAAAAATGCATTGAGCGAGTCCATGCATTCCCTTTATGTTGAACCATTGCACGTATCCTAGCAACACACAGTAGTTTAGTTAATGAATGACTGCATTTTTTAACAAATTGTTTAAGTGAATGATTCAATGACCCATTCATTAAGTGTAACCAATTAAAATAATGGCCTTCATAAGCTGAAGTTTATTGTAATCCAGCTCTCCAAAATTAAAATGAGTTTGACATTCCTGCTGTAGAGAGGCTCATTGCGAGAGGTCCTTGATGGACGGCTCAAGTATTTGTAATTTCACCTCACTTTGACCATCAGCGCACTGGAGTGTTACATTCATTTCACATCTTGTGCTTTTATGATCTCTGCTGCTGCAGTTTTGTAGCAAAACTTTGTGTTGTGGGCCATTATGGAAGTTTTTATGGAGGTAAGTTAAAAAAGAAACTTCTAGACCATTGGTTTTGTGTCCATATGAAGGACAGGCTTTAGGGCAGTTATTAGAATGATTTGTAAACCTTGTCTATATGTTGATCCTGAGGGCTACTAGTTGTGTTTATTGTCAGTTATTAGTGTGTAAAGTATTTTTTAGTGTCCTCCCTAGGAATAAGAGTGTGTTCCACTTCTCCTTGATTGCATTAATCCTCAGACTAGCCTATTCATTACAAATATGGTGGATTGACTATTACACAAGACGTTATAAGAACACTTCATATTGTGCTGCTGGCAGTGGGTCTGGTTTATTTGTGTAATAGCCCTGAATCAGACATAACTTTGAGTAGCAAATTAATTCGATTTTTAGTCTCAGAGATATATTAGCTCAAATAAATGGTGTCCACTCTTTTGAAGTGATGGTGATTAATCAAGTGGTCTTCAGTTCTGTTAAAAGCTCTTTTGATGATAAGAGAAGGTCATCTTTTTGAAGACAAGCGTGTGATTGAGAACGAGAAAGAAAGGGCAGAAAATATGGGTAAAGAAATATTTAGGAATGTCAGAATAACGTATTTTTACTATGTTCAGCATAGCCAACACAGAATATCCAACTACTAAGTGATGTAGTATGTATATTGTGCACTAGGAATGTCATCAAAATTCCAGTGGTTGATATTAATAATGAAATTTTACAATTGTCAATACAATTTTCAATACTACAGCAAAAGCTAAAATGCTATTTATTTTATGCCAATATGCTTTATTTAAAGGTGCATTGTGTGATATTTAGGGGGATCTGTTGACAGAAATGCAATAGCATATACATAACTATGGTTTCAGTGGTGTATAAAGACCTTATATAATGAATCGTTATGTTTGTATTACCTTAGAATGAGCCATTTCTATCTATATACATACTGCGGGTCCCCGTACATTGAAATGTGCCGACATGTTTCTACAGTAGCCCTAAACGGACAAACGCGTTTCATTTCTATGTTGTTCTTCGTGCAAGGAAGCTAGCTAAAGTCAGCGAATAAAACACTGACACAATAATGAACAAGTAACAATAATATTTGCAATAACATAAAGTTTTACTGAATAATAAAGTAAACATCATTTCTTAATGTATCTTTGTAAAGAAACCTTTGTAAAGATTGCTTAACTGGCTACTCTCTGCTGTCTCAGACGATGACATCTTTTCCTGTCCGCCACCATAACTTTTGCAATGTTGCAATTCATAACCTCATCACTAGAAGCCGCTAAAAATCACACACTGCACCTTTAAGGTTACTTAAATAAAGGTTACTTTATTTCAAGTTTTTCAGATATCTAATTGCATTATAAAGGATTATAAATAATTAACCAAATAATAAACATTAAGAAATTGTCATATCATTCAAATGTTTTCAAAATGTTTGTTTTTTTAATATCTTATACTCACTAAGGCTGCATTTATTTGATCAAAATATACAGTAAAAACAGTAATATTGTGAAATATTATTAAAATTGAAAATGATGGGTATGGGTATGCTAGTTTGTGCCGTTTAATATTTTATGGTTTAATAATAGTTATTTGTAACGTTATAAATATCTTTGCTGTCACTTTTAATCAATTTAACGCATCCTTGCTGAATAATGCACTGCACACTAGACAGTAACCATTAAACTAGTAGTCCAAGCATCACCCATGTCACATCACGTTTTCCCTTTCTCATACAGATCGTTTGTTCTATATCTACACTTCTGGCACCACTGGACTCCCTAAAGCTGCTATAGTGGTGCACAGTCGGTAACCTGCTCGCAGCCACGACACAATCTTACAGCTTTCCTTAGAAATGAAACAAGCTTTTATTAAACTACTTCTATTTCCTAGGTATTACAGGATTGCTGCTTTCGGGTACCATTCTTTTCGCATGCGGCCAGACGACATCATCTATGACTGTTTACCCCTCTACCACTCAGCAGGTGTGTTGTGCATATCACAGACATGATGCTCCTGACCTCATAGGCTCTATGTATTTCTATAAATAAGTTTTAAGCTGTTAGATATTGTTGGTTTCAAATTAAACATACTGTTGCAGATTTCACAAATAGCTCAACATCTGTTGGATTTACTCATTAACAGGTAATATTATGGGTGTGGGCCAGTGTCTGATTCACGGTATAACTGTGGTGGTCAAGAAGAAGTTCTCAGCAAGTCGCTTCTGGGAAGACTGTATCAAACATAACTGCACTGTAAGTCACTTACATTTGGGTCATTAATGGCAAATAAGGGTACATTTGCACGACAACAGTGTACTAAAAATGGAAACGTTTTTCCTTTGCGTTTTTCACGTACAGACGACACCATAGTCAAAACGATCCCCGATCACATGGATCATTATTCATGCCAGGCCATGTCACTTTGTAAAGAAACACTATGCACCTCTAGATTGAACACACAATACGCATGCGTTGTGACTTCACCGTCCCAAATTCATAGTTTTTGTAGTTTATAAATTTGTAGTTTACACAGAGATGATAGCAGTAACGTTTTCAAAAACTTGCACTTTAAAACCCATTTTCAAAGGTTTGCGTTTTCAGGCCCCCACAACACCGTTGTCAGGTAAATGAATGGCCAAAACGCATTAAAAGTTTGTGTAAATGCCCCCTAAGAATGCCCAAGATGAGGATCAATTGAAAATTTTACATTTGCATTAGTTTCATATGGTCTTTTAAAAGCCTATATACCATTTTCAACAAAAATTTGCTTTGAGTAATTCATATTCCCTTACATCTGAGTGTACATAGTCTCATGTAGCCAGACCGTCAGACTAACTGCAGAAGATCTGGACACTATAGCAGCTTTCACTGGTCAAGGACCACCCAGAGGCCTTCTGATTGACATGAAAAGCAACCAATCACAGTTTGTTTTTTCAGTATCATCTGGGGCGTCAAAAAAGTCAGTATCAATAATAGACCATAGATCATTCATTGAAGAACGTTGTGCAAACATCTGCTTGAAGCATATCTCTCCACTTTTTAATGGCAACAAGCAGTTTGAGAGAACCGAACACAAGAATGAATTGTCCAGCTGCGATGTCAGCGTCTTTTCTTTCATGTTTACAGACATATGCTGCTAAATATCCGCTTCCATAATTGATGTGAGAGGGCGCACAACTAATAAAATTAGATCACTCCGGGGTCCTTCCAAGTTCTTGCAAAGGGTTGGCCAGGCTTGGAAAATAATACTCTTCCCATATCTGATATCTCCATTTACACTATGCACTTGGCGAAACAACCCAAGCTAGATGAAGTGACCCTGACAAGCTTAGGCTTAAAAGGAGGTAAAAACGGCGTGATTTACAATGGACACAGATGAAATGATGATACAAGCTTTTGCTTTCCGCACCATCTTTAAAGGTCTTAAAGCCCTAGTTGCAGCCTGGGGGAATGTAGAAATTATCGCTGTTGTAATCGCTGTGGTTGGTACGTCATTCGCCACCGTCGCTTTTTCAATGATGTACTACTCCGCATTGACGAGAAAATCTGATCTATCCGCTTGCATGGCAGACGCAAATGCTCGTATGCGATTCATGTCAGATTTATTTCCACATATAACTAAGGCCTGACCTTTTAAAGAGTCCATGCTGTGAACTTCACATACTTTTGAAAATTCAGTGTTTTAGTTGATCCTGATAAGCACTCATTGTCAAAGTTGGAAACACAACAGTTTTCTCCTTCTAAGAGGGTCAGGGTGGCTTTAGTTCCAGGCGGACGTTAAAGAGCGTCTCCCGGAAATCCTGTAGAATTCAGCCAATCAGATGTTGACTTCGAAAGTTCTGAAGGGTTTCCCATTTCATGTGCCATATGCATCAGATGTTCAGCCAACTCTCCGTGGGTGTGACGTCTCAGGCTGAGACGAGAGTGTACACATCTTTTTCAAAACAAGTTTTCAGTTGGAAAGTTGCTTTGAATCATGAAAATCAATGTTTTCTCTAACTTGGCCATTTGACACTGAACTAACTTAAAATAAAATGGTATGTATTTGATATTTCTAAAAGGCATGTTGACCTTATATTTTCAAATTCTAGATTAAAATAGATTTTGATGTTTAATGTCAAGTCATTGTTTATATGAAGTGCATTTTAACCCTTTCCCCGCCAATGTTTTTTTTAAGTTGCGAGCCAGCGCCAGCATTTTTGTTTGCTTTCACAAAAGTTTCATGGCCCCCAGAATATCTTTCAGAAAATGTATCCGTATAACAGTGAAAACATGGATTGCCGGATAATTCTGTCAATGCCGGTGAACTGTTGTGTCATAAATGACGGTAAATTCTGGGGAAAGAGTTAATGCGCATTAAATAAATTAATATATCCCGGAGCATGATGTCACTTAAAAGCATCTTTAATGATTCAGTGTTATGAGTGAATAAATTCACTAATAAATACAAGAGTGTGTCGTTCTTACTCTCACAACAGTCTGTTTTTTCCCTCTCTTCCAGGTTGTGCAGTACATAGGCGAGATTTGCCGTTACTTGCTGTCCCAGCCTGTGCGGCCCACGGAGCGACAGCACCGGGTGCGTTTGGCTGTGGGGAACGGGCTGCGGCCGAGCGTGTGGGAGGCGTTCGTGGAGCGCTTTGGAGTAAAACAGATTGGCGAGTTCTATGGAGCCACCGAGTGCAACTGCAGCATTGCCAATATGGACGGCAAGGTCAGATATCAGTGTTGTTCTGAGAACGTTAAATATTGATTTATGTCAGTTGTTACAGTTAAACGAATGGTTAAAAACTCACTCTCAACACGGCAGGTTGGATCTTGTGGGTTTAACAGTCGCATTCTTCCTAATGTGTACCCCATCCGACTGGTGAAAGTGAACGAGGAAACCATGGAACTGGTTCGAGACAAGCAGGGACTGTGTGTGTCTTGCCGACCTGGTGCGTTCAGAGCCAAAAACTCAAATTTATATGCTGAACATGTCGTCATGCAGTGTAAAATTTACATCAATTTTAGATTTGGTCTAAGTCTAATATTTGGTGGCCTCAATATGTATTTGGACACTTTAAAATCTATGAATATCAATGCATTACATAAAATATCACAGCAAATGGCATGCATTTTAAATAAAGATAGCTCACGCACACTTATCAAGTAAAAAGTTGTTGGCATTTTACTGCAATAACAATTAATTTAAATGAATTAATAGTCATTTTCCTCTCAGAGATGTCTTTTGTGCCCGTATCATTGGTCTTTCTCTTCATGTATTGTCTTCCGCTCACAGGAGAGCCTGGGCTGTTGGTGGGGAGAATTAATCAGCAGGATCCTCTGCGTCGGTTTGATGGATACGCTAGTCAGGATGCCACCAGGAAGAAGATCGCCTACAATGTGTTCAGGAAAAATGACTCTGCTTATCTGTCAGGTGCACCTTTAATACACTGCAAAGAAGTGGCAGTGTCTAATATTTTCTAACAGCGTGGATGTAAATATTGTGGATGGTTTTAGACTGCAAGACAAAACTCACAAATGCAACCACAATATAACATGCACTACTCAGTAAACTTATTTGGTTGGTATGGTGTCTCTCAGGTGATGTTTTAGTTATGGATGAGCTTGGATACATGTACTTCCGGGACCGGAGTGGTGACACGTTTCGTTGGAAAGGTGAGAACGTCTCCACCACTGAAGTGGAAGGAACACTGAGCACCCTGTTGGGACAGATTGATGTAGCAGTGTTTGGAGTAAACGTACCAGGTAAGACAGACAAAGCAGCTTTTGTCCTAAATTTCCAAGGACCCATAATTCCAAAGTCTAATCCTCTGGTGTCCCCATATACACATGTAAACGTGTGTGTTTGTATAGGTGTGGAGGGAAAAGCTGGAATGGCTGCCATCGCTGACTCAACCGGAAGCTTTAACTGTAATTCTTTCCTCAGAGAAGTTCAGCAAGCTCTTCCTCCATACGCACGGCCAATATTTCTACGCATCTCCCCATGTGTAGATACCACAGGTGAGGAAAGATCCCCAAAACTCATACTGCCTGGATTGGGCAATATATTGAGTATTTAGCCATATATGCACTGTAGTTTTTCTAGAGATGTAAAGCTAAGCAACTTTGTGAATATCAATGATTAACTCCTTCCGGACAGAGTAACTCCATTGACGGAATTTTACGGCTTTCCATGTTTCCACTGTTATACGGTAAGGGGCGCATATTACGCACCTTCTGAAAGAGTACAGAATCTCCGGATCAAAACACAGGCGAAAATGAGCAGGAACAATCGATAAAAGCATTGCTTATGCATGTTGTAGATTTTGACGATTTTCTGAAAATGTTGCTTTTTTTATGAAACTTACACACAAGTGTTGATAAAAAGGAATCCATGATTTATTTATTTTTTAAAGCAGAGGCTATGTTCTTTCTTCTGATATATTGCAGATATTTATACCAAAAAATATTCTGGGGGCCATTACATTTTTGTAAGAATTGATCAAAAATGTTGGTGGTGGCTGGCAATTTATTTATTTTTTAAATGCTGGCGGGGAAAGGGTTAATGTATGAACGCTTGGGTTAGACTTGTCATTGCTACAGTGTAAGCATACATTTAAGTACTGCGTAATATTAATTAACTACATCTATTTACTATATAATTGGGGTTAGGGTTTGGTTTAGGGTTAGTTGCTTGTAATTACACATAATTTACTGTTATTACTATAGTAATTACAGGTAACCTATATAACAAGGACACTGTAAAATAAAGTGATACTGAGGCTTGTTTCTGCCCCAGAATAAAAAATAAATAAGGTCACTGACTTTTTATCTTACAATTTATTATCTCAATTTGGGACTTATTACCTTATAATTTAGGACTCTTTTTCTCACATTTGTGAGTTATCTCATAATTTGGGACTCTTTATGAGTTATCTCATAACTCTGGACTCTTTTTCCCACATTTGTGAGTTATCTCAATTCTGACCCTCACATTTGAGAGTTAACTCATAATTCAGGACTTTTTAATTTTGACTATTTCTCACAATTTTGAGCTATAAACTTTTGATTCTGAGAAAAAAAAGTCAGAATAGCTAGGTAAATAGTTGCAATTAGTTTTTTTAAATTACAGTGTTGGAAACAAGTGTACAGTGTTGCACTTGCAAACGTAATGTTAGAGTTGATTAGTTTTGATTCACTTACGTGAATCAGTTTAAACTGCGTTTCAAAGAATTTGAAGAACTGATTTAGTCATTTGTTTGCAGCATCAATCAAAAGTGTTCACTGAAATTGAAAATGTTTTAATAAAAATTTCATTTTTGTTAATTACTATGTTTTGCCATTGATGAGCATGAAATAAATGATTAAATATAATTGTGCATTGTGTTTATTCTTATTCATTGTAATTTCTAGTGATTTTTTTTTTTACATTTTGAATCTAACTGGCCACAATAGCCATATGATGGTTAATCTGATTGATAAAGACCCATTGTTTTTCTCAAATATTTAAAAAATGGTGTGTATGCTGTGAATTGATTTCCTGCTCTTACCCTTTCACAGGAACATTTAAAATTCAAAAGACCAGATTGCAGAGGGAAGGATACGATCCACGGCTCACAACTGACCAGATCTACTTTCTGAACTCCAGAGCAGGCCGTTACGAGCTTGTGAACGAGGAGCTGTACAGTGCTTTTGAAGAAGGCAGGATATCCCTTTGAGACGAAGAAGAGAAGGTAGCCTGAACCTACCTGGTCATCTTCTAACATGTGACCGCGCGCAGTGTTAGCGCAATATTGCGACAGAAACCACTCAGATTAGTTCTGCTAGCATGTAGACACTTCTTTTGCATTTACATTATTCATATTTATAGCATTGCATTTGAAGAGGTTTCTTCGATTTGGTAGCCTACTAGAAAGCACAAGCTGTATCTTGGCAATGACAAACTAATTATCTAATATGCAATACATGAGACAGTGAGAGTGAATTATTCTTTTAATGTGTTATTCTTAGTTGATGATGTGCACTCCCAATTTAACAACCAAAACAACAACACAAAGCCAACGGGATGAAAGATGAAACTCCACTAGGATGTCTGACTTTGACATTAGACTTATCCCACTACAAACCAGCAAGTTAAATGCATTTTGAGCCTGAATGATGATGATTAGTGTACATTAACGAAATTGAGAGTTTTACTACTTAAACATTGTTAAAATTGCCTAACTCCAAAGTGACTTTTAGAGAGCTGAAAGATACAGAGTGTCTTTGTAAACAGCCACAATAAAGTGCCTTAGATTTTACCTCCTCAAGCTTTACTCATGTGTGATATGACAAGATGAATGGCCTGACACAGATACATGAACAAAGACGTTTTGAAAAACTAAAACAGTGTAATTACATGAATCTATGGCAATCTAAATTAATAAATAAACATTTTTACTGCATTTTACTTCTCTTCTCTGATTCTAATGACCTTACATTGACATTTATTTTTGTTGAATCTCACAAAGAAAGGAAAGGGTCATATTTAAATTAAAAATAAAATTGCTCATTAAAAAAAAAAAAAAAATTCTATTGGGCTGTCACAATATCAGGTTTTCACTACACTCCTCATTTCTGATTTTAATGTCCTGACATCAAGTCTTTAATCTTTGTTGTGTGGGTTATATGTAAATAATGTTTATTATTAGGCCTGTCACAATGTCAGATTTATTTTTGTGGCCTAAGTACTCACAATAACAATAGATGTCTATAGAAATTTGGTTTGCTATCAGTCAAAATATGAGACTATAGGGAGGCGGAGACTAACTGTCCAAATAAAGCGCACAAAACTAATTTAATGGCATTTCCTGCAGACTGGGGTTTCTAACACCCCCTCTTTTTACCAAATCCAAAAAACTCCCACAGTGGCGAGTGAACCTTTTTTCCAGGTGAGGGTAGACAGTGGCCCTGTTTAAACCTGGTATTAAGATGCAATTTGGTTGAATGGATCACACGTAGACGAGGAAGACACATACTCGTTTACACCTGTTGTTTTAATCCATCTCTTTTGTCCACTTTCATCCACTTCTGCCCTGATTTATGATCCTGATCCTGATCCTGATCCTGATCCTGATCTAATGGACAAAATAAGTTAATGCAATTTACATATGACCTGTGAGTGTGTGTTAGAAATCAGGAATGATGAGAGAACATTATGCATGGTACATTTTTCATCAAAACTTGGGTCTTCAGCCGACAAAGTTTAAATCCAGTCTGGCTAGCGCACTTCCCAGAATGTTTTCTCATCAGGTCAGTATGTGGAGAGCAGACGGTCTTTTCTCGGCTGTTCGAACGCTTTCGACCACATGAGCGTTTACGCTACGAAAGCAATCCGATCGAATGCGTTTTTGACTACCTCTGGAATCGTTCGAAAGTGGACAAGCTCAAAACGTTTTAGACCCTGTTTACACCTGTATTTAGCGTCATCCTATGGGCTTTATGCACAGCTGCACTACTTCCTGAACTTCAGGCAGGTCCTTTGTTTCCTGTCTGCCATTATTGGACAAACTGATTAATCCAGGTGGTCAGGCACACCTGGATTAATCAGTTTGTCCAATAATGGCAGACAGGAAACAAAGGACCTGCCTGAAGTTCAGGAAGTAGTGCAGCTGTGCATAAAGCCCATTGTGATCCGACTGACCAAAACACATCTTAATACCAGATGTAAACAGGGCCTGTCTCTTTTCTATATCTATCAACTCCTCCAACAAGATTTTGAGATTTTTCCATTTTATGATGGGTGGAAACCAGTGATAAGGTGCAATACCGCCACACACTATGATGAAGTTTCAACCGCTGGTGTTGTATTATTTACAATATTATCATAATTTCTTTTGATTTCAGGAAAATGTGACCTATGCATTTTATGACAGTTTTGGGGAGATTCACCTTGTTGTTCAGATCATCTATCAGGTTTTTAAAATCCAAAACAAGTGGAACTGGAGGTTATTTCCATAGCTGACCCCACACAACACATGTACTGTAACATGAGAGATGAGAGTTGAGATGTGAAGAGAGAAATGCTGAGAGGGACCTTCTTCACATCAGTCTGTCTTAATAGAGATCCACGCTGGCAACACTTTCAGTGGGTGTTCCTTACAGGCACTGCAGAAGTATGGGAATGCTCTCGGAGTGATGATGTCCATGTAGGTGAATAATGGCGTCCTCTCTCGTGGGTCGTAGAAAGTCACCCTGGACCTGTTCATGTCCAGAATGACTCTCACCACCTGCGGCTCCTGAGTCATAGTGAGAGGGGACCATGGGGCAGTACAGGCTTTATACTCTCCGTTTCGTAGCCTAATGGTCCAGAATCCCTCTGCGGGGGTCAGCACGTGCTTTCCCTTTCGGCTGATGGATGCGCTTGCAACTCCAATGACCCAGTAGGTGTTGTTTCTGACCTCCACGTCCCAGCTGTGTCGTCCAGAGCTGAAGCCCTCATGGGCCAGCACCTCTGCGCCGACATTGAAACGCTCAGGGTTTTCTGGGAGTTTAAACGTCTGGGAACAGCACTGTAATGTTGTCAGATCCTCTGACAGGAGGAAGCAGCTTGCCGCGGTGTTCGGATCAAGGGTCACTGGAGCTGAAGCAAAGCAATTGTTTGAAAGGTGAAATGCTAATGTCGCTGAGTAAGCAAAAATTCTCTAAAGCAAGAGACTCTAGGTGAAAAAAATATAACTAATAGATGTCACCATACTTCCCCAGTTGACTGATTTACAATAAGAATTGATGAAAAGATGTATTACATTTTAGGAAATGTTAATTCAGGCAAATGATATATGAAAAAAACTTTTGTAAAAACCTTCAGAATATAGAAAGGAATAAAACTGTAAAGTTTGGTGTGTGTAAGTGCTGCTGAGGTAGAGATTTCTGGTTCAGTGCAGGAGAAAAAACTCAGAAAACGGCCTTTAAAGATATGTTGTGTAATTGAAATTTAGAGACGCAAATATATAAAGTGTAATAAAATTAATTATTAGTTTTTTTTGCATTGTAACGTTATTGTTAGTATTTTCATGACAATTAAACCACTTTCCCATTTTTCTATTAAAATCATCATGAATTTAACAATTGTTTTAACAACAAACATTTTACTATTTAGCTGTGTTTTTATACATTTATTTACTGCATTACAGTAATATGAATGAGATTTTTTTTACATTATAATAGGCTACCGATTTTTATCTTTAGTCTTGGGGGGGAAATTCTTGTCATTTTTTTGTTTGTTTGTTTTGTTTTTTGGTTAAATATGATTAAAGATTTCTTGACAATGATTTAAAATTGACAAGTAAGTAAATAAAAAAAAAACATACAGAGCCCTTAAAGGGACATGGTGATATGGTGAATTTGCATTCCCCTGAGAAATTTTGTGTTCCTTTAGGGACATGAATATTCTGGACCCTATTTTAGCTATCTGAAACGCAAGTAACTTTGTGGGCGGATCTCGGGCACTGTTGCTATTATACCGGCGGGATAAATGACCCTTGCGCCCGACGCAAATCTAAAATGGGTTGGTCTGAAGTAGCTTCATTATTCATAGGTGTGGTTTGGGCGTAACGTGAAATAAACCAATCAGAGCGACATCTCACATTCCCTTTAAGAGCAGGCGCGCTTGTTCCATGGCAGATTGCTATTATAACGGCGGATTTGCCAGGCGCACGCCAGGAGCGGTTCACACCCGAGGAGACCGACGTTCTCGTCAGGGCCGTAAAACACAGAGAAGTGACATTGGGGACGGGAGAAATCCACACAAATTAGCTTCGGTTAAACAGGCGTATAATAATTTGGGTAAATGTGTAAGCTAGATTTAGGCCTATTTTTTCACATCTTCATGGACACAACAATGATTTACCTCGTGTGTTAATATTTTTCCTTGTAATAATGTATGGTTTTCTAAAAATGAAAACTGATGCGTGTCTGTGTGTAGATGAGATAAGCAAAGTGTATGTGCGTTGTGAACACTACATTTATTATGGCCAAGCATGCACCCTTAAAATAGTATAAACATGCGCAGCGCGAATTGTTTTCTAAACCTGCAAAATAGCATCAGGGAACGTTTGCGCCAGAATTAACACTCCTCCTCTTTTCGCTTGACCGCCCACGGGAGTGCAATTTAATTTCCTAATTTACCGACGTGCATCTGTGGAGGGAAAAGTCCGCTGTGCGCGGGTGCAAAATAGGAATGATACATGCGTCGGTGTAGGCTACAAAGTCAATTGCGCTGGGTGCAAGATAGGGCCCACAGAGTATACTCACTATATTGAATGATTTCCTTCATTCTCTCCCAGACTTTAAACTTTAATGAGCCCAGGTGTTTGGCAATATCGAGCAGTGAACCTCTTATCATCTCTGGATCCTGGGGAACCCGCCAGGTTCTGTCAATAAAAGAATACAGAGTTATTCTGGGTCTAGGTCACAGAGCAAATTATACTTACAGATGGAAAAGTTGAAATGAAATTGATAACTGAGAAAGGATTTGTACCTCTTTATAGTGTCCTTATAATTCTAGATGAAATAAAAAGAAAAGCAGATTACAAAAAGTGAATCGTATGTGTTGTGTTTCTATCATTCATTTATGAATGTTCACCTTGAGGAATGGTATATCCTGAGATCTCATCTCCTGTTCAATGATTATTATAGTGTTGCTAAGTGAAGTGATGTCATTCTCCAAATCTTCCATCTTATCATTCATCATCTGCCTCTTCTGATCCTTCTCTTGCTTGAGCATGGAAAGCCTGGATGCTTCCTCATCTCGCAGAAACTGGTGCATCGCCTCAAACTCCTCTTGTATCTGTCTCTCTGTGTTATCGGCCTGACTCTGTAATGAGAAGGTTATCATTTATTTTTTCTGAAGGGGAGAATTCAGTCTCCTTCTATAATTGTTCGCCTGCATGCTTAAAGCAAATTCAATGTGAAAATACCTTAATATGCTCTATTGTTTGCTCACAAGTGAGTTTTGCTTTTCGGAAGAGCTTCAGCTTTTCCTGAAGTGGTTTCAAAGCATTTTTGAGTTCTTCCTATAAAGAGTGAATAAAACGATAACACAGAAAGAATTAGTAATTACTAGATGTGCCCATATTTAAACACACCTGATCATTTATTCATTTAGAGAGGCACGAACTTTTTTGAACTTTAAAACAATGGCAGAATTAAAGAAGAATGGGCCCTTTTGACAGCCTGTGACACATTAATGCCTTAACTTCTAATCTATACAACATTTTAATTATTTAATGTACATTTATAACATTATACTGTTACTTTAGCATCATATGGAAATGCAACAGTGGAGAAGTTTACTAAAGACGTTTATCCTGTTATAGTTTACTTCTGTTTTCCAAACCTGGAAGTGTGAAAAGGATTCAAGCAACAGAGTTAATTGTCCTGACCAAGGATGAATTATAGCCCAGACCAATGGGACTAGAATTATGAGAAGCTACAGTTTTCAAGCATAACTTTGAGATATAAAGTTGCAATTATCCAACCATCCATTCAAAACACCCTTGATGGATTGCCAGTCCCATCCTAGCACTAACTAAGTGTACGTTTAGACCACAAAGATGTACTAAAAACGGAAAAGTTTTTTTCTCTGTACTGATGACAACATTATTAAAAACCATCCCCATTCACACAGTAACGTTTAAAAACTTTGTATTATGCAAGAAAAGACTACACACTTGCGCACATACGCATTCTTTTACAGTTTTTAGTTTTCCGTTTTTAGTTGAAAACGGTGTCGTGTAAACGACCCCTGTCAAACCTGGCTTAGCTTCCAAAATCTGGTGTGCCCATGGTTGTATGCAGGGTGCAAATGGGAATGGGGTTTTGACATCAAAACAAGATGTTGTGGGGGTCAAAGAAAGCAGTCTACCCATAACATGAAGCTTTACCTGTTAATAAGAAGATACATTTCTAGCTCTGACTGATTTTAAATTATAACCGTAACCCTGAAATGGGTCATACCATTAACATTACCTGAGCACTGAGCAGCAGAACTAAATACGCTATAAAACCGCACCCATTCAGGGATGTGCATTTATTGCATTGATGAACAACATTATGTGTTTAAAATGCATATACACAGTTCAGTTGAATGATAACATTTGGCCTCGTTGATGCTGTTAAAGGGTTAGTTCACCCAAAAATGAAAATTCTGTCAGTAATTACTCACCCTCATGTTGTTCCAACCCCGTAAGACCTTCGTTCATCTTCGGAACACAAATTAAGCAAAAACACTACGTGAACCAACTCGAGGCCCAGAGAGAATGAAATGAATAGTGGAATAAAGTCGTTATTTTTGTTTTTTTTGCTCACAAAAAGTATTCTCGTCGCTTGATATACTTAAGATTGAGCCACTGTAGTCACTTGGACTATATTAACGATCTCTTTAATAACTTTTCTGGGCCAGCAAGTTTCAGTCCCTTAGAAGCCTATGGAGGAGTGATCCAGCTGTCAGATTTCATCAAAAATATCTTAATTTGTGTTCCGAAGATGAACGAAGGTCTTACGGGGTTGGAACAACATGAGGGTGAGTAATTACTGACAGAATTTTCATTTTTGGGTGAACTAACCCTTTAAATTGAATGTATGAAGCAAACTGGTCCCCAACTCTCTGACCCCCCTAAAGGCCATTGGTTGTATGGCCATAAGAAAGGTGCAATTGTAAGAAACAAAATAAAAATCCAAACATTACAAGTGGAAACTGAAGAATGTGAAGTTGCAATAATTGAAGAAAGTGAATACAATAAGTGAAACCAGATATCATAATATCATGCTTTCCTTTACGTGTGGGGTGATAAAAGGGTCCTAATACGTGACCTTAAAAGTTTTTTAGATTCTTTTGAGGAGATATGAGTGTATACTTTCATCAACTCTAAACTGAGCACATGGGCATCTGGTTTCAGCCTACCAGGAGGCCTCATCCCTAGCATGAACTTACCACTATTAATAGTCTGATAATGAATCTAGCCAAGAATCCATAAATAACTATTTCTGAGGTCCTAAAGGGAAAGGACGGTTGTCCAAATGGTTATTCTCTTTTTGGTTTCCCCTCTTGTCCTTGAATTGACAGTGCAATTGTTGAAGATTTACATTGGAATCAACATTGTCTGAAAAACAAATGTCAAACATAGATGCAGACGACCATGAATCTGTATGTAGACATACCTTACAGTCGTGTGAAGCTTCATTTAAGGGATATAACCTGTGACCCTGGTGGTTGGCTGACGACTTGCATTTGCAACAAGTGGGTTCCAGATCCTCCAAACAAAAAAGCGTCAAGGTCTCTCCATGCTCCTTGCATGCAAGAGGGTTGTTTTTGCAGCGCTCCAGAAAGCCCTCGCAGGTCTTCTCAAGCATGGTGTTGACTATGAGCTCCCCCAGAGATGATGGCTGACAGCAAAGCGGGCATTCGCAAGATCCTCCTCCATTCCACAGGTTCTCAAGGCAAAGTTTGCAAAAGCGGTGTCTGCAAAACAGCACTACGGGCTTTTGCAGGATATTTCCACAGATGGGGCATGACAGGTCATCTGCAAGATTTGATTGCATGGTGGCCATTGCTCCTTTGAGCCCTTCATTGCCCAGTTGGGTGACAAGGGGGTACTATGCCTCCCCTCCCACATAAGATTACCCTTGGGAGATATGTCTTCTGATTGGCTCCAGTATTCACTCAGAGTATACATCACCGAGTGAGATCTAGGCTGGCACATGATATCTTCTGATAAATTCCTGAACATCACATTATGTAACATCAAATTCCTGGAGATCGGTTTGACCCTGGCACTGACGCAAGAGGAAATATGTTAAGATTTTCTCATTCCATTCGAGAAGATGTGTGCCTCCTCTTAAAAATAAGATTAAAAGGCAGGAGAAATAAACAGAAAACTATCCAGAAGCTTGGACTATGGAAGCAACCTTAGAAAAAAGTTAATTCAGTGCTGTGAAAAAGTTTATGCCCCCATCTGATTGTCTATTTTTACATATTTTACACGGAATGTCTTCAGATCTTTAACCAAGACCCTTCCACGAGCTTTCATGAACAACAACACAATGAGATAAACCTTTCATGCATTCATTAAAGAAAGCACTATTCGTTCAACACTATTTGAAGTTAATGCTGCTAATGGAGGTAACCAATATCTGGTTGCATCCACATTAGCAGCAATAACTGCAACCAAATGTTTCCTGTAGTTATTTATATGGAGGAATCTTGGCCCACTCCTCCTTGTAGAATTGCTTCAGCTCAGTGTTCAAGCATGAACTGTGTGTTTCAGATCCTACCATGGCATTTCATTAGGGTTTAGGTCCGGACTGTGACTACACCATCTCAAAAGTTTTAGGGATCATTTTCTATAGGGATCATTGTTTTGGAGCACGACCCGGCTGGGCTTCAGCGTTAGTTTACAGACAGACAGTTTTATTCTCCTGGAAAATTCTCATAAGTCATAGTTTTTTTCAGTTCTTTCTGGCCAAGATGTTTAGGTCCTGATGCCTCCCAAACTATCACACAACTACCACCGTTTTTGACTGGCAATTTTTATAAAAAGCAGAGGCTTGAAGATCTTTAAAATGAGCTCTAGGGTTCATTGTGACTAAGAGATGAACTATTCCAAGCCGTATTCATGTGGATAATATGACTCTCGATTGTGCTTTAGTGGACCCTTGACTTATACGTTTACACAACTACGATGTACTAAAAACGGAAACGTTTTTCTTTGCTTTTTTCACATACAGACGACAACTTTGTCAAAATGATCCCTGTTCATGCGGATCCGCGAAAACGACTAAAAATGCTGTATTATTCATGCCAGGCCAGTAGTTGGCGATGTCACTTTGTAAAAAAAACACTATGTGCCTATAGACTGAACATGTAAAGCGCATAACAATATAGTTTTCAAAAATGTTCACTTTGAAACCCGTTTTCAGGCCCCCAAAACACTGCTGTTGTGTAAATTAACAGCCAAAACGCATAGAAAGTTTTCCATTTTTAGTTGAAAACAGTGTTGTGTAAACGGCCCCTTAGAAATGGCTTTGTAACTTTTTCACCATCTATTTACTCCTACAATCCATAATGAAATCTGACCATATCCAATGTTAATGTGCACAAACTTAGAAATTCAAACAAGGGGCAAAGACTTTTTCATAGAACTGTATTTACCAGTAAAATATGTATAAAGACAGTCCCTTCAGACAATGTAATACGATTGCTGGTGGTTGTTGTTGACATACTGAGAGGAATGGGCTGAAGGCGTCCTAAATTTATTTTGCTAATTAAAAGATCAGGTTACACAAGATAATTCATTTTGATTACTGGTTATTTTCATGCATTGCTCTGCAGGGTATGCTTGAATATGATGCCGGTTTTATTATATCTCTATCATTGAGCTGTGCTGTATTTAATACCTTTATTCTTTGCTCCCTGCACTTTCTGAGATGGGATCCAGTGGCCTCTTGTCTGCAGAAGGGACACTGCGTCTCCCAAAACTGCTGACAGCAGATTTCACAGAAGCTGCACCCGCATGAAATACAGCAGAGGACCACTGGAACGCTGAACACCTCCCCACAAGCTGAACAACAAGGGTCTTCCTCTAAGAGCAGTGAATTAACCTCCATTTCTCTCTAGATATGAGCTGAACTGGTTGTGTCTTCAGTCCTAACCGATATAGATAAAAATACCGCTGCTCATAACGTGTCCCCCATTCTCCAGACACTTGACCTTTAGACTTGACTTCTGTATGTAAACGATCGCTATACTGAAAACACGTGACATGCAGAAGCTGTTTGTATATTGAGATCTGATCTAAAGACAGCATTCATTGTTATTAATAATTTCGAGAGGAGCACATTTGTTGTAGACCTCAGAGCAACATCTTGATGGACAATATATTAAACATCATCATGCTGAGTCAATTTGTGTACCCCCTGTTGAGAAGATGAGCATGTTTGTAGGATTCTGAGAATGCAGAATTCATTCCCCAATGCAGAAGACAGACACTTTGCCATGCTGCTGACATATTCATTGAAGAGCTGCGGATAAATAGAGGACAGTCTTGAGAGTTTTGTTTGTCTTCCAGAAATGTGAAAAGCAAGATTTGTAAAAACCGCATCAACATGAGAGGCACTGGGACATTGAAAACCTCTCTTCCCATTTCCTTACCATCTTTCTAGGCACTTGTGGAAAAAAAATGCTGTAGTACAATAGACTTTTTTTGCCCTCTAAATTTTGTTGACATTCTAATGTGAACACACCTTTAAGACCAGGTTCACTAAGAGCTTGCGCCAGCGCAAACCCCCTTTTTTGGCATTAAAAAACTACTGTCTGGATTTACTAAAGACAGTTATTTTTGCGGCTGGCCTTATTGCATATGCAGTAAAAGTTTCCCTTTCAGACACAACATTTATGGGAGGAGGGTATTTAAATAAGGGTACGTTTACACGACAATGATAAAACTAATAAATATTACAATGATAAATACTAAAAACAGGAAAGTTTTTCCTTTGCATTTTTCGCGTACAGACGACACCATTGTCAAAACGTTCTCGTTCACACGGATCTGCGAAAACGACTAAAAACGCTGTATTCTGCTGCCAGGCCAGTAGTTGGCGATGTCACTCTAAATAAACATTACGCGCCTATAGACTGAACACGTAATACTCATTCACATGACATCGCCGTTTTCATAAATTCACATTTTTGTAGTTTACACGTAGAAGATTACTGTACTGTTTTTACTGTTTGATACTTTTATACCTATTTGATTTCAGACAGACTTCTGAGGCAGTGTAATAGTTTAATGATCTACATCAAGATAGAGTGAGCTTTGGTGATAACTAAGCAAATATTTAATTACTACAATAGTTGGTTCTTGCTGAAGCTCAAACATGCTGCGTAACACGAGAATGAACCTCATTGGTCAACAGAGGAACAACGGAGGAAAAAGCTCTCAGATTTCATTAAAAATATCTTAATTGAGTAAATGATGACAGAATTTTTATTTTTAGGTGAAGTAACCCTTTAACGGTAGTTCTGAAGTGCATCACGCGAGCCAACTCACCAAACATAATGACACGCAATATATGTTTTGATTAAAAAAAGGACGTTATTAAATTATATTTCAACATAAACACATCGTTAGACTGGTACTTGACATAATCTAGCTAACAATATAAGTAATTTACTTAAATATTTTGAAATGTTGCTGGAATATGTAACAACAATCAAATTATTTATGATATTTTTCTTTAAATAACATTAAAAACATAAATGCCAGAAAATATCAGTTCTGCTTTTGTTCATAAATACAGTAGTGACGTTGACAATAAGCCTGTTGTCAAGTCACCCAATGTATAGTGAGCTAGGGTCCTTACTAGCAGTGTCCGAATTTGTGTATGTGATATAAGCCAGATTCAGGAGATAGGGAGCTGATTGACATTGATTAGCTTGTTCAAGTGTGTTTGGGTTGGAGCTAAACTCTGCAGGAAAGTGGCCCTCCAGGACCGAAATTGCCCATCCCTGCTGTGGGGGCCTGGAGACTCATCAGAACCAGCAAAACAAGGGCTGTGTCTGAATTCTCCCCATTCACTAAGGGCTGCTGGTTTTCAATAGTTTGTGTTTGCGGCAATATTCATTTGAAACTTAGCAAACTGGCATCTTAAAACATGTCAGTGCCATTGTTTTGTCTCAAGATGCACACCATAGGCTAAGGCATGTTTATAAAAGCTATTTAAATATTAAATTGAACTAATGCCTAATCCTGGCTTAATCTAAACCAGGGTTCACCAATCTCGGTCCTGGAGGGCCGCTATCCTGCAGAGTTTAGCTCCAACCAGCTCCAACACACCTGTTTGAAAGTTTCTAGTATGCCTATAGTGAGACCTTGATTAGCTGGTTCAGGTGTGTTTAATTGGGGTTGGAGCTAAACTCTGCAGGACATCGGCCCTCCAGGACCGAGATTGGTGAACCCTGATCTAAACCATGTCTGTGAAACCGAACCTTAATCCAAAGTGTGCAGTGCTGGGTTTGAAAATCCTTACTTTACTGCATTATATTGACACCCAGTGGTCATAATGCTGCATTATTAATGTGTTGTATCTTTTGTGATGATGGTTTCTTATTATGCTTATTATTTGTAAAATGCTACAAATTCACCCGTCAAGCCAGGCTTGTGGGCAATGTTATCAGAAATCCATATTAGCAGGAAAAATAGCATCTGCATTTCCAAATCCAGTGGAAATAGTCCATCAGGGTGTATTTTAAATGCTCATGTCAGCATTCTATGATTTGGGACACATTAAGCTTATGTCGGAAACTGTTTAGGGCAGATCAGAGCTATATAGAGATATGGCTCTGGGGCAGATGATATAAGAATTTGAATGCAGGGAAAGTCTGTTAGGTGATCCCTCTTTCCAAGACAGGGAACTCCTCCACATAAACCGGAAGCTAACGATGCTTTGAGGCAAGATAAAAGCCGAGGTCTGCATGCTTATATCCGGGGGTTTATTTCCACAGTTACACACATAATGGAATTGTTTTTTCGGTGACTGACCGTACGTTTTTTTTAGCCAGTTTTTTTCTTGCATTGCTAACAAAAAAACTCTTAAAATATGTCAAAATCTCTATCGTTTCGTTTGCAGCTAAGCTCCATAATGGAGATAACGACTAAAACGGCAATAGAAGAAATATGCAAAATTGTAGACAGCGATTTTGCGTTTTTACGACAAGAACTGTCTCGGGTCATGAGTGAAAACACAGTACTTAAAGACGAAATGTTCTGTCTTGGGAGCGAAAGGCAAAGCGAAAGCACGCGCATCACAAAGGGTGCGCGCGCTGGCTCCAAAACATATCGCTCCATTTGTGTTCAAACAGAAGATGGTAAATATAACCTCTGCTTAAAACAGTTGTTTTCGTGTGCACTAATGTGATTGTAATGCATATTTTACTCCTGATAGGACCAGAGCCCTCCATCAAAGGGATATTTGGAAAGGAGTGGTGTTCCAGTTTGTGGGATCGGAGGAAGGAGTCCAGAGAAGATGAGCTGGCGATCGATGTCGACCTGTACCCCGTTTCGCCTTATACGGTTCGTTTAATTTAGGTTCCCAAAAATGAAACTTGTTTCAAAAGCCAACAGTTACGAGGCTGACATGCTCTTAAACTTTGTAAAGAAAAGAAAGTTGTAAAATAAAGTTGCAAATGCAAGAGAAATTATAGTCAGACTGTTTTAAAGCTGTTTATCTGTCACTTTCAAAGGGTGCATTACACATGACACTGGTATAATACCCAGTGTAATCAAAATGTTACTTTAACCATTTCTATGGTCTCATGAACTTGACATGGTACAATAGAGATTGAGCTAAATCCTATTGCACCATCTGCCCAATTAGAGTTTTGTTCAGTCATTTTTCATAGTTGATATAGTGCGATGGATATAGAAATTACAATTAAATTTGTAAATACTGTAGTATTTTATTTTTTTTATGGACCCATGAACTTGATTTCAATAGCTTTGTTTTGCACATTTTCAAGGTTGTGCTAATGACAGTGGCGTCTTGTATGCATTGCAATGCTCTATCAAAATGCTAATTCTGAATGATTTAAACTATTGTGAAAATCCCAGTACACACCCTTGATAATCAAATGACAGAGAAACACAGACTTGGGCAATTTTTTGGGTAAACCTTATTTCTTTAAAATATAATCATATTTCTGCAATCCTGTGTAAATAAAATGGAAAAACAAAATGTTGGTTTGCATGATCTGCTTATTTTGACAGCACGAAGAAAAAGACCCCTCCAAACTGGTCTTAATCAAAGAGGAGAGTTTTGAAGTGGACGCTTATCCCAGTTGTACAGGTAATGTTCTAGATATTTAGCAGATCTTTAATTATGGGCCGTTTATATGACACTTTTTGTTCAACAAAAAACTGAAAACTTTTAATGTGTTTTGCCCGTTCATTTACACCACAACAGCGTTTTTTGGGGCCTGAAAACGCAAACTTTTGAAAACGGGATTCAAAGTGCAAGTTTTTGAAAACGATATCGTTATCGTCTCCGTGTAAACATGCGTATTACATGTTCAGCCAAGTGTTTCTTTAGTGCTGTCAGTTGATTTTTAAAAAAAAAAAAACAATTAATCGCATTTTTCTGTAATTAATCGTGATGAATCACACCTAACATTTAAGTATTTAATATATATTTATATTGTTTAATTAAAGACAGTACATTTAAAATATTTGATCTAACAGGTAGGAAATGTACAGAAATTGAATAAGGTTATCAAACACTTCACAGTCTTCACTGCACAAATCATTTAATATAGATTAATCCTTATTAAAGCTACAAAAGTTAGTCAGTGAGTGATTTTCTCTTTTTCTTTTGTTCTTTGATTTACATTAACAGACATCATAGCAGCAGGTTTATTAGACTGCTGTCACTTTAAGACATGACGAGCATCTGACACACATCAGTAGTCTTCACAAATCTTTACTGTCATTAATACTTTATTTAACTCTTTTAAAACTGTGCTTACGAGGATACTCGACAAAGTGGGTATTTTGGCATACTTTTGTGTGTTTTTGTCCGTTCAAGCACGAAAGATAACTCAATGTGGCCAGCGCTGTCTGAAGTGGCTGTCACGCAGACAGGAGATTCACAGACGCGCACCAGTACAGATTTGAGTTCTTTTTTTTACATCTTATAGCGCTTGAAGGGTTTAATAGCAGTTGAGTGAATGAAATACTGTAGCATAGCCAAATGATGAAGAGAAAAAACAGATGCAGCGTTACATATTTTTTATGCGTTAAACTAAAAAAAAAAAAAAAAAAAAAAGTTAATTTTGACAGCACTAGTTTCTTTACAAAGTGACATCGCCAACTACTGGCCTGGCAGCATAATGCAGTGTTTTTAGTCGTTTTCGGAGATCCGTGTGATCAGTGATTGTGTGAAAAATGCAAAGGAAAAACATTTCTGTTTTTTGTACATTTGTTGTCGTGTAAATATATCCTCAGTCAGGTGTAATTATTTTGGTTTATGTTTCACAGAATGATTTGATTTTAACTATTACTCCAACAGGGAAAACGTCCCATGTTTCAAGAGGACAGCTGCCATCTTCTGCATATGAGCCCTCAGCAGCCTCCAAAAATTTCAATGACCACTTTGTGTCTGGTGAATTTTCTGGGATGTCGGAAATACAAAACACGTCCTCTGATTCAACAGACAAACACACTACAAGAACTGCCATTGATGACACCGTCGACCAATTAATAGCACCAATAGACGACCCATTGGATTTTGATGGTCACTGCGTCCTCAACAGGTTTTCAGTAGAGCACAATGACCAGTTTCCCTCCGAGTCCAGGGAGGACGGAGAAGCACAGGAAATATGTGCGGATGCTGCAACCACTACAGAACATTGCGAAAAGAGATTTAAGGTACAGAAACCGCCAAACAACTTAAGTTGCTTTGACGGCGGTAGGGTGTTTGTTCGCCAAAATGCCACCAGAAACCGTCTCAGAAAACATCGGTTTTCAAAGCTGAAACAAAATGGAAAGTTTTCTTGTGAGGTCTGCGGGAGATGCTTTCATTCAAACACCAATCTCATGGTTCACTATGTAGTTCACACAGGGGAAAGGCCCTATAAATGCAGTTTTTGTGGAAAAGGGTTCTCCCAGAAGGGAAATTTACAAACCCATGAACGCATCCACCGAGGAGAAAGACCTTTTAGTTGCGTCACCTGCGGAAGGAGTTTCACCCAGAAAGTCTGCCTAAGTAATCACGAACGCATCCACCGAGGAGAAAGACCTTTTACTTGCATAACCTGCGGAAAGGGTTTCACACAGAAAGTCACCCTACAACAACACCTCTCTGTCCATGACCAAACCGCTAAACCAGTACGGAAGAACCCAAGGAAAAGTTACCGTGGTATAAAATATAGCTTTATGTAGCACTCTTTTCCTCAATTTGAGATTGCAGTAGCTGTGTGAAATCTAATTTTGGGAAGAATATGAACTCTGGAAGTGTGAGGTTGCAGCAACTTAACGAGAATGTCTGTATTAACTTTAGGTTGTAGCAGAAATGTATAGTCAGGTATGGCTGTGTATTACTCTGTGTTACTGCCGGACAAAAGTTTGGAATAAATAAAGACTTTTTCATCTTTTAAGTCTCTCTTGCTTACCAAGGCTGCATTTATTTTATATTAATGATAATGATATTCAACAGCATTACTGTTTTACTGTATTATTGATCAAATAAATGCAGCCTTGGTGAGAAAAGAGACTAAAAACATTTTAAAAATCTGTATTATCCCAAACTTTTGACCGGCTGTGTATAGCCCAGATCAAAGATGACCAGAGGTAAATGCATCCCTGTTTAGGACTTTAGGCTTCTTTAAAATATTATCATAATGTATGTCAGTTTAGGGCCTTTAGTGAATAGAAACCAGTAACAATACTTGATCTTTACTGATTGGAAACTGTGTGATGTCAGTAGTATGTATAATGTACAATGCTTATACAAGTTTGAGTTGATTGTTCAAGGTCAGATGTCTGCTAGATTGCACGTCTAATCAAACAACCATTACTATGTGTATTTTCATCAATGCTGGAGTACGAATAAAAAAAGTATTTTGCATGATTTCACTCGTTTTAAGTCAAGTTTATTTGTTTCTCTTTTTTTAAATTAATACACACATCTAGATGCTTCAGTATAACACGATTCCAAACAATGTTAAAGGACATACATTTCCGTGGACAAACATTGGACATACTTCCAATTTGTTAATGTTTCATATGGCAGATACAGATATAATTCTGTTTAGTCTAACCAAAGCACTGGTGTGTATTGAATCCCTGTTTGTACGCGTAGCTCTTACCACACTCCGAGCAGCTATACGGCTTTTCTCCAGTGTGGCTTCGGAGGTGAACGTTTAGAGAACTCTTTTGAGCGAAGCTCTTTCCACACTCCATGCACGCGTACGGCCTCTCGCCAGAATGAGTGCGCTGGTGTATTCTGAGGTACGTTTTTTGAGCGAATCTTTTACCACAAACTGTACAGACAAAAGGTTTTTCTCCGGAGTGTGTTCGCATGTGTGCTTTCAGGTAGGTTAACTTATTGAAGTTTCTTCGACAGAATACACACTCAAACCTTTTCTCTTCTGAAATATTTGTGTGGTTGTGTGTACTGTGGAAATTTTGCTCTGTTGTACAGTCTCCTTGTGTCGAAATTGTTCCTTCAAGAGCTTGTTCTTCGGCTTGTGGCTGTTGCACGTTCAAATGGACTTGCTCATCTGAAGGCACCGTGTATGTGATAAAATCCTCTGAGCTCTGAGCAACACATCTCTCATCACTGGTCATTGCTGGACCTGCAATTCGATAAACGACACATTAACATCTGAATATAATAAGAGGTGATAGCAGCTGTTCTCAAGTTCTTTCTCCACAAACCTCTCAAACGGCTCCTTTGGTCTGCCTCCGGTTTATTTTTCCTAGAGCAATCGTCAAATGTTTCCTCCTTGATCATGATCATATCTGGTTCTTCATCCAGCAAATTTACTGGCTAAAAGATGGAAATTAACAAGAGAACTAGTAAAGTGTATTCTGACATTGCATCATGTACATCAAAGGCAGTACGTGAGACCAACCTCTTCTGTGATGGTTGAGGAGTCCAGGTGTGTGTCGTCCTCCTGCTCACCAACATTTGACTCCTGGTGTCTCCAGAGGTTCATGCACCATTCCTTACCGAAGACATTGTCAACTCCGGGGCGACGTCCAGACTCTGTAGGAAATGCATTGTTTTTGGTCAAGTCACATGTGTAAACAGCCTCTGATAACCAAAGCAAGAAATACACTGGTGTAATCAAATTAATTTTATTGACCTCGTATATATGAGTCAATATCAACTCTTCTGAATGACACTACTCAATGACTACACTAAATAAATAAATAAAGAGTTAAAGACTTGAGGGTTTTTAGGGTAATTGTAGGGTTAATATGGGCGACATTCATATTAATAATGGACAATATAGGAAAAAATAAAAACAACCTGGAATTGTGTCTTTTAAGCTGAAACAAATAGTATGAATAAGAAGCTAAGAAATAAGTAAATGGATTCAGCCTAGTAATGAAAAAAACATTTTCAGCGAATCCATTGAGTGAATTATTCCCTGACTCGTTTGTAGTCATAACAGACAAAGTAACAATGGTGTAACAATGTACCCAGAAGGAAGAGTGAGAATGAATCATTTTGGTGAATGGAGTCAAAAGATTCTGCTCACTGAAATCGGAAAATTGACTAAAGGCCCCGATATACTCACGGTGAAGTTCTTTTTCATTCTTCACTTAGGGGTAAATCGAAGTTCGAAATACATGAGCAGTGGTATACTAAGCGAACATCCGACCTCGCCCACACTGCTGAGAGCGGCGATTTGAAGAATATTTTGTGTGCTGCACTTTCCTCTCAATAACAAAATAAACGCAAAACAAAATAGAGAAAACAGAAAGTGTTTTAATAAAGAATATCTGGTCATAGCAATGTGGATTTGTTTGCACGAGCTCTGCAATTCGGCACATTAGTAAAGTCATGTCACTTTTACTTGTATATCTCTTTACACAATAGATAGCTTAAAATCAAGCAGCTTTATCGTATTAAACATGAAAAACAGTGTCAGTGTCTCGTTTCATCAGAAGTACAACTTCATGTTTATACTCGCAGATGTCTGACCTCGACGGACTGAACAGAAGTGAATCGAAAAAGGCGGAGCTTCCCCGCACACCTACCTATTACGTAATCGCCATGAACCAATGGTATCACTGTAGCGAACTTTTCCTGAAAGTTTGCTTTGGCAAGCTGTTTTGAACTCCCAAAACGAACTCCAAAAAAACTTCGTTTCGGTATGATTTTGTTCGAAATTATGTTCATTCTTTGATTTTGCTGGAAGAATATCGGGGGCCTTTAGGGTACATTTACACAACAACGATGTACTAAAAATGGAAAGGTTTTTCCTTTTGCGTTTTTCGCGTACAGACGACAACGTTGTCAAAATGATCCCCGTTCACACGGATCTGTGAAAACGACTGAAAACGCTGTATTATTCATGCAAGGTCAGTAGTTGGCAATGTCACTTTGTAAAGAAAAACTTTACGTTTTTGTAGTTTTGAAGACAATAACAGGAACGTTTACACAACACCGATTTAAAAACTAAAAACTTTTTATGCGTTTTGGCCATTCATTTACACTACAACAGCGTTTTGGGAGCCTGAAAACGCAAACTTTTGAAAACGGGTTTCAAAGGGCAAGTTCTTTAAAACAATACTGTTATGGTCTCTGGGTAAACTACAAAAATGTGACTTTGTGAAACGGTGACGTCATGCGCATGCGTATCACGTGTTCAGTCTATCGGCTCATATTGTTTCTTTACAGAGTGACACGAATAATACAGCGTTTTTAATCCTTCTCGTGGATCCGTGTGATCGGGGATCGTTTTGACAACGCTGTAGTCTGTACGCGAAAAACGCAAAGGAAAAACAATCCTGTTTTTAGTACATTGTTGTCGTGTAAATGTACCCTAAGGTTAATCTATTGTTCAAGGGCACAATCACGATATAGGGAACGCCCACTGCAGGCTTTGAACCTTCAGCCTAGAAATCAGATGTATACTCATGTTTGAGATGCAAAATCACAGAGTCATGTATGAGTAAATCACCTCGAAGTCCCGGATGGCTGAATGGAGCTTCTGTTCCCTTCATCTTTCCAGCGGTTTTCCGAGCAGACTGAAGTTCACTCTCCAGAAAATGACATTTCTTTTTCAGAGATTCATTTTCGTTTGTACATCTTGAAATCTCTAATCGCAGCAACAAAGAATTTTCCTCGAAAAGTTTGCCTATTTCAACAACAGCTGTTTTCGCCAACATTTCCATTATGGATGTTATCTGCGTCTGCAAATCGGCAGTATTCATGATTTCCATCGTTTACTGGACCATTTATCAGTGATGTTTATTATAAACACCCGTCCTTCGATCTGACAGCCACCGCTATAGCCTTTATGTAGAGGTCCTTTAATTTCTCAGCAAGCAATGGCCCTGTATGATTCAATATATTTCTGAGGATAGAATTATAGCATATCTAGCATCTTGCAGAACAGTGTCACGTGGTGAATTACCGTAAACCACCGTGTAGAGAGCGCGCACGAACTGTAACCTTTTGATTGGCAGCATCCAAAACGGGTTTGCCAGTAGTACCTTGGCAACTGTTGCTATTGAATCCTTGTCCGGTTAGATTGTTCTACACAAAATATGGTAAAATTTTGTTGCAGGCGCACTCTGAAGAAAACATAAGCATTCACCCTTGATCCCACCATGAATTATGAATGGTAGCCAGGGAGTTGCTATAGGTGGATGCTGGGGTGTGAATGGTAGCCAGGGCGTTGCTGGGGTGATCTTATTGGTTGCTTCCTGGTCCACGTCAAACGACCCCACCCAACTCACTTTTATTCTGGTTCCTAGATTTGATCTCAGTCAGTCACTTCTTTAAGGTAGGTCTATCTATCCCCAATTTCTACTCTGTAAGGCAAATATTAAGCCCATAGCTTTTACCACATTTTATGGTTTATGGTACATGTTTCACATTACTAGGAATACAGGATTGAAATTAGGCACTGTTTTACTGGGTCCATGTGCAGAACATCTTTCATAGGTTTATTTTTTCTCGTTTTCCATAGTTTTATTTACAAACCATCTCTGTAAATTTAATTGCACTTTCAAAGGTACATTGTTAAGACTTTTCAGTTTTTACCAGTAAGTTACTGTAATTAATTACAGTAATTACTGTTATGGTTTCAATAACATATTTACAGTAAACAATACACAATAGAGCCAATGCTGTAATCTACTATTGTATAAAAGTAGTAACAACATTATAGTATCACAGAAATTATATTATTCCCTAGAAAAACACATCAGTGGATACAAGTTTTATTGTTGCATGAAAGACTTAAATGAACGTAATAAAATATTTATAATACAAACATTCCAGCAACATTGAAATAGAATCGTACAAGTAACAAAGTAAAAAAGAAGTTAGAGTTTAAATTATCACACAAGTAGTATCTAATGGTGGTAGTTGTAGTCAGTGTAGAGCCAGGATGAAGACAATGCTGAAACAGATAAAAAAGAAAAGAAAATTGATCTCAGTGTTAAAAAAAAAACCTCATAACCCTCATATCAATTTTTTTTTTCTTGATCAAACTGCTCACACTTACTTAATTTGTCTTTTTCCACTCAAATTCTGAAAGCCTCTGCATAAATGTAGCCACACGGGTATTAAAGCTTTGGGGTTTCCTTTGGACAGCTGAACCTGTCCTTCGGCTTGTGCCTGATTTTGAGGTACATTTAGTCCCCTCCGGATTAATCCTTACGAAGAACCTGAAGAAAAGCAGATGCATTTTTAGAAAAAACATCAATTTCACAAGGGCTACAACCATGTCATTCACTGAAACACTGTTTATAGGGTTTTAACAAAAGAGGTTTGTTATCTTACAGAAGTTGTAGGATACCCAAAACAGGGACCTTGTTTATCTAAAGCCCTATTCGCACCGGACTAGTTTTCCAGGGGGATGTTACACAAAATTGTGTTTTACAGATATACTTTGCGATTTTAATCCGGTCCGAATCAGCCAAGTCTGTGTTTTTCTCACAAAACCTCAGTAAAAATTCTAGAGCAAATTACCTACTGCTCTTCGGCAAAGTCAACAGTCCTGTCTAATCCCAAATATCTAATCCCATGCGAATGTAAATGTGAATGTCTGTGATTGCCGATATTGTATTATACTAACGCTTCTCCGTGTGTGTTTTTTTAACCAACCTGAGCTACCGTTTGTGCACCAATCTTACTTATGCTTTCATTTAATTTCAACATGGATGGTATCTGAAGAAAAAAATGATCTAATAATAAAATTAATAAATAGAGCCAAATCACGGAAATTGCAAAGACTGCCCATGTTAATATCAGTGCCAGGTAAGATACTTGTCTAGATTTCTCTGCTCACTTATGTGGGTTTATTATAAAGAGCCACTTCAATAAGTTATACCAATAAGTAATTCATTAAAAACATATATTTTATGCATGTAAGCACAGCAGATGACCTTTTGTGACACCCATGTCTAGAAAACACACTCCCACCTCTGTAATAAACACAGAGATGTTAGTGCCATCCGAATCGATACATGGAATCACAGACGCCAAGTGAAAGAATTATAACTCAAACTTTGCTTGGAAAACTAGTCCTGTCCGAATAGGGCTTAATCCTATTAAATTATTATATTACCATGGACTGCAAGTCAGTTTCTCTTAGTGTTGCCAGTGTCACAGTATAATAAAGTGTCTGGTGAATGATGTATAATTTAACAACACAAACCAATAAGCTTAGTAGTTAGCCATCATGAAACTGCATTCGCAACCCATTTTACTTCCATAATTGGACGTATTTCTGATCTAAAAGAAACATAAGTAAAATACCAACAAAAAAGAAAACTTGTACAAATGTCCTCAAAACTCACCGCTGAATGAGCTCTAGGGTGGCACTGGCTGACTCCTGGTACTCGATATTAAAGACGTAGAAGCACCCAAAGAACACTGACAATGCCGCTGCAAAGTCCAGCTGGTTGTCTATAGAATGTGTTACTCTGCCCTCAATACTGATAAACCACTTGGACGAAGTCAGCAATGTATCACCTGAAAAATAAAGAATCACTGTAAACATATCCAAGTACAAACTAATGAGTTTAGTGTAGCGATGTCTTACCAAGCATGATGAGCCGAGGCGTTGCCGGTAAGCTCATTTCATTTTCGATGGACATCTTGGTAGCAGTTTCCTTGAAAACAAAAAAGAATGAGAACATCTTAACACTCAGCTTTTGTCAAAACCCCTTCAAAACTTTAGTTGAACTATTAACACTTCATAGTTACTGACATCTGCTAAGATGAACACAGAGTTGTCCTTTTCCTTAAAGTATTTCATCATTAACAGGATGGCTGATATGGCAGTCCTGTTACTGTTTGCTGCATTGGGGTCTTCGTCGATCTCACTGAGGATACTCTGGACTTCTTCATTCCACTTCAGTCTCTGACTAGTGAAGTAGTTCAATATTCTGTTGGCTTTAACAACAAGGGTTTCGCTAAAGCGGCTTCTGATGTCAATCCCAGTCAGGGTTTTGAAGTGCCTGCAGAGGCCTCTTTCGGTGAACAGGAACGGCCAATGCGCCTCTATCTCACTGATGGTAGGAGGGGGGCACGAGTTGATCATGTGGCGCTGGTAAACATAAGTCTGCTGCATTAAGTCGTCTACGTTGGGCAACTCTGAAGCCCTTGGGCCTGCAGACTGAAAAATCTCTGCCGCAACCTTCCTCTTCATTTCAAGAGAATCTGAAGTCTCTCCTTCTGGGACGGAGGTAGGCTGCCAATTAATGCATCCGTAACTGTCCACTTTACATCTGACTTTTTTCCCAGAGTAGCTGTCCTGTTGTCCAGCTCTCTTCGCTGATGGCCTTCTAGGTCGACGAATCCGGTGTTCCAAAACGTCTCTATTCACATGTTCTACCCTAGTTTTTAGCTGTCTTTGTAGGCAACTGAAGCCATTTCCTAGTTGTTCTCCTTCCTCAGAAATGTCTCCAAATGTCAGGGGGTATGTAGTCACGATGCTTCGTGCCACTTCTCCACAGGCGGCTAAGTTAGGGTTTGGACAGTGGACTTGCATGGCTGCCACAACAATCCTAACAAATTCCCTTCTTGGTCCAGGTCGAGCCCTCTCTCCAGTGGACGTTGCATGAACGAGAGCTGCTGACATGCGGTCCCAAGGAACCTGGAAACTTCTGATCCAGTTGGACTTAATAGGATAGTGAGGAATGAAGGGGTTGTTCATGGGTTGTTCAAGAAGGGACTCATTTGATGATAATGGAGTGAGTGTCATCTCGTTAGGTGTTCCATCCACTTGTCCATTGGATTCTTGGTAAAAAAATCATGGAAAGAGATACAGAGAAATTGAAATAGATTGAAGAGCCAACAAAGCACCTTCTTCAGAGGCCTCTCAACAATCATTTATCAGTAAAACTTTGCTATAATGTGCTGGGTCTCATTCACCAACAGTTGTGTGGATTATTCATATTTATACTGTACCACAGGAGAACTTTTCTGGAATAAATTCAGCATAATTCACAAAATGTTAATTTGTTCTTAATTTTGTTCCAACATGAATGAACTTGGCGTATTCTAAATGAGCAACCGTGTGCCCAAGGTTAATAATTAGCATAAAACACACCCAAACCATCTCCTCGTAAAGGCTCTCCACACAACCTTTCCTTTACAGCCTTTTGTCCGTCTCAGCGAACATATAATGCTCTCTAAAGAAATACTAACACCTGAGAGCACACGCAATAATACCCTTGAGCAATGCCAAGTGTGCCATCCTCAAAACCAGTTCAAACACAAACACTTCTTATACAGACCCAGATTACAGACCTATGCATATCTGTGTTTTTATGCCTTTTCTTATTTTTTTATATGATTAAATAAGTGTATAAAATTTCATCTGAACACATTTATAGCCCCAGCCAGAGTATGTGATTTTTTTGCGTACAAGCGGTTTTTGTTGTTCCTACATTTTTTGTACATTTAGAATACATTTGAGTGAACAACGTACTGATGAATCATAATTTGTTTGTGAAAATGTTTGTATGCAAACTTCATGCACAAATTTGTGAACACACAGTTAGTCGATGAGATCCATTGTTTTGAAATCCGAATAAATTTGCATAGTCTATAATATCATGAAATGCGAGTTATTTAGGCTAATTCTATACAAGCTTTCAAGAGAATACAGATGTGGCCTTTTGAAAACATGTGAAAAAGAAACAGGTCCTGTCCAGATTCGATGCAATATCATGCAATGTTAGAAGAGACCATATCAACAGAGGGCAGTCATGTTAGAGGACAGAAGCACTGCGTCCGAAAACGAATACTATATAGTATGTGAAAAACAGTATTTCAAAAGAGTAGTATGTCCAAATACATAGTATTCGGAAAAACAGTTGGCAAAAAGTCCCCAGATGACCTACTACTACCGAAGAGATTCTGAAGTGCCACGGAAGGAGATTTACAAATGGAAGTGTTGTGGCGGACGCTAACAACATGACTAACACGTGACACTAACAACATGGTGGATGTAGTACATCCGCACTATATAGAGTGTACATTTTAATGGTCGCGAAGAAGTACCGAATCAACCAGTATGCGATTTCGGACGCAGCGTATGTTTCAGTCAGTGTTGGGAAATATATAGTAAAATAAAAATATCCAATTATAGAATTTCTAATTCAATCACAGTTTTTTCCAGGCACAAAAACAATTAGGGGTTTTGAATTAAACTTAAACAGGTAAAATTATACCAAATACAACAAAAACACCAACTTTCTATTTTAGTTAGTTACTCCTCAACATTGACAAATCCGTTATTTAAACACATGGGATACCACATTTTTCCCAAAACGGCACTGTCAGGTAATACTTTAGAATTATTTCATTGGCTGTATTACAACAATAAATGTGGCCATAGCAAAATCAGAAAATTGTGGAAAAGATGTATACATTTGCAGTTATGTTTTATTTTTTCACTGCTCCAACCCAAAAAATAATTTTCATTTCCTGAATAGAAGTCAATTACTGAACATTAACAAAAGATTCAAATTCATCAGATTTGACAATTATGTTTTCCAAATTTGGTTATATGAATGGTAACAACCACTAATACAACAGACTATGTTTACAGTGTTAACAGTGAATTTACAAAAAAAAATATATATATATTACAGTAATAATATTCTCACAATGTAGACATCAAACAAAATATACAGAAACTCAATGATGAACTACATTGTACTCTCTACTACACAACTCCAGGGAACATAACCCACTTTAGTTTTAGTCCAGAATTCTACATATTTCAAGACATGGATCCTCGTTTGCAAATCAATGGACATTTTTAGAGGCGAAATGGTGGAAATGGTGGAAATACACCATCACAATACGAAAGGCATCCCTAGTGGGGGTAAAAGTTGGGCTGAGTACAGGGGGCACATAGCTATTGCACACATTTCCCCGCAATTTCTGCTATTTTGACTAAGGGGGCCCAATAAAATGGCTGAAATAAGGTCTGTGGTGAACACAAGCTCTAGTCACTTTCACGTTTAACTCTACGACATAAAATACATCAGTACTTACTTGTGATTTATTTAAGCTGTTGAATGTCTCGAAAAAGTCGGCTGCTAACAAGTGGCTAAATGGCTACAGAGGCTGGCAGGAAGATTAAACATCACGCCGAACAGGTAAACTCAGTCCGCACAACTTATAATTGTGCTCTTATAAACTATTCTAAGTAAAACTTTCGGAGAAAATGTTTTTTTAGACAAAAACTGAAAGAGTTATCTGAAGTTTAATGGTGGTGACGCTGAAGTCGAGCGATCGTGGTGTAGTCCGTTTATAGCCTACCTTTAGCTTTTTACTTCCGGCGACAGCATTTAGGCTTCAAAATTCATTAAAGCTGTGTTTATCTGTGAAAATTATCTTGATGAATAAAACGTGCAAGTTTCATAAACTTTTGTTGATCACACAGCTTGTTTTTTGTGATAATCCAAAAGCCCATGGGAAAATCCTATTGGGATTTTGTCACGGGAACCAGTGTGATGCTAACTGCCGATTGGCCAACAAAGTGACGTCATACCTGCACCACTATATTACACCAAAACTGTAGGACATAAGGACATCCAGTAAGACTACAAATGACTACTAATACTATTTATAAAATAAAATAAAATGTATTTATAGCTTTGTAGACATGACAGCAGGTTAACATGTCATCAGTTTGCTAAGTATTAGCAAGTTTACTAACCTAGTGAATTCTGCAGATATTTCTGTAGCCTACTAAGTTTGAGGTATAGAGCAAAGGCTTTAAAAAAGGGGGAAAGTGAGTCGTTTAGTACGGAGAAGTTCATTAAGCCGATCCCTTACCATCTTCCAGTCGCGGGGTGTAGGGTTGGGGAATTTCCGGCGAACTATTTCTGATATTGCTTTCCGCAGGTTGTTGGGTAGCGCATTTTTTCCCCTGGAGCCGTCATAGTTGACAGCACCTGACCAGCCCCTGTAAACTTCATGTGGTACTAGGGTTTTAAACAGAAGCACAGCAAAGCGTTCTGGCCTCGGTCTCCTGTCCTTTCCAGCTGATTCTAGGTACAGTTTTTCCTCCTTTTTCATGGAAACTGGATTTAAACACACATCAGGTAGAATCACCCCCTGATGAATAGACCGAAAAACATGATGCTCGGAACTTGAAGTGTTTGGAGTTTCTGTCAGTTTCAAATCAAATGGAAACATCACTGAAGAACATTGGGGTGAAATGGGTGAAACCGTTGACGTTGAAAACATAGATGTTTGATCAGATGTCGAAATCTTGGCTAGTGAGCTGTGAGTTTGGTCTGTCTGTGATGGTAAATCTGCTGAAGCAGCGTGATCAGGACTGGATTTAATTTTCTTGAACGATTGCCGATTGAAAGCGCAGGCCATTGAAGGTGAGGAGTCCGCAGACACGACACCTGAAAAAACATACAGCTTATATTGTTCTAAATACAGACAACCAAATTAATGGCCATAAAATGCACTTAAATTCCCATGGCTATTACCAAGGTAGTTTAAAAAAAAAACAATTTTTGTTGTATCACTTTACATAAATGCTAAAAGTATAAGTGATCCCATCAAATGAGTCTATTCTGACCACATGTATCAGATTTCAAGGGGAGAGTATCTGACTTTGTGAGTGCATACATGTTGCTGCGTGTTGGTTGACCAATAAAATTAAAATAAATCATGAAAAAATATTCAATCACACCAAAACGCACCCCAAATACAGTATATTTCAATGTCAATGTAGGCACAAATGTGACATTTCAAGCAGAATTAAGTTATTTGGTAAAACTTTATTTTGAACTGTATTTGGGGTGTATTTTAGTATCTGTAAGCCACGTCGGATGTGCTTTACATTTCAAACCAGCAAAGTTTTTAAACACTTGTTTGAGTGCGTCAGTTGATAAGGTGTTATTTTGTTGCTACCAAGAACACATATAATATAGGCTAATGCATAATACCTGCTTCCACCTAGTATTAAGATGTGTTTTCAGTGATCCGATCCGATCACAAATGGTCAGCCGAGACACATTACCACAAAGACCCTCCCCTTACATGTCGCCACACTCTACATCACTTTCGCCAGAGTGCCAAGTGTGAAGCACAAATAAGATTGAATGAATAAAGCCATTACGCTGCTTACAAACTAACTTAAGACCCCGTTTATACCTGTATTTAGTCAGTGTTGTCCACTAGTGACAGAGTCCATGAAAACACATCATAATACCAGGTGTAAACAGGGCCACAAATGCAATGTTGTTTTGGGCCACATTGACACCTATATTTAGCACTGACCACTTATGATCGATAACCCAAGGCTCATCTTAATACCAGGTGTAAATGGGGGAGATTTGGCAATTTGAGCATTCAAACAGCATAAACAGTCCTTTGACGAAATTGCATTCCCCATTATCACATCCGAGACAATTACACACCCACCCCAATTCTGTGACAGAGACATAAGAAATACCTGCAACCCCACTTTAAACCCATTAGCTGAATTTGAAGGTAGGTTGGATGACCAAATGTGCCTGTAAGCTTTTCTCAAACAAAAAACAACTTGATTTGGACAGTTCTTGTTGTGAAGAACCCCGGGGTGGGAAAGTGTGTTTTCAAAGGCCACATCTGTAGGTCAACAGTCCCTTTCTCAAATGATTACCGTTAAGCTGTGATGTCATGTCACTCATCAGAAATTAAGACTGAACACTGCTGTGTTTTCTTTATCCACCTGGATGAGAAGTGCTTTAGATTGCCATCCAATCTGAGTGACGGGCGTAAAAGTGGATGATCACACAGAACGTGGTTTTGCTCACAATAGTTACTATAGTACTGCAGGTACTATAGTACGCAATATAGCCACTCAAGTGCGAGACGCAACACAACTATCAGACGTCCATCTACCACACATTTATATTGGCTCACACATAGCAGCATTTCATTTACTGGTATCAAACAGATTTACTGGCAAAATTACAACTTCTCAAACTGGAAAATTGCCAGAAGTGATTTACCAGTATTTTTGAAAAGATCCTGTCCACACATGATTTCTAAACGGTAATTTACGGATAATTTACAAGTAAAAACTATGTGTGGAAGGAGTTATTGTCAGTCTCTCAATTCAGTGCGCACACTGGTTGGTTCTGAGAGAGTTTGGCAGACTCTTTCATGCAAAAGTGGCAATAGTGACACTGTGCAAACACCCAAATCCAGTCCTGGAGGGCCAAAGCTCTTCAGAGTTTAGCTCAAACCCTGATCAAACTACCTGTGATTGTCTAGTGATCCTGAAGACCTTGATTAGCTTGCACAGGTGTGTTTGATCAGGGTTGGCACTAAACTCTCCAGGGCAAGATTTGAGGAACCCTGCCCTAATCCTTTAAAGTGGGCAACAAAATTAAAAAGCAAGACACGACAACACCACACAGAGTGTGAATATGAGTACAACAGGCTTTTAAGTTTGTTTCTTACCTCTTTGTCTGAATGTTTTGACTAGTTTTCGACATTGTATTGGCTCCAGAAGGTCCTGAAGATCTGACACCTCTACTAAGGAAAGGTCCTCGGACTTCTCCACACCCACCACAAATGACAGATGATTGACCACATTATGAACTTTGTTACTGTCCAACTCTGGGAGAATTCTTTTGATTTCCTCTTGAATTGCGCCTGTAGGGGGTTAAAAAGAGCATTGCATCTATAAGGACTTAACTCAAACCAAAAAAAGCCGCACTTGAACACACAGAGAGAACTACAGCCGACTGTCAACTAGCACGCGTGTTCTGCGCCTGCGTGTAAATGAGACAACTGTCTATTTCTGCCGATCTATTAGTCTATTTGTCATTTATAAAGGGAAACTGACGCTCCAGATACACAAACAATAAACAAAGCAGCGCGCGCTAACTGTTTTGAATTTCAATCCTGCTGAATCTGATCACTTTCTTTATTCCAGTGCGCTCCTGTTATTAAAATATTCGCCCAGGAACACTCAGGTAAGATGACATAAAATTCCTTCTATCCGTACCGTTTGACTTCTTTGCTCGCTGTTTTGCTATTATTCTCATGCACTGACTCATTCACTAAGCTGGACAGCCAATCAGAGTTCTCTCTCTCACCGACCGCCAGACGCCGCTTCAACGTGCTGAATCGGCCCAAGAAACCCAGACGTCGTCCGACTAGAGCCAGTCGGGCTTTAGAAATGGTGAGAAAACATTGTGCTTGATACGTTTTTCGTCTTTAAACCAAACTTGGGTCTTCAGTCAACCAAGTTTAAATCCATCTGGCTAGTGTACTTCCCATAATGTTTACGCGTTAGGTCAGTATGCGGAGAGCAGGCGTCTTTTGTGGCTGTTCGAACACATTCGACCACATGAGCGTTTACACTGCAAAAGCAATCTGGAAGTGGTCAAAAGTGGACAAGCTCAAAACGTTTTAGACCCCTTTTACACCTGTATTTAGTGTCGTCCACTTGTAATCGACCAAAACGCATCTTAATACCAGTTGTAAACAGGGTTTCAGCATTATTTTTCCAAATATATAGCCACAACTTTTGCAGTCTACAAAAGTAGGGTTTCATGATGGTACAGTCATTTACCAGTCATTTACTATCTATTAACCCTTTACATGGTAATAAATCATTTAAAACACAGGCCTGGTTTCACAAATAGGGCTTAGATTAAGCCAGGATTAGGATATTTAAGTAGCTTTTATAAACATACCTTAGAAAAAAACATTACTGGTGTGCGTCATTAGACAAAACAATGGCACTGACGTATTTTAATACAAATCAGTGCAAGTTTCTTTCAGTTAAAACGGCTCAATAATGCATTTTAGTCTGGGACAAGGCTTAAAGTCCAACTGAAATCAAAATTGACCCTCTTTACTTTGTTAGCGCATATTACTAGTCTTGTGGTGAAAAATGAATCCGTGCAAGTTAATACACAGAAAAAAATTGTTTGCCGTCGTAATCTTTAATCAAAGTCTGAAAAGTTACTTCCGGTCTGGAATGGCGTTCCTTGTCTGATGATGTAGGTTTGACGGCTTGGGTTGGGAAACGCTTAACCACTCCCCTCAAACCGTTATAGTCTGTTATGAGCAGAGATGGAGAGGAGGAGCGCTAGAGTAAAACCCTGCCCTCTGTTCAATATACCTTTTCACTGGGAAATACTTCACAACACTGGAGAAAAGTCGTTTGCAACTAACGGTTCACGCGGACTTTAAGCCTTGTCTGTGAAACTGGGGGACAAGAGTTTACAATGTATGTGTATGAGGTCAGCTGTTATGTAATAACTCTTGTACATCAGAAGAGGTGATGACCAAATAACTACACAAGACAAAAAGTTCTCTCACGGCATACCTTTCACACTTTGATTATCTTGGTCTTCCTCAATTCTTTCTGAAGAGCAATCTTCAAATGCCTCCTCTTTGATCATAATCATGTCAGGCTCCTCTTCCAGCAAATTTACTGGCTAAAGGGTTGAAAATAAAAAAAGGGAACTTGCTGACATTTGATTTGATCTCCATATACTTCATCATACAGCAGCATGAGAGAGACCAACCTCTCCTATGATGACCGCAGGCTCCAGGTGTGTGTCGTCCTCCTGCTCCCCAAGCTTGGACTCCTCGTGTCCCCAGAGGTTCATGCACCATTCCTTACCGAAGACATTGTCAATGGCAGGGCGATGTCCAGTGTCTGTTGAACATGTGGACATTCATTATTAGGCGGGTATACTATAGAGACAGGGGCACAACGTGGATGTTTGAACCTCCAGTCTTTAGGTTATCAACAACATCAATATAGATGTATGACTCAGAAAAACTAAACATCTTAAATGATATTACCTGTAAGTCCCGGTGCTTTTGTCCCGTTCATCTTTCCAGCGGTTTTCCGAGCAGATTGAAGTTCACTCTCCAGAAAATGACATTTCTTTTTCAGAGATTCATTTTCGCTTGTAAACCGCGAGATCTCTAGTCGCAGGAAAGTCGAATTTTCCTCGAAAAGTTTGCTTAATTCCACAACAGCTGTTTTCGCCAACGTTTCCATTATGGATGTTAACTGTTTTTGGTATTCAGAGGTATTCATGATCATGTCCATTGTTTACGGGGAACTTTAATAAATACTCGTCCTTCGACCCGATAGCTCAATGAATGTTTTACTACAGATGTTTAGTTGTACCTCAATCAAACAATGGCGGTATGATACCTTTACTATTTATGAAGATAGAAACAAAGCAGCATAGCGTTTAGCAGTAAAGGATCATGGGATGAATTACCGTAAACCACCGTGTAGAGGCGCCATTAATATAGTCCATAGGAATGCAGTTGTCTCTGTTTACTTCAGGAGGTTTGGCGAACAAAACCCTTTTTTAAAGGCATGCAATTGATAGATTTTCCCATTGAAAAGGCTTGTCAAACTTAGGGCCATTAAATTCGGCCACAATTTAGATAAGGGTCCAAATCTCACTATTAGCTACGACTTTTGCCTTAATAAACTCCTACTTACGGCTTATTATTGGTTAGTAAGGTAGTTGTTCTGGGTAGGATTAAGGGATGTAGAATATGGTCATGCAGAATAAGGCATTAATATGTGCTTTATAAATACTAATAAACAGCCAATAACCTAGTAAAATGCATGCTAATAAGCAACTAAACTTAAGTGTTACTTTAAATTCTCATAAAGCTTAAAAAATCTAACATTTTTGTTATTGTGCACAAGTTTGGGGGTGAAATTAGAATTGAATTAAAAAAGAAAAGTTAGAGGACATAAAAATTAATTAGACCATTTTTGTCTGTGAATGAGAAATTTTCATTATAAATAAATAACATCTTTCATTACAAAAATAACATCTTGATCACAGCGCATTAACCAACAGATGGAACTTTTGATCTTAAAAATGTATTAGTAAATGTTAATTATTAACTTAATTATTACTAAGATTAATATACGCTGTAGATGTATTGTTCATTGTTAGTTCATGTTAACTAGTGTAAATAAAACTAATATTATCAAATTAAACCTTACAGTGTTAGCGAAAAGTTTAATGTGAAATTGAAAAGTTTAATATAAATTTGATTGTGAAAGGCATTTTCTAATTGAAACACATGATTTGTGTGTGTGTGTGTGTGTGATTTTGTACTTAATGCATCAATTGAAAAATACTCAAACAGTTGATCATCTTATTTTCACTTGTTTGTGAAAATATTACCACATTTATTTAAAAAAAAAAGACATTTTATTCAGGAAAAAAATTGAAAATACTTAAGTTATAGGTTATTAAGTTATCAAAGTTAGTTATCAAAAAGTTACAGCAATAAATCCATAGTTCTTGTTCTCCAAAAGTAGCAGAAAATTGGACACAAGAAAACATTTCACAATGTTCACCAACAAACAACCTTTACTATCAGCATTTTCATCCACTTTTAAATGTTTAATACAGATTTTTTTTCAATAGTATCACATTTATCCTTCTGTTCAACAAACATCTAATACAATGACCTAAGCTGTGTTTCCCAAAAGCATCGTATGGTCTCTACGATCAACTTAGCTCACGAAACGCAGCCCCAGACAGTAGTTTCATACTAAAACTAAATACTCAGTAACAATTCATTTCTATTCTAACTAACACATCGGTGTGATTTAAGAGCAGTTTTGTACGCGTATCTTTTCCCACATTCTAAACAGCTGAATGGCTTTTCTCCAGTGTGGCTTCGGAGGTGAACGTTCAGAGAAGATTTTTGAGAAAAACTCTTTCCACACTCCACGCACGTGAACGGCCTCTCGCCAGAATGAGTGCGCTCGTGAGTTGTGAGATATATTTTCTGAGCAAACCTTCGACCGCAAACTGTACAGACATAAGGTTTTTCTCCGGAGTGTGTCCGCATGTGTTTTTTCATATGGCTTAAAAATTCAAAGCTTCTCCCACAGAACACACAATTAAATTTCTTCTTTTGTGTAAAAATCTGGTTGAAATTCCGGTGATTTGGAAAAAATTCAACATCAGCTCTCAAATCTGACCCTGTTGTACAGTCTCCATGTGTCGAAATGCTTCCTTCAAGAGCTTGTTCTTCGGCTTGTGGCTGTTGCACGTTCAGATGGACTTGCTCATCTGAAGGTACCGTGTATGTGATAAAATCCTCTGAGCTCTGAGCAACACATCTCTCATCACTGGTCATCGCTGGACCTGCAATTCGATAAACGACACATTAACATCTGAATATAATAAGAGGTGATAGCAGCTGTTCTCAAGTTCTTTCTCCACAAACCTCTCAAACGGCTCCTTTGGTCTGCCTCAGGTTTATTTTTCCCAGAGCAGTCGTCAATCTTCAGCGTCTCTTCTTTTATCAAAATTACATCTGGTTCTTCATCCAGCAAATTAACTGGCTAAAGGGTTGGAAATAAAAGAGGGAGCTAGTAAGCTGTGTTATGATTGTTTTTAAGAGAACTCTATATCAGCAGTACGTGAGACCAACCTCTTCTGTGATGGTTGAGGAGTCCAGGTGTGTGTCCTCCTCCTGCTCCCCAACACTTGACTCCTGGTGTCTCCAGAGGTTCATGCACCATTCCTTACCGAAGACATTGTCAATTGTGGGACGATGTCCAGTGTCTGTTGAACATGTAGGTGTTTAAAAGAGAAATCTTATTTACCCGCCACAGGCCAAATTAATCTGATTATAGTCTTAAAATATAACAATATTTCAACCCAGTCACAATCATTTTGAAATCGATCAACCCAAAGAACTTTTGCACCATTTCTGGAGATCAGATCCTAAACAAATGGCCATCGACTGTAGAATGGGAGCGGTGGGGGACCATCTGAGATCTATTTCAGACAATTGTCTGTCTGAAGTTCATTAACATACAGATAGCAGCCGTTACAACAGGAGAAACTTCATCTACATTAGGGGTAGTACTGTATATTTTAACTGTTTGAGTTTAGAAAGTTCTGAGTTAATTCCTACTCCTTTGAACCCAAGGTGCATCACATACTTTGTCTTCTTCGTCAAGATTTTCCAACATCCTCGTAATTTTCTCTTATTAATACTTTATTTTACAACATGTAGGCTATTGTGGCAAATCTATTCCAAATGTTTTGGGATTGAATGTCAGGGGGGAATTGATTAATAGATGCCTCATAAGCAAATATCACATTAATCCAAATCCTAAGAAACAACCTAATGATTAAAAGAAAATAAAGTTGAGCTCCATGATGCCAGATGCCATTTATTTTTTTAAAGGGGAGAAATGCACGGCATATGTGACTAAAAGCTTAAATTCAATCTGTTCTGTGTATAAAGCGATTATGTCTCTTCAGAAAATTTGGATAAAACCACTCAATTCATAAGGATTAGTTTTACGAGCGCTTTATGAACTTCTTGAAGTGTCAAAGTGGTAGTTGCATAGCTGTTAATGAAGGGACTGAAAGCTCTCAGATTTCATCAAAAAGATCTTCATTTGTGTTCTGAAGATGAACGAAATTCTTACGGGTTTGGGATGACGTGAGGGTGAGTAAATGATGACAAAAATGTTCAGGTCCCCATTGACTTTCATAGTATAAAAAATAAATAAAAATACAATGGAACTCAGTGGGGACCAGAAACTGTTTGCTTACCCATATTCTTCAAAATATCTTATTTTGTGTTAAACAGAAGACATTTTTTTATGCAGGTTTAGAATAACCTGAGGGTGGGTAAATTATTTCCATTTTTGGGTGAACTATCCCTTTAACTAAAACAAAGGCCTTATTTTCAAGTTTGTGCATTACAGAATTAACAGAGCCAATCTATCAAACCATGTTCACTAAGCTGTAAATTATACCGATTGTAACTCATGGGAACCGAAACCTTTTCAAGAGAATGACTAAGTACAACTTAAATGGACATGAAAGTCAGCAAACAACATTTCTCAAGGGCACAGGGATCATCTTTTGTGGAGCATGAGCTTACGGCTTTCAGTTTACCGTCTCAGATATTAAATTCAGCTTCTTATCTCCTGGAACATCATAATTCGCATTTAATTAAGACAAAATTCAGAGTATCAGTCTATTTTTAACACGCGTTTTATAAATCACCTCGAAGTCCCGGATGGCTGAATGGAGCTTCTGTTCCGTTGTTATTTCCAGCGGTTTTCCGAGCAGACTGAAGTTCACTCTCCAGAAAATGACATTTCTTTTTCAGAGATTCATTTTCGTTCGTACATCGTGAAATCTCTAATCGCAGCAACAAAGAATTCTCCTCAAAAAGTTTGCCTATTTCAACAACAGCGGTCCTCGCCATAATTTCCATTATCGATGTTAACTGCGTCTGAAAATCGGTGGTATTCATGATGTCCATCGTTTGCTGGAACCTTTAACGTTACAAGAAAATTCTTAATATAGCCGTTTCTTCATCTAAAAAGACACTGTCGCTATGTTCTCCACTGTCTTTTTGTAGAAACACACCATAAATAGCGTGTGACCGAAAAGGATTATGGGATGAATTACCGTAAACCAACGTGTAGAAAAGCTTGTTTTCATAATAACATTGATTCATTGTATACATAATAGCACGAAAATAATAACAGATTCATGGAAACTGTGTAATTTGAAATGATGACAGAATATCAAAGTTATTTTTCCAATTTACTTGCATTCTTAACAAACAAAACAAAAAAATGAAAATATGCTCAAGGTGTTTTTTAAAGTAAAACAAACAAATAAAAATAATAAATAAATAAAACAATTTTCATTGTTTTTGAACATGTTTTGTATTTAATGCTGATCTAATAACATGAATTATAGAAAACTAAAAAAAAATCAATGCCTGTGATCATAATAATGAAACAAATAAATAGCTCAAACCAACGCAGAGTTTAAAACCAATGTCAAACAAGAGCACACTTTCCTCAAGCTCATTGTCATTCATTAACTGATGTTGTTGCAAGACTGACAAGACATGTGTTTGTTAAGATTAAACTTCGTTGTGAACCCTTTCCCACATTTAATACAGGTGTAGGGTTTTTCTCCGGTGTGACTTCGCAGATGCATGTCAAGAGTGCATTTCTGAATAAAGCCTTTTCCACAGAGAGGGCATCGATACGGCTTCTCTCCGGTATGGGTGCGCTGATGGGTGTACAAGTGTCCTTTCTGAATGTACCTCTTTTCACAAAGTGTGCACCTGTAGGGCTTCTCACCTGTGTGGCTCCGCTGATGTATTGTAAGTTGACTAAAACACCTGAACCACTTTGAACAGTAGGTGCAAACAAACCGCTTGTCCCCTGACGTAGTATTGGCACCGCATGTTCTTGTGGACATTGATGCACTCAAACTCTGTGTGTGACTAAATGAAGTGTTTTCAGATTCAGAAGTGCGTTTCTGAGACAACCGCTGGTTCCCCATCATTTCTCCGGGTGAGGCGTTTTTGTTCAGTGACTCTGATTTAGACGGGACTCTTGCAGCTGCATTTTCTCTACTTTTTCTGTCAACACAAGAGACAGTTTTGCGAACGTCCTTGGTGGGTGACAGGCTCACGGCTTCACCGCAGTGGGTTCCTATGGTTAAGTGAAAGTGATGTAAGTGTACTGCAGATGGAAGGAAGTTACAAATTATTCACAAGCATTTGCTATTAATATTATCCACCATTATACAACAGTTAGTTCCGGTCTTACCCGCTTCACTGTTGTCTTGCCCAATCCACACATCTACTTCATGTAGCTCCTGCTTTATCATACCTATTGGCTGGTTGACCTCACACTTCTGCTGTGGACTGTCCTTTGACATTTTGACATCACATTATATCTTATATTTGTTTATTACATGGCTTGGCTGAATTCCAATGTAGAATGCGGTCTGTTATTTCTTGATAACAGACCGCTGCGAAGTATAACAGACCGTTGCCATGAAAAACAGCGCGTTGCTTTGGACGCGGAACGGACTATTTTCTTTAGCGGAAGCAATACAATCGTTTTTAAATCAATAAACTCCTTTTTAAATCAATAATTTGTGTCAAATTATTTATTTATTTTGTAGGTAGCCATGTAATAAGCGGGATAATGTATAGTGAGCCGGTTGTTATAGCGAATAACAACCCCTTCAGGCTGATTCAAGATCCCTCCGCTTCGCGTCGGGGTCCCGTTCAGCCTGTCGGGGTTGTTATTCGCTATAACAACCGGCTCACTATACATTATCCCTTACATAATATATATAGACATCAGCTATTGTACTCAAAATATTTACAGGAAATATATGTGGATATTTACATAATGAAGGGAACTTACTTGGTCTTGCTGAATTACTGTTGGGCTGTCTCTAAAAAGAACCTCATTGCTACACCGGTTCAAATGATTCTGCATCTCTTCTTGGGCATATTCACTGAATAATAAAAAAAAAAAAAAGGGTTACACTTTATTTTAAGGTGTCCTTGTTTCAGTGTAATTAAACATTTAAGTACTGAGTAATAATAATTAACTACATGTACTTACTATACGGTTAGGTTTAAGGTTTGTTAGTTGCATGTAATATGCATAGTTATTACAATAGTAACTACATGTAACTTTTTTTGTATTGTTTGTTGAGCCTTTGTCCAAAGACAATTTTCTACCCCTGTGGGTATTAAATTAAATGAATTAAATTGAATGTGTAACAAGGACACTGTAAAATAAAGTGTTACCAAAAAAGTGTTCCCAATAAATTTGATTAGTATGATCCATGGACATGATGAGATCATATAAATGTTATATAGCCTACACTGCTGGGTAGTAACTGATTACATGTAATCTGGAATACGTAATCAGTTTCCAAAGTAAATTAGTACTAAAAAGTCTCATAATCAGATTACAGTTACTTTTTATATGATTACATGTTATTCACACAATGGCAATAAATTGTTCATAATTTATTGATTTTCCGTAATTAATCTTTTCTATCTCTAAAATGTTTCATTCAACTACTTTTTTTAATATACGTTCGGAAAGTAGGTTCAAGTTTTATTTCGAAGGGGGAAACTGCACACACAGACCAACCACTAGTCAGTTGACTATAATCCGTTAATGGCCACATCTTTTTGTGCTTTCTTTTTGTGTTAAACTGTTTTCTTTTGATCAATGTGATAAACGAGTTAGGCCAAAAGTAATCTAAAAGTAGTCTGATTATATTACCTAAAATCTGTAATGTAATTACAATGACTAATTAGTTATTAATTGCTAATTAATTACTAATTTCATCATGTAATTTGACTACAGTTTGTAAGTAATCTACCCAACACTGGTTATATAGATAAGTCGAGCTGCATATGCAGTACCGGTCAAAAGTTTGGAAACATTACTATTTTTAAGTGTCTTATACTCATCATCCAGTATTTATTTGACCAGAAATACAGGAATAAAAAAACAGTAATATTGTGAAATATTATTACAATGGTTTTCTATTTTAATATACTTTAAAATATCATTTATTTCTGTGATGAAAAGCTGAATTTTCAGCATCATATATTATTAGAATGATTTCTGAAGGATCATGTGACACTGAAGACTGGAGTAATGATGATGAAAATCCAGATTTGCATCACAGAAATAAATTACATTTTATTTTATTCACATGATAATATTTCACAATATGGCTGTTTCTTTACTGAACTTTTGATCAAATAAACACAGGCTTGATGAGCACAGAGACTTCTTTCAAAAAGTGTCCAAACCTTTGACCGGTACTATATGATTGCATACATGTGCCTTATGAAGTATATGCATTTCCATGCATCATAAATACCGAAACAAAAGCGTAAGTACCTCTTGACACATGTGGGACTCTGTGTGAGTGTTTGTCCAGTGTCCTCGGCCGAGCTCAGTGTGTTTCTCCGTGAGCAGATTTCACTGCGGCCGCGGGTGAGCTCAGACAGCAACACTTCACACTCCACATCCACCAGTCTGCTGATCTCCAGTACAGCTGTTTGCACCAGTGTTTCCATGATGGAAGATAACTGCCTCTGGAAAGAGGACAGAGTGGACAACATCTTCTAATATTTCTCCAAACTCTCGAATGGAAGACACAAATTTTTTTATTTTTTTTTTATTTTTTTTGCAGATATACAGAATTTGCTTCTAAAATAATAATAATAATTTTCTATATACTTTAACTTAATAATAATAACTAAAATGGTTAAACAGTGTGGTTCCCTTTCCTACTATTTCTTGTACGTGTGTAGATCAGTGTGATTGAGTTATCTAAATATGGCTCACTAGCGCCATCTACTGAAGTGGAGCGTTTCGAGTGAGAGCCAGAGACTGTTATTTGGGTAAAAATCATAATACTTTCGATTATTTACTGCTGATGTAACGTGATTTTTACATCCATAGAGAAAACTTTTAGGCTTTCAAATCATGTGAATGTCGTAGATAAATTGAAATTCTGATACAAACAAATTGTGATAATATAATAAATATGGTCACTGCATATTCTAACGTCTGTACTTCATTATTTTATTCTATTATTATTCTATTATTTATTCTATTATATATCTATATATAGAAGTATATATTAGAATATACATGGAAAAAATATTAAATAAAATGAGGATAATACAAATCATATATAATATTATATTATATTATATTATATATCTTTCAACTGAACAGTGCTTGTGCTTATATAACTAAGATATTAGAAAATAATTAAATAAAATTATAATAATATAAATCATATATAATATTATCAACAAACAAACAAAAATAAACAGCATATCAGACATGAAAACTAATCGAAAGGATAATTTTCAGTCCTGTGATTCAGTTGCTACATGACAGCTAGACTCCAAGGATCTGAAATCCTCTGAATATATGGAAAGAAACAGAGGATTGATTCATATCAAATGAGCACTACATTACCCAGAATGCAACAGTAAGCAACATTCGCTGTGATTGGCTGTTCGTCAGATGGCATGAGCAGGACGTAAAGAGAACCTCACTACTAAGAAAACATTCCACGGTGAGTTCAAAGTCATTTTATAATATATTTCAGCTTCCATAATTTAGCGTGGAAGACACAGAGCATCATTTTGACGTGCTTTTATTGACAGCGGTTATCGTTAGACTTAGTGTGCACTCATACCATGATACATACATTAAACAGTGCACGTTTGTCCAGTAGATTATTGCAGAGGGCGGTTCACTTATTGTGTCTGTTTTGCTGGTCATGCTACTGTTTGACGCATGTATTGAGTTCTGCTGTGTCAGTTGGCTTCAGCATTGCTTCATATCTGAATTGACTGGCATAATCATTAAGCACCTTTCCTTAATTTCAGATGTCTGGACGAAGAGTGGTGGTTTTCCCCTCTGTGTCCGAGCTTGGACCCACTCTGGCTCAGCTGGTGTCCTCCCGTGCAGAGAAAGCTCTGAGCGCAGGTAGAAGCTCCTTCTCTCTGGGTCTTTCAGGTGGGAGTTTGGTCTCCATGCTGAGTAAGGAACTTCCTGCTGTGGAGAACCTGGACTGCAGCCGATGGCTTATCGGCTTCTGTGATGAGAGACTCGTTCCTTTCAGTGATCCTGAGAGCACTTATGGCTTATATAAGGTGACTCTGCGCAATCTTTTACCCTTAGCCTGTAGAGCTCTTTTAGTAATGGAGAAGTCCATTCATAGTCCATTCATTCAGACATGTGACTGGCAAAACAGCCATAGAATTTCAGCACAGGCCTGTCAGTTTTTCATCTGTTTCAAGCCACAAATATTTAGCTACCCTCGTAAAATTAAAAACAAAGAAAGAAAAGAAACAGATATGTGAACGAACTGCCAGTTTGTTTTTTGACATGCTGTTGCTGAGAACTTTAATCCAAATCACTTCACCTCCCTCTTGCAGCGACTTCTTTTCTCTGATGATGTGTTTACTGGCGCGAGGGCGGGATCAACCTGTCACTCACATGAGATCGACCAATAGCAAATCCCAACCATCCAATCAATTCCCCATGGACAAAATCAAGTCCCGCCTTGCATTTTTTCTTGTTCGAGAAGCCAATTTAACCTAGATATACGCCACATTGACTATCGCAACTTCTATTTCATGCTGACTTTAATGTGAAAAATCTGAGACCCGAGAGTTTGCCTGGTGTGCATTTTATAATTGTTCTTGCTATTTGGGATAAGTAGGACCTATAAGTATAATAACTAAAATTTGTTTTTGTACAGGAAGTAGTTTTTGGAGAAAATGATGTCCTCATGTGAGGAAAGTGGGTCTATGATTTACCATAGTACTAGCAATTATGTGAAGTGTCAGTACAAATGAAGTGATAAACACTGACAAAATCTGATTGTGTTATAATAGTAATGGTAATGGCCAGCAGAGAGCAGTAGAAGACCACTTATTGGCTCACTTTCATTTTAAACTTCTTGATTTTTACCAGTTTTCTGCACTAAAGCAAACCAGTTTTTCCATGTTAACTCAATAATGCCTGCTCACACACACACAGACAAATGTTGTTGTTTTTTCAATGCTATTGCGATCCATCTAAATATTCCCAAGTTTAGCTAACCACATGGTAGAATAAATAACGTTATATAGTCCCAATGTCCTCAAACGAGTGCTTCACATTTACTGATGTCCTAGAGTGCTACTATTACTAAAATATGTCAAATTTTAATCCCCATATGATGATAGAGACAGTATTGTACATACATGCATTTGTTTCATTGATATAATTTGAATAGATTTTTTACCTGGGTCATTTTTCTTTCGGAAACTGGTGTTTTGCCGATATTCAGCCGTTTTCTTCTCACTGACATTGGTGTAATGTTGTGATATCACCACAAGATGGTGTGGGCAGTGTCCCTAAATGTGGCCAACAGGTCTAAGATTTACAAATTTGACTATCATTGTGTCAAGAGGCAAAAATGTAATGTCCTCATATGAGGTCGCAGGGTCTCAGGAGGTTAAACACTTAATGTGGCTTAATTTACTAAGACAGTGATATATTTAAAGATTAAATTCAGTATACACCTTATTGATGATGCATACTTTATGCAGGGGCGCAGATGAACCCACAATATGAACATGACGTGCTAAATTGACTGTTAAGCATTAATGTTTTTCAGCACGTTGCGTTCTTATTTTTAGGTTCTTCTGCTTCCCTTTATATAGTGTTTACATAATATATGTGTGTGTACTGTGTAGAATTATTTTGTATATATAAATACACACACATGCATGTACATATTTAAGAAAAATGTGTTATTTATAATTTATTTCTATACATTATGTATAAATATATATACAGTATAAATATTTCTTAAATATATACATGCATATGTGTGTATTTATATATACAAAATAATTATACACAGTACACACACATATATTATGTAAACACAAACTTGTATTTTGGATGCGATTAATCGTTGCCCAGCACTAAAATAAATGCGTAACTGGTGTGTTTGCGGAAGAACGCCTTGTTTTATCCTCCAGGTGGATGTTTCTATGAGGGTTTGATGTCACTTGAACTATGAATACTGATTGCTTTTCATATCTTACAGAATCAATTGTTTGGGAAAATCAACATTCCAGAAGATAGGATTTTGGCTATAGATCCGTCTTTACCTGTGCAAGAATGTGCTGATGATTATGCTGACAAACTGAGCAAGGTACGATTTCAGTTCATAGACAAAATATATTAAACTCATTTTATTTTATTTTAATTTATTTTTTTGTTAATTCATAGCTCTTAATAGAATTTTGTCATTTTAGGCCTTTAGCCCAGAGCAAATCCCAGTTTTTGACATGCTCTTGCTGGGAATGGGACCAGACGGACACACCTGCTCTCTCTTTCCAGATCATCCTTTATTACAGGTTTCAGATCAATTCATAATAAAGCAGCATCAGAGTTCATTTTCAGTAGATTTATGTAATGTCGTATGATGATGATAACATGCTAATAGAAATATAACTAAAATAGATTTGTTATACAACATATACTTTTAGTTTAGCATTGTTAAATCCCACTTATTATAGAATCCTATTTATAATTTAGATTCCCACAAAACCCTCACTTTTATCAGTTTTGAATTGTATTTTGTTGGCTTTCTTTTTTTAAAGTATCGATTTATCATTGTAGGAAAGCCAGAGGACAGTGGCCCCAATCTCTGATTCCCCTAAACCACCCCCTCAGCGCGTCACTATGACATTACCGACGGTTAACGCTGCTCGATGTGTGGTGTTTGTGTCAACAGGAGGCAGCAAAGCTCCTGTACTCAAGGTAAGCACTTTCAGTAGTGCCTCAGACCCGCTGTATATCTACAATGATGAATGTTTTGTTTTTTTTTATCCTGTAAATGTCTGTAATTCTGCAGCACGTGTTGGAGGGTGGAGAAGGGCCCGCACTTCCGTCAGCTCTGGTGGCTCCTAGACAGGGAGAGCTCTTCTGGCTTGTGGACGAGCCGGCGGCTGCCTTGCTCACGTCTCAGGTGGAGAGGCCAGGTCCTGGGGCAAAACTCTGACACAACTTGTAGAAGCACTTTCTAGTATTCTTATGGAGTCCTTAAAAAGCACTGTGTTTGCAAAATGTTTTTCTTCATAGCACTTATGAAAATCATAACTGTAATTACTGCAGTTATCGTAATTACTGCAAACTGTAAAAAAAAAAAAAAAAAAAGAGAGAGATCTTTGAAGCTTTCAGAATCTGTCATTTAATTTTTTTTTTTAACAGTTGTTACCATAGCTTTATTGTCATAACAATAACTGTGGAAATGATGGTTACCACTGTAAATGTTTGTTAGATGCAACAAAATGCCAAAACATTTTGAATAAAGTTTTTGGAGGTTAATAACTTTTGTTGTATTTCATGCATTGTGTCAAGAGTGCAAACAAAAAGCTATTCTATGGTGTTACTGTTTATGCAGGGTTATTATAGTTAACCAAAACTAAAACCAAAAATAAAATCATAAAAAATGATTACTTAAATTCTGATGAAAAACTTGATGTACTACTACAATATACAACAAAATATACAAAAAACTAATAAAAATTACAAAAGTGAACTACAACATTACTAAATAAAATTAAAATGAAGACTGAAAATATTTAAGCTAATTCAGAATAGTAATAAAAACGATAAAAGTGTCTCAAAGATACTAAAACAACACTGGTTGTATAATAATTAAATGTAAAAACTTGCTAATAGACGGTGCACTCGTATTACTATGAATGGGAGAAATTGCAATGCGCAATGTGGTGGAATAAGTCCCGCCTTCTAAATAAAAGAGCCAATCGGTAAAGTAATTGCACCACTGCAGCTGCCATTAGAGACGCGTATGCACATGTGCATTTGGCTGGTCCAGCCTGAAAACTTTAAAAACAAAATTTATGAGACAGTTGTCAGATTTCATTGGTGATTTAAAATATAAAATTTAATTGTGAGCTTAGTGAACAGCTGAAAAAGAGTTTGATGTTTCCCCATTCAAAGAGACAGGAGCCATGACTGAAATAGCTTCACGAGAGGCGTTTTAAAGATGGCCGCTGAGTGAAATGACTTACCTTAAAAGGACTTTGCTAATATTTTCTTTCATTGTTGAGGACAATATTTGCTTGCAAAACTTTTGCATTCTCTCACAAAACCTTTTGTAAGTTCAGACAAACACTTCCTCTTTAATTCTCCTCTGTTAAAGGTTTAGTACAGTACAGAGCCCCTAAAGGGAAATGGGGAAGGAAACCAATATGAGATGGGAGGGGAAATTATATGTCAATGCTTTTGTGTTTTCTTGCAAATGCTTGCATTTTCCAGAGAAACTTTGCGTTCCCTCGCAAAATGTTTGCGTTCCCCCGAGAAAGAGCACAAAGGTTTTATGAGTGAATGCACAGTTTCTTGGGGGAAGACAAAACATTTGTGAGAGAACACAAAAGCATTGACTTATTATTTTTCCTCCCATCTCATTTTTTTTTTTTTTTTTTTCACCACTGTGTCCCTTTAGGGCAGGGTTCACCAATCTCGGTCCTGGAGGGCCGCTATCCTGCAGAGTTTAGCTCCAACCAGCTCCAACACACCTGTTTGAAAGTTTCTAGTATGCCTAGTGAGACCTTGATTAGCTGGTTTAGGTGTGTTTAATTGGGGGTGGAGCTAAACTCTGCAGGACATCGGCCCTCCAGGACCGAGATTGGTGAACCCTGCTTTAGGGGCTCTGTAGAAATAGGTACCATACTGCTAATGGCACAGAAATTGATGGACGGGTTAAATACACGGAAACATTTTCATAATAGAATGTGCAAAGACTAGTAATTTGTTATAAAGATTGATAATGGCTTATAATTGAAAGATATTATGGTAACACTTCACAATAAGGTTTCATTTGTTAACATTAGCTAGTTAATGTAGCAAACATGAACTAACCATGAGCAATACATGTGTTACTGTATTTGTTAAAATTTGTTATTATGTAGTAAATGCTGAAATGAACCTTAACTAAGATTAATAAAAGCTGTAGAAGTGCAGTTCACTATTAGCTCATGTTAACTAATAATATAGTTAATGAAACCTTATTGTAACGTGATACACCAGAATATGAAATGGATCCCTCCCCTTTAAACGTCAGCGTAACATCCCCTTTAACTCGCTCGTCTTACATCTGCAGTGTTGTCAATGCAGGCTGATTTTGGTCGGCGGAATTATTTAAACTAAAGTTACCCCTTTCTAACTTTCTGTCTCCTCGTGAACTGGGTGTAACTCTGGTTTAGAAGTAAGAGCTCGTATGCCTGCTTGTAAAGAGTCTGTGCTGCAGAATGCTCTGGTTCGTGTGGTTCGTGTCGGTGCTGTGGTGCTGTGTGATGAATCCTGGACCAGCTCAAGGATACTTCCATGAGGAGCGCTGGAGCCCGGAGTCTCCTATATTAGCTCCCCGAGTAATGATCGCTCTCATCTGCAGGAACGCACAGCACTCTCTGCCGCATTTCCTCGGAACCATTGAGCGCCTCAATTACCCCAAAGACCGAATAGCGCTCTGGTAAGTGTGTGTGTGTGTGTGTGTGTGTGTGTGTGTGTGTGTGTGTAACGGTTCTGTTTCTGGTGATGTCATGATGTTAGAATCTCTGAACACGTCATAATGCCTGTCTCTGTGTTAATATCACTTAATTTTGATGTCTGTGAACATCTGTCTGCCAGCTCAATATGGAGGCTTGAAGGGACAAACTGGAGAGAGAAAAAAAAAAAAGATGGGAGGGGTTTCTCCAGAGTGACTCACTCACTCATTCATCCCTACCAAGATTGAATTTATCCCGTAAAGTTGTCATTGTCCTTTACAGTGAATGGTGTCAGTTACCCAGAACGCTTCTTGACCTTGATTGAATTGTCATATATGGAATATGTAATACAGCCAGTTCAGCTGCCTATTTGGCTCTGCAGAAACAGGCAGAGTGAACAATGTAGAACATTAGCTTAGATTTATGTTATTGATCACTGTATTAAAACATAATTAGATTATTACACGTATGCAATACTTCATTCTGATTGGTCAAACTCTCTATTTGGAGTTTAAAGGTTTTAGAATAATAACTGGTAACTCATTCTAAAACATTTAACCTCTAAATGAAGAGTTTGACCAATCAGAATGAAGTATTGCATACGTGTAATCAATTAATTTAGTAAGCAACCATGTTAGAGGAATAATAATGTACAGTCAGATGGACAATTATTAGCTCATTGTGCATTATTACTTACTGTATGGTGTGTGTGTGTGTGTGTGTGTGTGTGTGTGTGTGTGTGTTTAGTGTATGGGTCTATTAAAAGTCTCACGAGCAACATGTGGATTAAGCTTTTCTTAATAATAAAAAGCTGTCAGGTGTTGGAGCTGTGATCTAGACTAGGTTAAGTGCACATGCTCCAACAAGCTGATAGACTGAATCTAGCTTGTGTCATTTGGAGATCCTATTTCCCTCCTCTTTCCTGTACCATTTACTATGTTTTATGTAGCCTATACCGTATGAACAAAAGGCCAAAAGACTTCACTGTATTTTCTTTATGTGGTAATTAAGTCCATCCAAATAAATTGGTTTCATTCATGTGAAAAACATAATTCATGATGACTGAATTCACCTGACTACATTAAGTTACACAAGCGAAAATAATAGTTCAGATTTAGTAGAAATGGCTTTTAAGGGTAACAGCTGAACTGAAGGGGAATGAACATTGTAGTAATGCATTACAATATTGCGTTACTCTCTAAGGTAACTAATTTCATTATTTATGGAAAGTAATGTGTTAGCTAAGTTACTTTTACAATCCTTTCAGCTGTGCAGCCATTCAGGAGAATAAAGTTCAACACTTACTTTAGCAATAAAAAAAAATAAACACAAATATGATGTTTTGCTTATTAGAATGGTTGAATTTAATTATCGAAGGTCAGTAGTAAAGACATTAGTTAAGAAAGTGAGATTGAATAAAGTTTGTGTTATTTAACATATTTAATTAATTCAGGTTTGTGTAATATTCTGAGTTTGCATTTCACTGTTTTCATTCATTTTGAGTAATACTGAATCTGTTTTTGTGCGAGTGATATGAGTAAATTCTCACATTAGTCTAGAACTACAATAAGCATCATGTTCACACACAGCCCACACTACACCTCTGCACTTGCTCCTGATTTCTCTCAACACTGGGACAGGAGAGCTCAGTCAATAAATGAGAAAACAAAGTAACTTGCATTAGCCTACTTATGTGAAAAAGTATCTTGTTGTAAATTTAAAAGTAATGTGTTACTTTACCAGTTACTTGAAAAAGTAATCTGATTACATAACTCACATTACTTGTAATGTTACCCTTAACACTGTTCATAAACCCTAATCAGCATAATTTGTTTTTAATGCTGTCACCCATATGATCCACCAGGGGGCCTCAAGATGACATTTGTATTTAAATTAATATTAGCATAATCAAACTCTAAATTAAAATGCTAAAAAATACGCATGAATTGCAAGTGTAATGCAAATGTAAATTAAATGTATTTCTTATTTAATATAATAAAATAATAAATTAAAAATATGTATTTTCTCCCCTCAATAACTGTTGTTTTAATTGAAGAACACACAGTTCTTGAAACTTCCGAAGTCACACATTAATGGTGGTTAATTTAATATCAATACTCTTAGTTTCTGTTAATAAAAAAGTAAGTTTGAAAGCAAGCAACTTTATCATACAAAACAGCAAAAAATACCAGACAAGGCCTAATATTGGGAAGCCTTCGAACATTGTGTTGGACAACTGGGGACCTTTGAGTCAAAAAGTTGAGAACCACTGATATGACTGTTTCAAAATAGACAATCTGTCTTGTATTCCTGTCTTGAATCCGTCTGTACTGTAGTAGTAGTTGTTGGCCAGAGTTTTGTTCCCACAGGTCTGTGTGGCATTCAAACTCCGTTTGGATTTGTAGACTCTTAGGCCTCGCAGCTGTGCGCTGCTGCAGGAGACGCATCTGGACTGGTGAAGTCATGTTGTAATGAGAATCTCTGTTCTTGCTGAGACAGCCAGAGAAAAGTAGGACGCATGCTCTAGCTCATCTGTTTACTTTATCTCTGCTCCTGTGTTTCTATGATAACCAGATAGCTTTGCAGTTTCACTTCTCATGTTCTGTAACACTTTTAGTCCAGTTATGCTGTAAGGAAGTAGTTTAATTTAGAGCTTTTGTATTTCTTGATTTATTTTCCCTATGACTGGTCGAAATATACCTTACGCCCTGAAAGATCTTCTTAAAATATGGTGTGATTATACTATTGCAGGTAATCATAAGCTTGCGGGTAACTCATGCAATCTTTAGTTTTTACCCGATATTGTTCTTTGTAGAAAGTAAAGTGCACATAATGAGCACCATCTCTATGTTTCTATTTCAATAATGACAGGGTAGCAACCGATCACAATATTGACAACACTACATACCTACTGCGAGACTGGCTCATCAATGTACAGAAACTCTACCATTATGTGGAGTGGAGGCCGAAGGAGGAACCAAGGTTTGCCATGTTTTTTCACTTGTGATTTCATGGAATTAGTGTATTTGTGCATTTCCTGGCATTTCTCTTACTTATTCAGAGAATATCATAATGAGGAAGGACCAAAGGAGTGGACGAACGAGCGCTACGCCTACGTCATGAGGCTGCGGCAGGCAGCGCTTGAGTCTGCGCGAGAGATGTGGGCAGACTATATCTTGGTGAGATCCATTCTCATTGTTAGGACCATGAATCTCTAAGTTGGTAAATAGAGACTTGTGGCCATTGGTGTAACTCATAAAAATGTGTAATATGAGTATTTGAGGTCAGCATTTCTTTCATATCTCTCGTATCACATTCAAACGCCGGCTGGTGCCATCTTGTGCCTTAGTTCTTGACTGTTGTTTACTGTAAAATGATCAATATGAATAGTAGGCCTGTGGTAATATTGTTGAAGTGTTCATCTTGTTACAAGAGCACTTGTTTTGTACACCATTATGGAGTATAAGATAATAAACAGGTACAATTACTCTCAAATCAACATTTCATGTTTATGTTGTGAAAAGCTGTGTAATATATGATATATACATACTGTACTTAATCCCTTAAATGCGGGCACAATCAGAAAGTTTGATTAGAGTCATGATTGTACTTGATTTTGCTTCAAGATCCAGCTTCTGGTGATTATCTTGAGCAAATACAAAGTTCTGTCATGAAACTCTAGATCAGAGGTGCCCAGTCCTGCTCCTGCCGATCGACTGTCCTGGGGTGCGTTTCCCGAAAGCATCGTTGGCCAACTATGGTCGCAAGTTCATCGCAATGTCCATTGAACTCTATTGGTAACGACGGAACTTGCGACCATAGTTGGCCAACGATGCTTTCGGGAAACGCACCCCTGCACAGTTCATCTCCAACCCTAATCAAACACACCTGAAGCAACCAATTAAGGTCTTTAGGATCACTTGAAAATGAAAGGCAGGTGTGTTTGATGAGGGTTGGAGATGAACTGTGCATGACAGTCGATCGGCAGGAGCAGGATTGGGCACCCCTGATCTAGATGTTGCAAGCTGATGGGTCCTTAACTCAACTTGCTTGCAATCACATCATTCTCTATAGTGCACAGTTGATTGCTTCATGGTGATCAGTAGCCAATGAGATCGCTGCTCAACCTTCAAGTACTTGTTCTGCATTTGTCTTCAGAAACCCTCCTTCTTCCCCAGCTCCACCTGTATAGATCTGGGTAATTCATGTATGCTATACTGTACAGCAGTCTTACTTGCTCACAACAGCGTGTCTGTATGTATTGGCAGTAGCAAGTCGTGTACTTGCAAGTCGTGCAGCAGTGTAGTAGATCTATTCTGCCAAGATCAAACATATCAACATTGTCACATCCATTACCATGCCAAACACTCTGAGAGTTGTCATGACAGAAATGTAGTTTTTGCAGGCAGCCTGGTCATGCACGTAAATAAAAGGTTATATTAAATCTTTCAGATGATTGATTGTGACAATCTTCTGATCAACCGAGACGTCTTATGGAAACTAATAAAGGAGAACAAGACAATCGTGGCACCAATGATGGAGTCTCGTGCCGCCTACTCAAACTTCTGGTGTGGAATGTCATCCCAGGTACAGGTCTTGTGTATATGTATGTAATGCTTCATAACCCTTTCTTCAGGAATATGGGAAAAAATATATATATATTTTTCATCAACCTACACTAGGGCTACTATAAGCGAACTCCTGCTTACATCCCCATGCGTAAGCAAGTGCGTAGGGGTTGCTTTGCCGTTCCCATGGTGCACTCGACTTTCCTGGTGGACCTGCGGAAAGAAGCTTCCAGAATGCTGGCTTTTCACCCGCCACATTCAGACTACACCTGGGCCTTTGACGACATCATAGTCTTCTCTTTTTCAGCCCGCATGGGAGGTGTGTGCCTCGACAGAAAACACAGATACCCACAATTCATGCAAAATTAAAATAATTTACTTTCCCTCATGGCGTTCTAAACCTGCATGACTTTCTTTCTTTTTCGCACATGAATTGGCACCTCTGAGTCCAGACCTTAAATTGATGCATCACAACATTTATTTCCATCAAGAGGTGTATCAATATTTGGTCAAGATCTTGTATTGTCAATGCAAGAGTCCAGCACTCTGTAAAGACTTTCAGTGAATTTAAGGTCTGGACTCAGAGGTGCCGATTCATGTGTGAAAATGATTCTTCATGCTCCTCATAACCATTCTTTCACAATTTGATCCTGATGAATCATTGTCATCCTGGAATATGCCCATGATGTGTCTTCTACATGGTTGTTTAAGAAATGAAAATCTAAACGCTCCATCAATTAGGGTTAAGAAAACATGATAGAAACATAATAATCACTGCAATAATGATCCAATCATTGACTCTTAAGCATTTGCCTCTTTAAATCCAAACAGCGACTTTTTTGGGGGGGCCGGGCAGTGTATTTTAAAGAATATTGACAATGAAAGTCAGTGGGGTCCAAAACATTGTTCCACAGAAGAAAGAATGCCATACAGGTTTAGACATACACGACGAGGCCGAGTAAATTATGACAGACTTTACATTTTTGTGTGAACTACCCCTTTAAGAGGATATTATGCATAATATTTCACATTTTAAATTGCATTCTCTGTGGTTTTTCAGAGGTTCAAATGTTTGTTTGTAACAAGGAAACTTACGGGTATCTCCCAGTGCCTCTTCGTGCCCACAGCACTCTGCAAGACGAGGCAGACAGCTTCATTCATACAGTGCTGGAGGTCAATGGTACGTTTCAGATTTACAAAGAAGAAAAAGGTCTGCCTATGTTTTATCAAATGTAATCACCCCCGGTTACACTTTATTCTGATAGTCTATAATAACTATAAGTAACTTTTATAAGTAAGTCAACTTACTCTCATTACAGTATTAGTAGACTGTCAGGTTAGGGTTAGTAGAATTAGTTGACTTGCTGTGCTGGGTAGATTACTTAAAAATTTCAATAACATGTAATCAATAGAAAAGTAACTAGTCTGATTACGAGTATTTTAAAATGTAATGCAATCTAATTACAAGTACTTCATTTTTGGAATCTGATTATGTAATCCAGATTACATGTACTCAGTTACTACCCACTGTTGCACTGTTGACATGTAGTTGCAAAGTTACTTGTAGTTGAAGAATGTTTAAAGTGGACCGTTGAAATAAAGTGTTACCCCACCTCTTTTCATGTACAGTAAGAAATCCTCCAGTTGAGCCCTCCAGATACTTGGCCAAACCTGTCAAAAACCCTGACAAAATGGGCTTTGATGAGGTAACTGGGCTTTTATTTCATCATCTTTGAGTTGTGGGTCCATTTTAGCGATTAAATGGTTCTTTGGTGACATTGTTTTCATTGAATGCTTTTATGTGTTTTAAAAGGTGTTTATGATCAACCTGAAGCGACGGGACGACCGTCGTGAGCGCATGCTGAGGGCTTTGAGAGAGCAAGAGATCGACTGCAAGATTATCGCTGCTGTTGATGGCAAGTAAGTTCACTTCTGTTTCCGTCAAACAAATGCAGCATTTATATCCAGGACAAAACATTTGCTCACTGCCTCTCCTTCTACACCAGAGCCATGAACGAGAGTGAGATCAATGCTATGGGAATCCACATGCTTCCCGGCTACAGTGACCCTTACCACGGCAGACCTCTCACAAGAGGAGAGCTGGGCTGCTTCCTGTCCCACTACAACATCTGGAAAGAGGTCTGGCACACATACTAGTTTATAGTTACGTTCCAAAATCTAGTGAGTCACCTAGCTGACTAAGGCTGCATTTATTTGATCAAAAACACCCTCCTGAGGCCCAGAAAAAAAAAGTTTTGTGAATTTAGTTTTTTTCCATGTCATCACACTGTTTAGAGCACAATAAACAAATGGTAAAAAAACATTTTTGAAAAATAATATTGTATTCATACGTTATGCTATGTCCTCTGTAGTGGACGCCAGGACTAAGTTGTTTAAAAAATAAAATGACATGAAATTATATGTATAGGCAAAAACAATGGGATTTTTTTTTTCAATCACCAATAAATTTTGCGGTTTCAGGATTTTTTCAACCAAAATTTGTATAAAGATTATTCTCAACTATGTTATGAAAGAAATAACGGAATGAATTGATACACCGTTTTACTTTATGCAATTTGTGGGTAAAATGTCCATAAATTAATATTCCCATTCAATGCAATGTATCTATACACTGTATCTAATTTGCACAGTAATGTGTTCTTGGAGCAACATTTAATGAAACAAGTGTAATAATTGGAGTTATAATTGGCATTAATTGGAGTAATAATATCTAATATTTCATAGGAATATTGATGTATAATTTATTTCCATATTCACTTGTTGTGTCTCACAAAATGCCTGATAAACATGATTTAAGTCCTGGTGTCCTCTACAGTGGACACGTTTGAAATCAACGCCCTGTTCTGTAACAGAAAGTCATTTTTTTATTTGAAACCCCATAACATTTTCCTGAGATGTTGGTTTATGAAATACAATTTGAAAAGTAGTCCAATTTAAATTATAATTACAATATATTATCATATTTCCATAAGAATGCTACATTTGATCACTAAATTAATGTCAGACATTTTTAAAGACCAAGGAGTAGTTGTTTTCATGGTGAAACCTCCAAACATTTGGTATCTCTGAAAAGTCCTAAATGTGCTCTTTACAGGACACCCAAGTTGTGTCATGTGACATGTATGATGTCAGAGAAATTCACTAAAATATAATGTCCACTACAGTGGACAAAAGTCTATTCTTAGGTCCCAGGAGGATACAGTAAATTACCATTTAAAATACATTAATTTAAATTGTATTCCTGTGATGCAAATCTGAATTTCAGCATCATTACTCCAGTCTTCAGTGTCACATGATTCTTCAGAAATCATTCTAATATGATGATAATATGCTACAGACATTTTGGAAGAGCCTTGTTGTGTTAATAATCTCAAATAGATAGACAGCTCACTGGGTTTTGGAAGAGAGTGTGAATGTAGAGTAAGGGTTTTGTGAGCATCAGAAGCTTTGATGTTTATGTGCTGTGCTACGCAGATTGTAGACAGAGGCCTGAAGACCTCGCTGGTGCTTGAAGATGATTTGCGGTTTGAGATTTTCTTCAAGCGACGCCTGCAGAATTTAATGAGTGAGGTCAAGAGTAATGGTCTGGACTGGGACCTCATGTGAGTGGGTCTACTTTCATTGACTGCACTCACTTTTTGGCTCATGTATTGATTGGAGATTGTTCATATTGTATGTTGAACCCTTGCAGTTATATTGGGAGGAAGAGGATGCAAGTGGACCGGCCTGAAAAAGCAGTACCAAAAATTCGCAACTTGGTGGAGGCAGACTATTCCTACTGGACCTTGGGTTACATGATGTCATTGCAAGGAGCCAAAAAGCTCCTCAAAGCAGAACCACTCCGTAAAATGTTGCCCGTGGACGAATTCCTTCCTGTTATGTTTAATAAGCATCCTGTGTAAGTTCCCATCCCATATATGCCAATAATTTTGCTTATAGTTCTAGCTAAATTATTCCTAGATCATCTTCTAGAATATAAGTTGCAGAATAATATTTTTTCAAGGTCCTGTGATTTATAGTCTAAAGCGAGTTTTATAATGTAATTGATGTCAGTCAATCAAACACGCAGAACGCTAAAACCAGTGCTTAAAGGCTTAGTTCACATCAGAATTAAAATTTCCTGATAATTTACTCCCCCCCCCCCCCCCCCCCCCCACGTCATCCAAGATATACATGTCTTTCTTTCTTCAGTCGAAAACAAATTAAGGTTTTTGAGGAAAACATTCCATGGTTTTTCTCCATATAGTGGACTTCAGCAGGGTTGAAGTTCCAAATTGCAGTTTCAGTGCAGCTTCAAAGGGCTTTACACGATCCCAGCCGAGGAATAAGGGTCTTATCTAGCAAAAAAAATAAACATTCAGATACTTTTTAACCACAAATGCTCGTCTTGCACTAGCTGTGATGCGCCACGCATTGCATAATCACGTTGAAAGGTCACACGTACCGACCTAGTGTTTACAAAGCAACAGTGCAAAGCAAGACTAAATCAAATGGCCTTTACAAAAAAAAGTATAAATAAAAGGTAGAACAATGATGTTGGAGGAGAAAATGAGATTGAGTTTTTCGCCCTACCTTACGTGACCTTACAACGTGATTACGTAATGTGTGGCGCATCACAGCTAGTGTAAGACAAGCATTTGTGGTTAATTTTATTTTAGAAAATGACAGATCGTTTGGCTAGATAAGACCCTTATTCCTCGGCTGGGATCGTGTAAAGCCCTTTGAAGCTGCACTGAAACTGCAATTTGGACCTTCAAACCGTTGATAACCGTCCAGTATATGGAGAAAAATCCAGGAATGTTTTCCTCAAAAACCTTAATTTCTTTTCGAATGAGAGAGTCATCTTGGATGACATGGGGGTGAGTAAATTATCAGGAAATTTTTATTCTGAAGTGAACTAATCTTTTATAAATGAATAAATGCCGGAAAATGTATTTATTATTATTATTGTTATATATCATGATATGTTTTGCTTTTGTCTAATGTAACATCTCGGCCTTCATCTTCACATCTAATATCATCCCCTTCAGATCAGATTACATGGAGCAGTTTGAGCCGAGGGACCTGAAAGCGTTCTCAGCGGAGCCCTTGCTTGTGTTCCCTACGCACTACACAGGCGAACCTGGGTACATCAGTGACACTGAAACCTCCACGGTGTGGGACAATGAGAAAGTGCGCACAGACTGGGACAGGAAGCGCTCGGGTAAGACCCGGGAACAGGCTGAGATCAGCACAGAGGCCCAAAACTCAGATGTGCTCCAGTCTCCTCTGGACAGGACGGCCCGAGACGAACTATGAGAGACATTGTTTTGGACACGTCGTTTCTCGGGGACGTTCCACCTTATAAGCACATTATGAGTGAGCAGAAGAGGCCCTTTTAGAGATTTCTTTTTTATTATTGTTGTTTGCCAGAAAAGAAGTTGAGCTTAAATGTTTGTCCTGTAATTTGTAGATTATCAAATTGGTAACAATGAGCACAGCACCTGTTCATCCTGCGATAAAGATGCAAGGTCTTTGAAAAACAGTTTATGATTATCTTCAGTAACACATAATAGTAAGGTTCAATTTGTTAACAGCTTAACAATAATAGTAATTAAAAAAAATCTTTTAAAGCATTTATTATCTTAGGTTAATAATAATTTCAACATTAAAATCTAAAAGTTGTCTCAGCACGTATTATTTAAAGAGGACATATTACGTTTTTTTACATGTTCAGCTTTCTTTAGTGTGTAATGTTCCTGTTTGAGCTTGAAAAAGGTCTGCAAAGTTACAAAGCACAGTCACTCCAGAGGGAGTTATTCTCTATATCAGTGCGCACTGTTTCTGAACTCTCTGAAAGTTTTGAGTTTTCTTCTGGGAACGAACATGTCACAATATTCCTCATTTAAATAATTCCCACCCAAGGCATACGCAAAATAAAAGAAGTGAGGCCTGGTTGAGTTGAGTTTGTAGTGTGTTGGTTATGGTAGGGGGCGTGACGTTTATCAAACACGCTAAAGCGGTTGACCAATCACAACACACTTAGTCCAGCCAACCAATCAGAGCACAATGTGCTTTTCATAAGGAGGGGCTTCACAGAGACAGGAACTAAACAGAGCATTACTGACAGACTGGGTAAAGAGGTGCTGCAACAATGTAAAATATGTAAAATCGCCATCACCTGCTTTCAGATGGAGCGGCATTTACTACAAAGAGCCGTAGTTAACTGATAAGCTGAGCCATATCGCATTAATTATCACAGGTGATACGTCCGCCTGGGTAAAGAGGTGCTGCAACAATGTAAAATATGTTACATTCAAGCATGAAAACACATTCTAGTAGAGCATAATAGCTAAATCATAATAGGTCCTCTTTAATAGACTTGAGCTGATATGTACTTACAATGAACTAATGTTAACAAAGGTTCAAACACTGTATTACTGTTAACAAACTACATTCAAACAAATGTATTGCTCATTGTTAGGTAATGCTCTAACTAATGTTAACTAATGGACCTTATTGTTAAGTGTTACCTTTTAATCACTCTGGGGGTGAAAAGCTGAAATAATCACATTAAACTTTTTTTTTTTTTGCAGTGTTCGCATTCCAGACATGAACATAGTCATTTTAATAATAATAATAATAATAAAAGACACATGAAGCATGTTGCTATTTTAAGGCATGAAGCATGTTATATTAACATGGAGGATGTTGTTATTTTTAGGCCTTGATACCATTACCACCTTTGTTGGCGTTTCAGGCTGTCACTTCCCCTCATCAAAGCCAACATCCGTACACGCCTCACTCTGTGGTTTTACTGTCGTATCATCAGGACAGAAATGAAAGGTCTACACACATTCCACATGGCAACATTGGTCTTCACTTCTTTGCTTTTTTGCCTAGCAGGCTTCAAATGTGCTTGATGTGAATCCTTGCGATTGCGCTGTTTAGTCACACTGTCATACTATCAGAATGTTTGTACTGTAACTGTGACTGTATTTGTATTTCACCAACTGTGCCTTAAATATAAAGAATGGTTAAAAACATGTCACTGAAAGGAATATTATGTCTCTTTTTATTTTTTGGCGGAATTGTTAGATGGAGGCTGCATGTAATTTCTGTAGAGATACTGATTGTCGTTACCATTTTATTTGACATCATATCAACATCTATATCTATCTTCCAGGGTTAATTATATCACAGCTGCGTAGCCACAAGACAAAAATTATGATGCTGGCATAGGCTTACAAACCACTATCCTGCATGCTGAATGAAGATAGATGATCATTTGACTACTGCTTTGAGTGTAGATCTTGGTTTATTGCTGGGTAAATTTAGCTTGAACACTTAGAGGATATTTAAAAAGATTTAGAATCGGAACATCGGTCTCGGTTACGTATTTACCCCTTGTTCCCTGAAGGAGGGAACGGAGACATAGTCGATGTGTCGACTGATTGGGATCTCGCTTAGGGAGCCTGTCATCTTCGAGTATTGATAAAATGAGCCAATGCACACATTGGTGTGCGAGCTTTACATCCACGCTCCGCCCCACAGCACGAGTATAAATACGAAAGTGGATGCACGCACCACTTGTTTTTTCGCTGAGGTGCCGAGCAGAGCCCAGAGTCAGCGTTGGTCCAGCAATCGTGGCGACTCAGGGAACGAGGGTTACATACATAACCGAGACGTTCCCTTTCAGTCGCTCACGTTCGACGTAGGCGACTTGTCGACTGATTGGGATCCCTATTAAAACGCCACTAGTGCTGCCACCTTCCAGTGCCTAGACAAAAGCCTCCTGATCCCCCCCCCCCCGCAGTGGAGATAGGACAGGGCTTAGGCCAGGGAAGTCACTGCTGTTCCGCAAGACCCACTCAGTCAGACTTGTTAACACTGGGAAAGTGTGCCCTTTCGTTGGAAAGGAATACACTGCGGAAGCCACATTCTGTCTGTAGGGAGGTATACATGTGGAAGATACACATATGGACTGGGTGTTACCGGGCAGTACAACATATGGGATGTCACTGAGGTGGCTCCAGCCTAACACATGGGGGAGACACACCGGTCAGTGAAAGGGAAAGACACGGGCTTGCCGCAGGGAGCCGTACCGTGGAAGATTACACATATGGGATCGCCATAGGGATCACAACATATGGGCCCAGCCTAGCACAGGTTCCACCAGTGCATACGAGTGCTAGGCCTGGCATCGGACGCTCCGCCACGTCCATTGCCAAAGGGTGTGGAGGAACTCGACAGGGTTCGGCTAAGAGGAACTCTACTGGAGCAAGAGTGACGTATCCGGTCCAAAGGAGGGGAATGGCGCAGCAAGCCGACACTTCGAACCGGGCTTACAGTGTAACTGGCGTCATGTGAAGGAAGCACATGGGAAGCAACCGGCTCGACACATAGGCTATTTTTATAGTGAACATGTTTGGTGTCGCCCAACCTGCAGCTATGCAAACATCTGTCAGCGAGGCACCCTGTGCCAACGCCCAGGGAGAAGCTACACTCTAATTTTAGAGGAGTGGGCTCGCAACCCAGGGGGGCATGGTGTGTCTTGGGATTGATACGCCAAGACGATGGCCTCCCTTATCTTTTTGTTTTTCTCAGTGGGCCAACCTCTGCTTGGAGACAGCCTTTCCCTTCTGCTGGTCTCCGTAACAGACAAAGAGCTGGACTGAGGTCCTGAGGCTTTGCGTTCTGTCCACGTTAACCGCAGGAGCGGACGGGACAGAGAAAAGCCAGGGCTGGGTCTGCCATCTCCGGGGCAGCGCTTGCAGGTTCACCATCTGGTCCCTTTTAAGGGGAGAGGTAGGAACCTTGGGCACATATCCAGGCGGTGGTGTCAGGATAACGTGACAGTTAGTCGGCCCGAATTCCAGGCACGAGTTGTCGACCAAAGTCCCTTGATAGAGGCCAAGCAAGCAGGAGAACTGTTTTTAAAGACAGGACTTTTAACTCAGCTGCCTGCAGGGCTCAAAGGGAGATCTCTGCAGTGCGGTAGCACCAGAGATAAGTCTCAAGAGGGTGCGTGAGGCGGATTCAGTCCCCTCGCTCCCCTCAGGAACCTGACGATCAAGTCGTGCTTTCCCACGGATTTCCATCCACTGCATCGGGATGTGTGCAGATAGAGCAACATACACTTTGAGGGTGGAGAGAGACAGCCCTCGCTCCAACCCATCATGCAGGAAAGAAAGCATGGAGGGATCGAACACCTTTGGGGGTTCTTCTCAGACGAGAAGAACACCATTCAACGAATAGGTTCCACTTCAGGGCATAAGCAAGCCTCGTAGATGGTGCTCTCGCAGAAGGGATGGTAACTACAACCTGTTTGTGGTAGATCACCTAGAACCTCCGCGTTCTGTCCTTTCGGGACAGACATGGAGTTTTCAGAGGTCTGGACGCGGGTGCCAACGGTGCCCCGTCCCTGAGAATGTCTAAGAGGAATGGGTCAGGGAGGGCTGTCAAGAGGAGCATAAGTTTGAGGGAATTAGGTCCGGTTAGGCCAACAAGGGGCAACTAGCAAGACCTGCTCCTTATCCTCCCTGATTTAGCACAGTGTTGTGCAAGAAGGCTCACTGGTGAAACGCATCTTTGCAGCGGCCCCGGGGCCAGCTGTCTGCCTGTGTCTCCGTGCCGAGGGTTCTCCGCTCACTCGGACTCGACCGTGAAGCCATTGCTGAAGCGGTCTTCATATGGAGGAAGCCGTTCTATTGCGGCTGCGTCTGCCATATACCCCAGGAGCCTCTGAAAAATTGTGGGGCAGCGAGGTGGAGGACAGGGACCCGGCTCAGAAGGCCCGGGGGCGCCCCGAAACGAGGTCTGAGTGTGCGATGCAACACCTACCTGTCTCCATGGGTCAGCAGGGGGTGCGTGAGAAGGCGTAATCGGGTCCTCGAACAGCACCCAGCTGACACAAGAGGGGGCTGAGGGGTGCAAGCTTTACAGGGTCATACACCGCCAGTCTGGCCCTCTTGGGACCCAGGAACAGAGGAATTTGCTCTTTCTTTGACAATTCGGGGAACGGTAGCCATCTGAAGAGCTTGTCCCCCTATCCCTGGGTGGCCTGTGTCAGGGACGGTTGGTCTTACGATTGCCACCTGGTTTGGTAGCGTCTGACACAGGCTGGGCGGCCTGCCTGCGGCTGGCTTCACGCTGAGGCCTGGTTAGAGGCTGCTGCGGAGGCCCAGCGGGAGAGGAAGCAGCGGCAGGGGGACGCCCTCGGCGACGAGCAGGCGGAGGATCTGCCACCGGTGGCGGGGAGGCAGCAGCTGGCCGCCAGGGCAGGATGTACCGGATGGCCTCCGTCTGCAACTTGGCGGCAGAGAACTGTTGGGCGCAGATCTCCACCGCGTCACCGAACAGCCCATCCTGGGAAATGGGGGAGTCCAGGAACCGAACCTTGTCCGCATCCCTCATATCAACCAGGTTGAGCCAGAGATGGCGCTACTGAACCACTAGGGTGGACATCGCCAGATCGATCGCGTAAACCGCAATGCTCGTGCCCTGGAGGGCAAGGTCGGTTGCAGTGCGGAACTCACCTATGAGCGCACAGTCTGGGCTACCCTCGTGCATGTCCATGAGTGCCTTGGCCTGGTAGACCTGTAGCAATGCCATGGCGTGCAAAGAGGAAGCGGCTTGCCCACAGGCTTTGTAAGCTCTGCCCGTAAGAACGGATGAGAACTCACAGGCCTTAGAGGGGAGACGGGGATCCCCATCCAAGAGGCAGCGGCCGCCGGACACAGGTGCGTCGTGACAGACCACTCCACTGGAGGGATAGCCTCGTAACCCTTCACTGCTCCTCCGTCAAGGGTAGTGAGGGGGGAGGAGCTACTCAGGCAGTTTCTGACAGAAAAAAGGTGCTGTCCACGACCTGGTAAGCTCAACGGGGGGCTCCACCAGCTGCGGTGTGATAGAGGAGTGAGGGGCCCACAGGGATTGGTTACCGGGCGGGGATGCCATCACTATGATCCTCTGATCACCCATCCCATATGGCACCCTAGGGTGGGGCGTGGTAATGACGAAGGCAAGTCTCTATCTCAACATCGCGATAGTCATGTTCTCACAATAAGAACATGAACTTTCCACAAAAGATGCTTCAGCGTGCTGTAATCCCAAACACGTGATGCAAATAATGTGACCGTCAGAGGGGGGCAGGGAACGACCGCATCCAGAAAGGCACGGGTGGAAAGACATCTTGAAAAAGATGCAAAAGCACCCGTGTTGCTCTCTCAGGAAATGAAAAACTCTCACCAGTGTCGGAGCATACACAGAGGAATGATCACGGCAACACTGACAGGGATGGTGCAGCCTGTACCAGTAAAGCACAATGTGCGCATTGGCTCGTTTTATCAATACTCGAAGATGACAGGCTTCCTAAGCGTGATCCCAATCAGTCGACACGTCGACTACGTCGAACGTGAGTGACTGAAAGGGAACAAACCATTTGTAGCATATTTAACAGGTGCTTTCCATGCTTATTATACCAGTGCCGTGAAGCACAACAGATGTTGCTTGGATTTGTCAGACTGAGTCCAAAACAAAAAGTGTTTATCGGTTCATTTGTTAATTCAGTTTTTCAAAGCATGCTTGTGTATGTTGTATTGAGACTAATATGTTGAGACTTATATTGAGACCATGTTGTACTGAAATACTTACCTGTGTCACTAAACACTTTAACTTTGAATAAAATAAAGTAAGTGCAGAGACCTGTACAGAGCAAACTCCAGAAAACATAAGTTACACTACCGTTCAAAATTTTGGTGTCTGTAAGATAATATAAGAGGTCTCTTATGCTCAGTAAGGCTACATATATTTGATCAAAAGTACAGTAAAAAACGTAATGTTCTGAAATACTATTACAATTTAAAATAACTCTATTTAAGTATATGGGCCATTCTACAGAATTGGTGCAAACTGCTGTCCCTCATCCAAAAAACACATTTGAAAAGCATTTAATTATTAAAATCTTAGATGTTTACTAAGATCCTTCAATTATCTATTGAAACCCACAATAATATTTAAGATATCAGTAAGCTTTACATATATAAAATCATTATTTATGGGCTACTTTCAATTAGGAGGTGGCTGTCCCAAACCCTAACCCCTAAATTTCAACTTGTGAAAATTATATTGAAAAAATTTTTGCAAATTTTTCCATTCTTGTTTTAAAAAATATATTTTTGTTTTCTTTTAAAAAATGAAGTTAAAAAAAATATTTATTTTATTTTTTATTTTTAAATCATGAAACTTTATCTAAAAAAACTTGTCCCGCATTTTCATGTCACTACCAAAACAGTGAATGTTGTAGTCCATTGGCTGAGACTGATTTTAACCACAGCCCTACATTTTTGATCAGGAAATATTCCTGTGTCCCTCTCTCTCATGTGCTATATGGTGAGTAGATTGATCCCATCATTTTGAAGTAAATGTGTTCTAAAGTCTAAAAATCTGTGTTGTAACTTTAAGGAATGTCACTACCAAACTCATTTTTTCTGCTATTGAGAAAACTTTTTTGGATGTTATTCCATAAAATTTAGTTGTTATATGTGTTCAACTGTTCTGACCAGTGATTGCTAACCATGTGCTGATTAGCATCTTCGAGCTAGGCTCAAAAGTATCTAAAATTGTCACTACCAAAACAGTCACAACCGTAACATGTCTTGAAGTTTCGGTTGTGACATTATTGTTTTGGTAGTGACAAAAGGGAACACATAATCCTTTATTTGGAGGAATAAACTACATTTTAGTACAGTTATGCAAATAATTACTACTGTAGTATGTTTTAGTAGTGTTTTAGTATGCAAGATTCTGTTAAAATTCTGTAATGTGATGAGGTTACAATTACTTAAGGTTGCAGTCCATGATACTAGCTTAGGTGTAAGGTTGTTGTCAGTAATGTTAATTTCTATGATTAACTTGACAGGGAGAATGACAGAAAACACCAACATGACAAAAAAAAAAAAAAAAAAAAAAACTACAACAGAGAGACAGAGAGAATACAAACAAAGGTTGAGGGAAGACCCAGTGAAGTACGAGGAATACTTAAAGGATTAGTTCACTTTAAAAAAAACTTTTGCTGATAATTTACTCACCCCCATGTCATCCAAGATGTCCATGTCTTTCTTTCTTCAGTCGAAAAGAAATTAAAGTTTTTGATGAAAACATTCCATGATTTTTGTCAATATTATGGACTTCAATGGGCCCCAAACGGTTCAAGGTCCAAATGACAGTTTCAGTGCAGCTTCAAAGGGCTTTAAACGATACCAGACGATGAATAAGGGTCTTATCTAGCGAAACGATCGGTCATTTCAAAAATAAATAAAAAAGTTTAAGTTTTATAAGCACAAATGCTCGCCTTGCTCTGTTCTTCTTGCTTCTGTTTTCATCAAAAACCTTAATTTCTTTTTGACTGAAGAAAGAAAGACATGGACATCTTGGATGACATGGGGGTGAGTAAATTATCAGCAGAAGTTTTTTTAAAAGTGAACTAATCCTTTAAGGAAAGAAAGAGAAAGAAATAAGAAACAAAGGGAAGGGAAGGAGGAAAGTTGAAGAGTATCAGTGAATTATCTGACAGGGAGCAAAGACAGGTCAGAAAAGCATGGAGGAAAAGACAGAAAAGACACAGGATGATGGTGAAAAGACAAAAAGAGGTGGAGACATTTTGCAGGGCTTCCACACCACCTAGCACTTCCAGTGAGGGTGATCAGACACCAGTACACACACACACACACACACACACACACACACACACACACACACACACTTCAGTGGTTCTGGAGATTTATCTGAATGAGGAAAATTATTCTGAAATTAATGTTTTATGTAAACACACACACACACACACACACACACACACACACACACACACACACACACACACACAGAGAGTTCAGTGGTTCTGGAGATTTATCTGAATGACTCAAACAAAATGTTGAAAATGTGAAAATAAAACAAAGTGGTTCTGAAACAGTCTACATTGTAAGTTGTTGTTGTTTTTTAGGAAGAAAAATCTATGAGCATACCTCTTCTCACTTGCACCTCAAGACCCAAAGTATAGAATAGCTCTAGGTGTGCTTATAAGATCTTTACTGTCAGATGTGTGTCTGCTATATTTACTGACTGCATATGTGCATCATAGTTATTTATTTATATTAACATAAAATGTGGACAGTCTGATTCAGCCATGGCAAACTAAGTATTGTGGTCACTACCAAAACATTACTGTCACTACCAAAAATGTGAAGTCACTACCGTAACATGGGATGTTTTGTCAAAAATAAAGTATATTGAATTATCAACTAAGATGTTATGATAGTGTTTGGTTCAATGCATATTCAAACTAATGAATCCTTAACTTTGAAATCAGTATGATAAATTTTATGCCTTCTACAAAGAAAGATTGGATTAAAAATACAACAAATCTCATAAATTACATTTAAAATATTATTAAAATTATAACCTTTATTGATTTAACCTGTAAAAATATTTTTTTAAAATAGAAAAAATATATATTTATAAGGTAGATGTAAACAAAATCTTAATAGGTCATTATAAGCCTTCTTAATAAATTATTTAATATTGTGTTTCGGTAGTGACAAATTTGGGGAGAAGGAAAATATTCCAGGATTTTCTAAAAATACAATATGAGAATTAACTGCACAATTACTAGAAAAGCGTACCTTGGATATTATACAATTTACATACATGCAAAATTTGTGTAAAAAAACAAAAAAATTTCAAGATGTTTCCAACTCTGACTTTGCACCAATTCTGTAGAATGGCCCATATATAAAATGTCATTTATTCCTGTAATGCAGAGCCGAATTTTCAGCATCATTACTCCAGTCTTCAGTGTCACATGATCATTCAGAAATCATTGTGATATGATGATTTGATGCTCAAGACATTTCTTATTATTATCAATAATTGAAAACAGTTGTTGAAAACAGTTGTGCTTCTTAATATTTTTGTGGAAACCAAGAAAAAAAATTCAAGACTCTTTGATGAATAAAATAGCAACATTTATTTGAAATAGAAATATTTTGTAATATTATAAAAGTCTTTACTGTCACTTTTGATCAGTTAAATGTGTCCTTGCTGAATAAAATTATTGATTTCTTTCAACAACAACAAAAATCTTATTGACCCCAAACCTTTGAACAGTAGTCTATGAGTAATTATGATTTATATGTGTTTCAGAGTTCAGTTATCTGTAGTTTTGGAGCCGACCTGGAGCTGTGAGTGTTTTCTGCACAAACCCACCAGATCACCAGGTCAGGAAAAAATATATAAAAAATGTTTTGAAAAATAATGAATGTGCTATGTATTCAAAGTGTAAGAAATAATAGTTTTTGCACTACTTTTTACTTAATGGTTACAGCCCATTACATTTTTAGAGTCATTTTAAATATTTATTGACAATATATGAAACCATCTTCCCAGGTATGTGAGTGGAAGTGTGTCAGCTCCTTAATGCACTTCCTGTGTCTCAACCACCATCAGCCAATAGGGGGCAATAATGTGAGGTTGAATTTCATTGGCTGAATACTAAAGCAAGATTCAGGCTCATTTACTACTGCTTCAAGGGGATTTTACTGCATAATCAGTGTTGGGGGAAACGCATAACAAGTGCGGGTTAGGTACTTTTTCAAGTATCTAATAAAGAAATGCACTACTTTTAAATATACAATTTTCAAATAAGTAACGCAAGTTACTTTTATGTACCATTTATTGACTGACAGCTCTCGTCCCCATGTTGAGAGAAATCAGGAGAAAGTGCAGAGGCTTGTGTGTTCTGTGTGAACATGATGCTTATTGACTTTAGATAAACATAACATTTGTGTTTCATTTTTACTGCTGAAGTAAAGTGTGATCACTAAAAGAGTGTTGAACAGGAGTGAATTTGCATTTCCTTCAGCCTAAGGCTTATTCATGTCACTTTACATTAGCCAAAAATAAAAATATATTTTTTTTAAATACAAAAAAGCAAGTCTAGCCCAGGTGAGAAAAAGTAACATAATGCATTACTTTTCTTAAAAAGTAACTAGGTAACACAATTAGTTACTTTTTTAGGGAGTAATGCAATATTGTAATTCATTACATTTAAAAGTATCTTTCCCCAACACTGTGCGTGATAGTTAGAAAAGTTCAAAATATTTCCCATTTGGTATTCATTTTATGCCAAAAACAGAAAAACATGATAGCAGTGATGTTTAAAGATAAGATTAATTAAATTGACAAAGTATTTGCAAATTCAAGAGCCTTCGATAGGCCACAAACAAAAATCCCCAAAAAAAGAAAAAAATGACAAATGCAGCCACAAATTACCAGCAATATCTCAGGCCTTAGCAGAAGTTGGGGGTGTTAGGTGTGTCTGAGAGTGATAGTGAGACAAACTTCCTCCTCATACGATGGTGAAAGAACATTGGCCAACCTCCACTTTAGAGGAAGAGAAGTGGCGCTGTGAGAGAAGAGAGGGCAGTTATCAAACACCACACCGTCCATCTTCATGTCCTGCGTTAGTGTTCGCCTGTGAAAGGTGATGATTCTGACAGGGGTGGATGGACTAACTGCTGGATGACAACACGAACACGTCTCTTGTGAGCTGCCGGTTTATCAGTAGAGACTAGATGGAGGAGGCAGCAGAGACGGCACAGCTGAGGCAACCAAAAGTCCAGGGTGAGTTACAACAGACGTTGAGGGAAATGTGCTTTTGTTGTACCCAACCACAGCTTTAGGCTACATATGTGTGATTTATTAGTTATCTTGCTCTCTTTCTTTGGATATGCGTGCTTGTGTGTTTGTGTTGCATGCAATGTTCAGTGCATGATCAGAGGACTTCCTGTCTTGTTCAATTTGCCTTTGTGCAAAAGTTGCATCTCAAGGAAGTTTTCATGTACACAGCATTTTTTTTTTTTTTTTTGGACAAATGTACAAAATTACTGCATCTTGGGGTGTCGTATTGTTTCTTTCTACATGTAAAATAAAATAAAAGTAAATGTTAAAAGAAAAGAAAAATTAACCCAAGATTTTATTTTTGGCATGGTGGTTTGGGAAGTTTTTTGTTAATTTACTTTATTTTAGTCTTTTTTTTTTTTTTCGTATAGAACTTCTCATAAATACACAAAATGTATAACTTTAATGAGCCCAGGATGTGGAAATAAACAACCTAAATAAGACCTCAGTGGGAGGAAGTCACATGCACTGGTTTCAAGCAATTTGTAATAGCTGCAGTTCTTCTCGTTTCTACCACATTGAGTATCACGTGACATTTAACAATATAATTTTTGCAATTGGTATCAGAATTAGAATGTAACATTCTATGTAACAACTAACAGCATAACGTGCCAACTAACAGCGTAACCGCAGTGCCATCTTTGAGAGGACTTTGACTTCCGGTGGGTGATTTTTATCAAGCAAAATGGAGATGAACTACAAAAAAGTCTTAATCCATACAGTTGAACTAATCTCTTCATCAAAAACAAGTCCTTATTGTCCCTGTAGCAGAGCATGTTAAAAAAAACCTATGCAGGATGTGGTTGACCTAAATGGTGCATGTCACAGAGAGAAAGAGAGATTGACGGTGATGCTTTCTTTGTTACAAGAGTGGCACATTGCAAGTTCAGAGCCATATCTACAGCATTATGTGCATTCAAGGCTTCAGAGAGTCCATGAGTAAAAAGCATGTCTAAACTTTAAATGATCTGAATCGATGCCGTAATTTACCTGTGCTTTCAAGTATCAAATGAAATGATCTGTCCAAGGTGATTTATAAATACTTTATTTTAATGTTATTGTACAAGTGAACATGAGTCTGGCTCACTTTCTCTTTACTGCTTCTGCCACAAAACATTTGTGTCAACTTCAGTAGTGTGACTTCCTGTCTTAATGTCAAATGCACATTTCCCGGTGCCATTAATTGTCATTACTCTAGCTTTAGGTTCCAGTTCCTGCAAGCCTTCACACAAATGTTCATGTACTTTAACCACAATCAAAACCCTTTTTCACAAAGAAGTGTATTGTCATGCTTTATCTTGTTTTATTTGACACTGTCCATGTTACACACATTATATAGCACATTACATTATAAGTATTGCAGAAGTAATAATACAAATAATACCAAAACCAACGAACAAAGGTTTGTATTAAAAACCTTTTTGGTTACACTTTATTTGGTTACACTTTATTTGAAGGTGTTCTTGTTTCAGTGTAATTATATATTTAAGTACTGAGTAATATTAATTAACTACATGTACTTACTATACGGTTAGAGCAGGATTAGGACTTGGTTGAGGGTTAGTTGCATGTAATTATGCATAATTTACTGTTATTACTATGGTACATGTAACAAGTAAAATAAAGTGTAACCCTTTATTTTAAGGTGAGGTAGTTACATTGTACTTACTCAAATAAGTACTGAGGAATGTACTTACTATAAAGTTAGGGTTTGGTTTAGGTTTAGTTACTTTTATGCATAATTTACTGTTATTGTAATAGTAAGCACATGTTGTAACGTGTAATTAGGTCACCTTAAAAAAAGTGTTACACTTTTACATGCTTTAACATGACACTTTTTTTAGAATCAGATTTTCATTGAAAAAAATCACACGTGGCATCATCTCATTTCCTTCTGTTTCAGATGGTGGTACCCCAGTCCGCCACTCAGAAGTCAAGCGTTACAGTGAGATATTTCGCGATTTCGATGCCAATTTGGATCTGTCATTAACATGCTCGTATGTAGACCTTCTCAGTCTGTTGTGAAATTCCAGTCTTGAAAATAAAGGTTCCAAAGGGGGGATTTCACAGCGATGCCATAGAAAAACCATTTTGGTTTGCAGTGAACTGCTCTTAAAAGAAAAAAAATTCTTAGTGTGAAGGACTTTTAATTATCTAAAGAACCATCTTTCACTATAAAGAACCTTTAGTCCAATTGAAAGATTCCATGCATGTTAAAAGTTACCGGTGGAACCATCGATGCCAATAAAGAACCTTTATTTTTAAGAAATATAAAACCGTTTGAATGCTTTAGCTCTGTGAGAACCGCCATGTTTCATTTTTAATATCGTTGTGTCTACTGATTTGATTTCTCAGGACTGTGGATGAGCTTCTACAAGAAGCAGACTCACTGTCTTTAACAGACACCTCGGCAGACACCACACTGAACGCCGATCTGGACGATATTACAGTGAGACATGATTGATGAATTATTGTTCCCACTCTTTTTTCTCACATACTCATACTCATATCTCTTGATACTTTTGGGTTTAACAATCTCTCTCAAGCAAGAACGTGTTACAGCGAATATTAAAAGCTGCATGTTTTCCAGGGTGAAGATGCAGAGTCGTTGAAGATCTGCCGTGAAGAGGAGGAAAAGGACGGAGGCGTATCTGGTAAATCTTTTTAACATCTTTGTGTATGAGTGTTTGTTTGTTGGACATTTGGAGGAAGGCTAACAAGGGTGGAGGACTAATGAGATTTGTGATAGACACATTGTTTGTGCTGCTCACATAATTATTAGAATGAATATCTTACATCTAGCCATATTCGTATTGAACCCTAGAGAAGACATATTCTTCTGTCCATCCTTTGAGATATCTGAGAGGAGCAAAGCAAGGCAAGAGTGAATGATCAGACTCGGAGGCATCGTGTCACGCCACTAAATCTCTCTTCTTTAACCTGCAACTGTTTACGTGTAATTAGCCACATGGACTAATGGCCCCTTGCTAACAAGATTAGCACCGGACGGGGGTTAGAGAGCAGATTAAATCGGCAGACAGCTGCTCTCTGTTTTTCCCACTGATCCATCTCTCCAAGAACTACATAGGTTTGAAAGAATGTTAGCATTAGAACTGTAATCTTTATATAAAGTTGGATTCGGAAAAAAAAAAAGGTATAAAATATAAATTATAAAGAAGGGATGAGTAACCAAAGATGAGATGAGATATATTTTGACTAGGTAATATATATATATCGATATCACCTTTCCATGGGTGCTAACTTGGTGAAACCTGCGAGTATGTAGCTGTTTGCTAGCTGAGATTAGGGATTACGCTAACACTCAAAGTTTAAATAAAACATCCACATGGTGACCTTTCGAAGGCAATCTCTTGGCTTGTACTCACAAAACACATCATCTTCCTTTACGTACACCTGAGACAGACTTCAGTATCAACACTTTATTCCTATGCAGTCTCAGCCTAGTTCTCTAACCCCCACTGTGAGCAATCTGATCAGCCAAATGGACTGACTAAGCAGAGACATTTCATGAATTACCTAGAAAACTGTGAGTTTGATGTTTTGTATCCTATTAAATATCATATTAAATCATATTCATTTTAGATTCACCAGTTTGGGTGGGATAATCTAACAAAAATGGTCCATATTTCACTCCAATTTCAAAAGACAGTAGTATGAAAAGTAAAAGAAATTATATTTTGAAATACTCATGACCACAATGCAAAAAATCTCATTTTCAATGTTTCTGTTTTTAATCAAAATAACTGAAATGTATGCCAAATACTACAATGTTAAATAACAGTAGTAATAATTGACTCTACAACTGAAATAATATATCATGATTATTTCGCATCACGGTAATGAGAATTAAAAAAATTTGTGCATCATGGTAATGACAATGAGATTTTTTTTTTTTTTTTGTATCACGGTAATGAGAATTATATATTTTTTCTCTATATCACTGTAATGAGAATGAGATTTTTTTTGCATCACAGTAATGACAATGAGATTTTTTTTCTCTATATCACTGTAATGACAATGAGATTTTTTGCATCACGGTAATGAGAATTAGATTTTTTCTCTATATCACTGTAATGAGAATGCAATATGTTATAGCATCACAGTAAAGAGAATGAGATTTTTTGTATTATGGTAATGAGAATTTTTTTTCTCTATATCACAGTAATGAAAATTAGATTCTTTCTCTATATCACAGTAATGAAAATTATATTTTTTCTCTACATCACAGTAATGAAATTTATATTTTTTCTCTATATCACAGTAATGAGAATGAGATATGTTTTAGCATCATGGTAATGAGAATGAGATATGTTTTAGCATCATGGTAATGAGAATGAGATTTTTTTGCATAGAAATGAGAATTATATTTTTCGCATTACGGTAATGAGAATGAGATTTTACATCATGGTGATAATATGATTTTCACAGTATCACAGTAATGAGTATTACTTTTTCCATCTACATCTTGGTAATGAGAATGACATTTTTTCACATCACTGTAATGTTATTGTATTACATTGTCACAAAACAGAAACATTGTTTTACAATATATATTTTTATATACTTTCTTAATTTTGGGGTGAAATATGACCTGGGTATGTTGTTGCCATGAGATTCACCTGTGTATACAATTGTGCTGAGAAAATCGTTAACAATATGTGTGACAGTAACGTCAAGCTAAATTTAATGAGAGAGAGTGTGTTTACAAGACCGTAAAGTAATGATGAGATATCTATATCCTTATATCAGGAAGTCAACCCCAACCTAATCTAAAAACCATCACTATACAGTCTGCTACTGTCCTGGATTATTTCCCCTCCCCTCTGTGCCAAAAGTGAACACACACACACACACACACACACACATATGCTTTAACATGACAAGCCAAGAAGTACGGCAGGATGGAAGTGGGATAGTGGCACTCCAACAGATTCAGGTTTTTAGTTCTGATGTTTTGATCAGATCAGATTTTTAGCATTTAATGCACAGGGAGGAGACAGCAGACAGAGGGAGGGTGAACAGTCTCGGAAATCCTCACACACACTCACTGCTGTGTCCCAAAGCCTTTTGGACAATACTGAGCGAGCCCAGGAGCTCCCTATACAAGCATTTTGCATGGATATTGAATTACCAATCCGGAATATTGTGCTGGAGGGTCACAGGGATTCGACTTTTCGACATAGATGTTATGATTCTGTGCTCGTTTCCGACACCTTTATTAGACTTTTAGAGAATAATGTCTTTCAACATTGTTTTTAACAATTAAGTTGCTTTTTTTGTGTCTGATGGGCATGTACTGCAACTCAGCATTTTCCAAAGCTTTGCCTTTACATCCTTTGAAGATACGGGAGATTTATCCTCTGAGTAATGAGTGACAGCCAACAGAATCGTTAAAGCTGGTTGAGGACAAGCCTCTGTTAGTCCCGAGTGGGGTTTAGTTTACAAAGAGTAAGGCATGCACACGAACCGTTGATGCTGATGTCTTCCGCCTCAGCCCAGGATGCCGACCTGACCCTGTGTCGCTGCGAGGGTGGCGTGGAGCTCGCCCTTCAGTACGCCAAAATGTGGTGCCGTTATGCCAAAGACCTGCTGACCTGGATGGACAAAAGAATCAGCCTGGGTGAGTGCTTTAAATTTAATCTTTGATTACACAGAGTCACATAGAGGAACACACATCCAACTGTCAGATAAATATAGAAAACTAGCATTTAGACTCATGTTTTTAATGTGCTGACATATTATGTTTAGGCTGGATTTGTTTGCTAGTAATTATAGATCGTTTCTGCCTGGAAGAGAAGCCGAGGGACCTCTTCCTGGAAATAGCATGAGAATCTAAAATTGGATCTCTGATAGAAAATGACTTGTGTTGAACAACACCTGTAATAGGATGAAGTAACCTTTAACACGTCATCATCTCGCACAGCACCCTCTAGTGGAAGGTTACCCTTCGTGGAAAAGAAATACACTTCAGCATATACTTCTAAAAAGAGTACTTACAACAGAAATAATATGCTTTAAAACAATATACTGAAGTGCAAACTTAATGTAATGTTTTTGGACAATCATTTGCATGTTATTTACAATTAAATGAAAATGTATTCTAGAATGTAAATTAAATACAATTAGCTCAACTTCTCAGAGTGTTTTTTTCACCCACTGAAGTTGGATTTATTAGATATATTTAGATATATTAGATATATTTTTTATTATTAAATGTGGTTAAATTATCTTGCAGAATGTACTGACAAGCATGTATGCATTTATGGTAAACTAAGATATACTTTAATGTTATTTCTATTTAAATGTGTATGTCACATATTTAAATATATTTGTTATTACTCATTTGCAATGAAGTAGAAATTTACCATATCAAAATATGTGCACAGCAAAAGATTATTAGCATTTAAAACTTTTATTAGCAAGTAAAGCTTTTCATTTGGCAAAGTACTCTTTAAAAGAGTACTTAAGTGTGTTAAGAAACACAGTCATGAAGAGGTATGTATGATAAATGGCTAGAGCAAAAAGAGACTGAATATATAACAGGCAATGCCAGACATCAATAGCCTATAATGAATTAACAGAAGAGGGAAGCATACAGTACATTACCCGGTGTTGTATTCCTGGAATTGGTGATGATGAATATCCTATTTTCCATTGAGCTGTAATGCTAATGGGTTATGGCCCGATAAAGTTATGTCACCTAATGTCCGCTCACTGTTGTACTATTGATATTTTGAAGCACTTTGTTGTGTGTCCATCAATACAGATGCAAACTATTTCTATCAGTCAATCGTATTTTCCTTCTGGTGTTTTGCTTATTAACCTCTTTCTTCTGCATGTATGTCAAAGTCAGCAAATATTCAGAATTTGGCATAATAGACACCATTATGATTCTGGGCAATATATGATTATGAAAATCATAAATGATTGTTTGTTTGCAGAGCAAGAGTTTGCAAAGAGTATTATGAGAGCGGCAGATGCAGCCAAGTCATGTGTTGCTCAACAGGTAAAAGTGTGTGTGTGTGTGTGTGTGTGTGTGTGTGTGTGTGTGTGTGTGTGTGTGTGTGTGTGTGTGTGTGTGTGTGTGTGTGTGTGTGTGTGTGTGTGTGTGTGTGTGTGTGCGCGCGTGTGTGTGTGTGTGTGTGTGTGTGTGTATGCAAAACATGTAATGAGAGTTTATACAGCTATTGGCACTTTTGGTCATGTGGACTTCTATAAAACTCTTTTAAAACATTTTTCAAAATCTAATTGGTTTATTAATTTCACTATTGGCAATATTCAGCCATATACATTCATTGCTTGAGAATTAAGTAGCATTTTATTTTTTTTTATTTTTTTCATGAAAATCATGAACATTGAATAACATCCATAGCATTCTGTGATGGAAATAATGCTGGCAGAAATTACATTTTAAAACGTTTGGGAATGAAATGGCTGACTCCACTGTCTTGCTACGGTTAATTTCATAGATAGCATTTTAAATACACACAATTAAATAATATATGACAGTTTTGCATAATTTGATAAAATAACAGCTGGATGGATTATGCTATAATTTGGGAAGTCTAATATAAGATAAGCTAAGCTTAATACAAAATCTATACATAAAAGTAGCAAAATAAATAATTAACATAATTCAGAAACTCTCGTTATTAGTGATACCTGTGGCCGTTAACTGAACTGCAGCCAGCAACTTAAACTTAGGCTATTGTGCTCTAAACATGGCTCGAACTTGTGCACATATTTCACACGTGAACGTGATTCAAGACCCCGATAAACTCACGGTGAAGTTCTTTATCATTCCTCTTCGTATAGAAGAAAAAAAAAAAAAAAGTTGTAAATTTTGCAGAGATACAAGTCTATGGTTAACAAGCATTCCGACGCTGTACACGCTGCTGAGAGTGACATTTAGATGAATATGTAAATATGTGCTTTCCTCTTAATAACAAAATTAGCAAAGCTGTTAAGAAAGCAGCTTAAAAATGACTGAGGGCCCTTTCTTACACCCGTCACAATGCAGCGCCAAGCGCAATGCAAGTGTTTTTTGCTAGTTTCAGTCCGACTCCGACGCAGTTATCATTTTAACGTCCTGCGCTGCGCCACGTTGTTTAAATAGCAAATGCATTTGCGCCCATTAGTGCGCCCATGGGCGTGCTGGTCTGAAAACGAGGTGTGTAGGCCTAATGTTAGTAATGTGCGCCTAGGCGGGTCCACAACGCGCGCACTCTGCTTATTAAACACACAAGGACGCACGGCAGCACACAAACATGCCAAATATTTAAAATAAAAGGATTACAATGTAAAAGATTATTATTGTGTACATAAAGATATGGTGGAATCCGGCTTGTCCCGTAGATGTTCTGCTTGAGCATTTTTACCTCGCGCACGAGCAGTTCCGTTTGCGCTCTGGAGACGCATTCGGTCTTTCCACTATCAAATTCCGTCATGTAAATAGCGAATCTGCAATGGCGCGAGCGCAACTGACATTTAAAGAGAATGGGAGATGAGACTCTGATTGGTTTAACGCACGTAAATCCCCAAACACACCCATTACTCATGAGAATAGGGACAACCCTTTTAGACCATGGGCCGGGCGCGCCGATCATTTTTCCCGTGGTTAAACTATAGCAAAAGTGGATTCGGACACGCCCTAGTGAACTTGCGCCCTGCGCTTTAGACCATGCACTTAGATCGTTAAAATAGGGCCCTCACTGTTATGATGGTTTGATAAAGTAGGCTATATTGAGACCATAGTCTATATCTGACTATAGTTGAATACCTATATCCCTTTTCTTTGCATGGCACATTGACGTTACAGTACAAAATGGCTCTTATGACATTCTCCTGCACATTGTACGCTCGCGCGCGTAAACATCACATCCTTTTGATTTCCCGGCAAAAACGTCCCGATTCCTCCTTCACATAAAAATCATTCTACAGGCTTTCACAGACAAGGAAGTCTGGGACAGTCTTGCTTTATCATTTTTGTTACAAGCTGTTGGCAATAAAATGTGTTTAATACATGAAAATTCTTACATATTGCCCATTTAACTTAACTTATAAATAGTGTATAACCGTAACTTAAGCAGTTACTATATATATATCGTTTTATACATCTAAAAATGTTTATACTGAAATCTAAGCTAAGGTTTTACAAAATCTATACATAAAGGTTCCAAAAATAAATAATGAAGTCAAGGTAAAGTGCTTAATGTGGCTTTCATATATAAAAAAAAAGGAAAAACTGAATAAAAGAGCAGTCCCTGGGAGTAATCCAGAAGTTACCAAACACCCTAATGCAACTATTCTGTTGCATAAGGAGCATGTTGTTTACTGTCAGCCCACTTTAATGCTCTTAAATCTGTTTGGACACTCTCCTCAGGACATGATGCCCCTGCAGTATATCTACACCCAGGCCCTGGAACATGATCTCAAAAGCAGCTCCTCAGCCAAACACACTGCTGAACTCATTCAACAGCGCTGCTACCAGGTGCACAAACATCCATCTGATCAATGTTTATGACAAACATAAGAAATCTGAAACATATAACATGTGACATGTGGGGTTTAACTATCTATCTATCTATCTATCTATCCCAAAGGCTCTCTCGGCCAAGAAGAACGAAATCGACAAGTGGCGACGGGAATTCAAAGAGCAGTGGTCAAAAGAACAGAAGAGGATGGTCAGTTCTTAGTGCTGAGGTTGATACTGTAAGTGTATTTATTCATTTATCAGTCCAGTAATGTGACATATGTTTTGATGATCAGAATGATGCTGTGTCAGCGCTGAAGAGGGCTCGACAGCAATACCAGCAGCGCTGTGAGGATCTGGAGAAGGCCAAAGCCATGACGGCCAAAGCTGAAGAGGAGACGGGGGGTTACAAGACCCTGGACAAGAGGAGGAAGTCCAGAGATGACGCCCAAACTAAGGTCATCCCGAGTATATGGCTCATTCTATAGTTTAACATGAACAAAAAAGGACAAAAACAATATGCTTTCGCAATAACATTACTTTTGTGTTTAGTTTATACGTTTCATCAGTTTAACATATCTGCTAGTCCCCAAGTTTAATCATTGAAAACAGTCTTGACATTACAAGGGAAAGTATGTTTTCCCTGGTGAATTTGTCAAAAGGTTCTTTTGTCTATTCTGCCATATGAACAGTGATTGTAATAAAAGAATTTGAAGGGGGTTGTTCGGATAGTAACATAGTTTAAAGAAAAATTATTTTTAAGAAAAATAATTGTAACTTAATTTAAAGGAGATTAAACTTTAAACTACATTTTCTACAGCATTTAGATTTAGGAAATACATTTTATATAGATAATGCTGACTTTACACATTTTTTATTTAATATTATTGAACTTGAGACTGACTCGCTTTAAAAATTGACACTGCAAAACCTGTAATTTAAGGGATATTTAGACAATTTCAAGCAAACTACTACAGAGGGTGCACAAAAAATAGTGTGAGATTATAATATGCTTTCCATTAATAAAAATATGTTTGTTCTGAAAAATACTATCAACAGTGCACATGAAATGTACCCTAAACATTTCGGTGAGATTATAAAGGAGTATTTCTTGTTTTAATAGTGCAGATAACCAAAAGTGTAAATATGTGTCATGTTAATTATCTCTTCGGGAAGATATTTATTATCGCTGTGCTTTGCTACCGTGTAGGTTACAGAGACTGAGATGATGTACAAGCAGTGTGTGTCTGAAGCAAACAACCATCAAAGAGAGCTGGAGAAGGTGAAGCGCAAAATCATCGTCCACATCCGCAAGCTCATCTGTCAAGGAGACACTGTGCTGAAAGAGGTGGGTTCACCAGCCTTTAGAGACAGATTGTGAGGCGAAAAGGCGAAAAGTAAATATTTACACATGAACGAGAAACTTTAGGTCGATCAGATCACAAGTAGACGAGGGAGACACATTCCTGTTTACACCTGGTGTTTTAATCTGTCTCTTTTGTCCACTTTGACCACTTCTGTCCTGATTTCTTAGAGGGGAGGGTCTATGATGAGGGTAAATTTATAGGCTTTTTCAGATCTTTTAAGATGAACACGACCGGAGACAATGTAAAAACACACGGAGAGCAGCAGGTTTCGTTTATGTTCTGACAGCTGCAAGACAAGCCGAACACTGTGAGTGTGTGTTAGAAATCAGGAATGGTGAGAGAACATTGTGCTTGGTATGTTTTTCGTCTTTAAATCAATCTCGGGTCTTCAGCCGACAAAGTTTAACTCCCATCTGGCTAGCGCACATCCCATAATGTTTACATGTTCGGTCAGTATGCGGAGAGCAGACGTCTTTTGTGGCCACATGAGCGTTTACACTATAAAGCAGTCCGGTCGAATGTGTTTTCGGCTACCTCTGGAAGTGGTAGAAAGTGGACAAGCTCAAAACATTTTAGACCCTGTTTACACCTGTATTTAGCATCGTCCACGTGTGATCCGATCAACCAAAACACATCTTAAGACCAGGTGTAAACAGGGCCATACTTTACTTAGAGTGAAGGGAAGATCTGCTATATCCAGTGAAAGTCTATCAATCATCAAAAAACAAAAATGCAATAAGAAGAAGCAGAGTATAGTATAGAGAGTGGGCATCCAAGTAACCACTCAGAATTCCCTAGCATCCACAAAACACCCTAGCAATTGCATATAGCGATGACTTTTGCGTCGGCTAGCACTAGTCATCAAATGTTCAGCGTATCTAGTTTACACTAATATTTGTATATTCATCCATGGCTTATCAATCAAAGTCTCTGTCTTATTCCTCTGTCAGGCAACGGTGAACATGTTCTTTTACCAGCGGCAGCAGACTGAGATGGTTCCTCTGGGCTACCAAAACCTGGAGCTGACCTGTAGGCCCTTTGAGCCGGGTGATCCCTACCTGCAGTACATCCTGGGAAAGAACATGTCCGACCATCCTCTCCAGAACTTCACATTCCGGGAGTTCATCCCCCAAAGCAGGAGGTGAGGGCACACGAGAATAACTTGTAACTTGCAGGTCAGGAAGTCAGGAAGATTTATTTTTTTAACGAAATTAATACTTTTATTCAGCAAGGATGCATTAAACTAATCAAAAGTGGCAGTAAGACATTTATAATGTTATGAAAGAGTTCTATTTCAGATTAATATTTTGAACTTTCTATTCACCCAAAAAAAATCCTGATACATCAGTTTCCACAAAAATATGAGGCAGCTCGACTGTCTTCAGCATTGATAATAATCAGAAATTCTTGAGCAGAAAATCAGATTATATTACAATGATTTCTGAAGGATCATGTGACACTGAAGACGGGAGTAATGATGCTGAAAACACAGCTTTGATCACAGGAATAAATTACATTTTAAAATATATTAAAATAGTGATTTTAAATGGTAATAATATTTAACAATATGACCCTTTTCACTGTTTTTGATCAAATAAATGCAGCTTTAAAGACTTCTTTTAAAAACATTCTGACCTCAAACTTTTGAATGGTTTAAAATAATTGGAAGCTTTAGGGTTAGGGTTAGAAGAATTAAAGCTTAAATTCTTTGCACATGTCCAAAAAGCTGTTTTATTCCAGTCCACTCTAACTTATTCTTATCATACAGCAAGTATTATACAATAATGTGGAGACGTGTTTTTGTCTGTTCTTTTTGTTTGAGATTTGCTGTTTTTATTTGTAACAGAAATCAGCTTCACTTTTTATAAATGTATGAATCAGTTGCTAAATCTCACTGATGTTTATTGTGAACAGAACTGAACTGCCTGTAATAGCTCAAGCATTTCTGTGTCAATGCTTCTGCAGTCAACTAAAGCTCATTTACGTGTGTGAACAACTTAAACTAACAACCGCATCATTTGAGCTGAATTTCTGTATACCCAATTTTCACAGATCACCAACAGGTCGACGTAAACAAAGCACTGCTACAAGTTACCTACAAGATTCATATGCGCTACCAGATGATCTGAAGCACAGCAGCAGTTTAGTAGATGGACGTACGTCTGATTTCCGTCATAAACTTTCTTGAATTTAACCCGTCCAGCTGAAGTGCAACTGAAAATTGTCATGTGATTTATTGATGTACAGGACGGCCTGGTCACAGTGACCGAGACAGCACAGGAGGAAGTCTTGAATCGCTGTCCAGTCCAGGTAGAAAAAATCTCTTGCAACATTTTATTACTGTCCTATCTAGATGTTGTAAATAAGTGACTAATATCTCTCCTCTCCGAAGCTCACGGGAGCCGTAAGCTGCCCAAGGCCTCCTCCACAGGAACCATGTCTTCAGATGATCTTGATGAGAAAGACCCTCTCCAAGAAGCAGGTATATTTGACACTTTCTGCATTTCAATGGCAGACACTGCAGTTGTTGACATTTTTTTCATCTGTGTGCAGAGAGCGAAGAGGGTTTATCTGATAGCAACGGAATGACGTGTAAACTGCGAACTGCATCACGTGCCGCTTTGACCCACAGACTGAGAAAAATGAAGAGCAAGATGGTCAAGTGTAAGCAATGTGACAACTACATCCTGGTCAACGGGATTGAGTGTGAGGAGGTGAGTGTCAGATAAGGGCCCATGGCTTTTAGTTAGCGTATCCGAGTGAAACCGCTTCTCGAACAAGAAAAAATGTGGGGCGGGACTTGATTTTGTTTATGGGGAATTGGTTGAATGGTTGTGGTTTGTGGTTTGTTACCAAAAAAAATCTATTTCTCTATGAATAAGAAAAATTTATAGAATTGTGCTTTATTGTTCACTTAAGTAAAGCAATTAACTCCTGGTGAACTGATCCTATAAATAAGTGTGCTGTGAGTAGTGTGATGAAAGTGACAGTTAAAGGGATAGTTAAAAAATGTAAATTCTGTCATTAATTACTCACCCTCATGTCGTTTCAAACCCGTAAGACCTTCGTTCATCATCGGAACACAAATTAAGATATTTTGGATGAAATCTGAAAGGTTTCTGAACCAGCCATAGGCAGCAACGTCATTGCAACTTTCAAGGTCCAGAAAGGTAGTAAAGACATCGTTAAAATAGTCCATGTGACTACAGTGGTTCAATCTTAATGTTATGAAGCGACGAAAATACCTTTTGTGTGCGAACCCCCCCCCCAAAATAAGGACTTTATTCAACAATCTCTTCTCTTCCACATCATTCTCCTACACTGTTAACAGTGCAATGCTTCCTGGTTCTTCGTCAGAACGTCGGCTCACTATTGGCCAGCTGCTGTGTCAGCATGTGTTGTGGTTCTCACGTGACCAGCGTCGGCCAATAGTGAGCCAACATTCTGACGTATAACCTGGAAGCGCTGCACTGTTTGCACTACGCAAATAGCGCAGGAGGATGACGGGGAAGATAAGAGATTGTTGAATAAAGTCGTTATTTTGGGGGGGTTATGCGCAAAAAAAGTACTCGTCGCTTCATAACATTAAGATTGAACCACTGTAGTCACATGGACTATTTTAACATTGTCTTTACTACCTTTCTGGGCCTTGAAAGATGCAATGACGTTGCTGCCTATGGCTGGTTCAGAAACCTCTCGTATCAAAACGATCTTCATTTGTGTTCCGAAGATGAATGAACGAAGGTCTTAAGGGGTTGGAACGACATGAGGGTGAGTAATTAATGACAGAATTTGAATTTTTAGGTGAACTATCCCTTTAAATGACTGGTTAGTAAAAGAATGAACATGGCAGACTGACTGTTGCTCCTCTCTTGCCAGTGTGGCCTTGCAGTCCACAGGAAGTGCCTGGAGGTTTGCCAGCTGGAGTGTGAGCACAGGAGGGGCTTCATCTTTGGGATGGATTTCTCCCTGCTGCCCAGAGAGAGCCAAGACTGTGTGCCCTTCGTTGTCCTGCGTTGCACTGAAGAGATTGAGAGCAGGGCTCTCGGAGTCCAGGTAGGAATAAAGCAAAAACACTGATCTTGTGAAAATATCTTAAAACTACACTGTGTGATATTTTCCCCCATCTAGCGGTGAAATTGTATATGACTACCCAGTGAATATTAGTTTCTGTTCCTTTCAATTCTGAGGGCGTTTTAACTCCTACGGTGGCCGTATTATTCCAAGATTAACATGGCTTCCAGTTCGACTTCGCAAAAATTGCGCCTTTAAAACTATTCACCTGTGATCTGTCGCAGCACAGATTTATGTTACAAGGTAAACAATACTTTTTCACCATTGACGCGAGGAAAAGTAACGCAAGTTATACTAGAGGTCGTTCTGGCGTTATGCACAACCATGCTATGGTTAGACAAGCAACTATAAAACTTTGAATTTACACAAATAGGCTGAATTACCTGCCGAGAAGAAAGCAGGCAACTTCGGCGTCCGTTTTAAAATCTTGGCTCCTCATGAGCTCTTTCCATCTGGGAAAAGTTACTCCAATATTGACTTTGGTCTTGCTGATTTGCCTGTCGCGTTGACGTTTTAATTCTCTCTTTCGCTTCCTTGGCGACTCTGCTACATGTCCTCGAAAATAGGCGTTATCCTCCATCTTCAGCAATCTTTCAAGTCTGCCGGCAGTCGCGAGTAATCTCCCCCTCGCATTCGTCACGGTGTCACTGAGTGTAAAACGCGAAAGGCGAAGCTTGAATTTCCAGGTATGTCCCTCTTTGGCGAATGTATTTTCAAGATGGAGGCGCAACATGGCTGCCGCCATTCGAGCGACTCGCTTGTATGTATTATAAATGGCAGATTTTACGCTTACGAGAATACTTTATTAGTTGGTGGAAGTAATTACACATGAATGAGCACATATACTTTTGATAGAACAAAGTGTTTTTTGCTAAGAATCAACTTAAAAAGTTACACAGTGTAGCTTTAAAAGAGACATACAAGAAATTTGACTGGTTGACTCACTCCTACACCGATCTGTATTTTTAATGCTTGCTAAGGCAACTTTTAAGTTTTAAGGCTGTAATACATTACGCAGCTTTTAAAATCCGAAAAGATGTTAAAAAACTAGACTTACCGACTTTGGAAATGGTTACAGAGGTTCTGAACTCATAAAACAGAAACATGTGCCTCATTGCTAGGAGACATGTGACAAATGAAAATAATATATGTTTTAAAATTGGCATGTTTGGTATCCTCTGACTGGATGGAACATCCCCAATCTGCAGACTGACAGGCTGTAAATCAGGGTTAAAATCTGGGTAAAAGTTGTGTAGAGGTAAAGATTTACCACAGACTTGAATGAAACCTCGAATGATTGGGGCAAGTTGTCGGCCGGCATCATGGCAGCCATTTATGGACAAGCAAACAATCATATTTTGTTCAGAAGATAAAATAATCTAGTTGTGTTCCCTCTCTTGTTCTTGTCTCTGTATATAGGGAGTGTACAGAATCAGTGGATCCAAACCTCGCATTCTGAAGTTATGTCAGGCCTTTGAAATCCAGAAAGACCAAGTTGACCTTAGTGACCTCTCACCGCATGACATCAGCTCCGTACTCAAGCACTTCTTCAAAGAGGTAAAAAAGGATTCTTGAGTAAAGTTCACATTTTTAAAGTGAGTTCAAGTAAAACAAATATCTAGTCTTAAATGGAGCACAACAGAGTTTCAGTAAATCCCACAGATGTCAGTTTCAATTTTTCAGTAGCCTTGTTTCCGGAAGTATTTTTCCCCATTCATTTCTCCCATAGGGATTTTTTAAAAAGTCTTTGTTATAGAGTTATAAGCCATGAACAAAACCAACCAGCTACGAAGTGAATTCACAACATTACAAACTTTGATTTGAAGCAAAAAAGATGTATTGAAAAAGACAAAATTACAATACTGTGAAACTACAATCCCATGAAACATTGCGAATGACATAAGCTAAAATATTACGAATTTAAAACTATTGATCTGAAGATTTATATTTTGTATGTTGACACAGTATGTTTTACATTTATTCCAAAATAAGCAAATTGCTGATTCTCTGATTATTTGATATTTTTCTGCAGAATCATGGGTAATGTAGTTTTTCGCCAGTTTAAATAATCCCAGTTTTCTTTAATGGTTTATAAGTTATTGTTTAAAATGAATTAGCTATAGAGAAAGTTAATGGTATTTTCACTACCCGTACCCAACTGTTACACTCTATTTACAGTAATCTTCTCATTCCTTGAAACATATTTTGGGATTAATCCCCTCATGTGGTCAACACCCCGTTCTTCCTCTTTCACAGCTTCCAGAGCCGTTACTCACCTTTGACCTTTACAACGACTTTATCAACGTGGGTAAGGAGATTCAGAGGCTTAGTGAAAAGGATCATGTTGCCGAGTCTGCTGGGATTGTGGAGAGTATTGTGGTCAAACTCCGAGAGCTTACTAGTCGATTGCCTCTGTGTAACTACAAAACAGTGAAGCACATGACTGCCCACTTGAACAGGTACCATACTGTCTGAAATTACATTAAAGCTCATCTAAATGACGTAGTTCGCTACTAATACATCACTTTCTTCTCTTCAGAGTGGCAGAACAATATGAAGACAACAAAATGTCTCCAGGAAACCTGGGCATCGTGTTTGGCCCCACGCTCCTGCGGCCCCTTGTGTCAGGGGATGTGTCGATGATCGCTCTCCTGGAAACCAGCTATCAGGCTCTTCTTGTGGAGTTCATGATCTCACACTATGACCAAGTATTCGGTTCCCCAACAAGATCCAGCACACCTCCGCCACCGCCTCCCACGGCACCCCTCCCAGACACCCCACCAAGAGCTTCATGTCCCATCTCTCCTGCCAGCAGTTCCTCACAGGACCCTGGAGCCGCGTCCAGAGAACGTCCACGCTCACTGGAGGTAGGCAATAAAAACATGACTTCACACAATCAGTAGCTCCACGCTAACACCATGTCCTAACCAGATGTGTTGCGTTGCGTTGCAAGACACAGTTTGTTTGTGGATGCTAGACACGGCTACCGGACGCGTCAAAATCAATCAAATATCACAGCCAATCAGAAGAGCGTGTGGGTGTGTTTTCTCTCTCTCTCTCTCTCTCTCTCTCTCTCTCTCTCTCTCTCTCTCTCTCTCTCTCTCTCAGCAAGTGCACTTAAAATCGGCATGCAATGGAAGTTGTGATAAATTGTGCATTATTTACTAGTTGAACGTAATTCATGGTGGAATCAACGTCTCTAGTTGACGGTAAAAAAATTAAATAAAAGCCTAAAAAAGCTAATCTTACCTTATGTGCAGTCTTTGTTCTTTTTCTTTGTTCTAGAATTGGTACAATGTTTTTGTGTAGTTAATTAAGAGAAGGTACACCGCCATCTTGCTCTGATGAAAGTGACTTGAACACACCTGATGTCGTAAATACGAACTTCCCAGGAGGACTTCAACGCACCAAGTGTTGTGTTGTTCTATTCAAGTGAAACGGTTTCTTGAACAAGAAAAATGTAGGGCGTGACTTTATTGTGCCCGTGGTGAATTGATTGGATGGTTGTGGTTTGCTATTGGTGGATCTCATGTGAGTCACAGGTTGCACCCGCCCTCGCGCCAGTAAACACATCATCAGAGAAGAGATGAGCTGCAAGAGGGAGAAGTTATTTTGATTAAAGATAGGAGAGCACATGAATTTAAAAAAACATATATGTGCACTGATAAATCATTTACAATAAATACTGAAATGTAAGAATTGCCCATTTTGATTTCATGGTGACTTTAACTTGCAACCAAATTGATAATAAATATTAAACCATTTTAAAATCATTAAAAATGCATACCGAGTGACTGAAACCATCTTTGTCGTAGAATACACTTGTTTATTCACATTTGAGTTCACACTTTTAACATACTTTTTACCTTTAATTTATTTTCAAGATCTGAGTTGAATTATCCATCGCTTTCAGACAGTACCCAGCAAGCAATAGCCGTCATTTCACCGGTTCGGTTAACTATAGACTGGATATAGTCCGGCTATGAGTAACCCACTTCTAGACAAAATAAGCTTGAATTTGGTTAGGCTACATGTTGTTTTTGCCAAAATAACTTGCGAGATGTATGATATTCCATCATGTAAGCAAAGTCAACAGCAATTGCAAGGTGTTTGGTTTCATTTCTTTGACATGTTCTATGCAAAGCCTGTGCATCTATTCTTGGCCATGGTTAGACATCTATAAAATATTCACTGACAGCCCAAATTTTGCCTTGTTTTAGCTGAGGCGTCAGGGCTGTGTTTGGACGGCTATTAGACGTCTTTAATGCAAAATTGCTTGCTGGGGTATTGCTATAAAAGTCACGCAAAATTATAGGCTATTCAAACGCACATTAGACGCTTTTAAGATTAAATAAAGCACATTATCAGTCATAGTTTCTATGTTGTGGTTCCAGCCGCAACGTCGCAGAAATAGAAACCGTTTCTATCGTTCATTGCGTATCGCCGTCGCGGCAGGTTAGAACAAAAACTCTTAAAAGATAGCTGTGTGTTGCCGCGTCGCATCTGGTTAGGACACTGTGTAAGTCAAATAAACACAGTCCGACTGTTGTCATGATGGTGCTAAAAGCTCGCCTCAGGTGGACGTGCTCGTGCGGGCGAAAGAGTTCGTCTTGATCTGCTTGAGCCGCTATTGCTCTGCTTGGGCCTGAATTGTCCCGCCGTGCCCGTGGAAAGGCCTGGAGGGATTAAACGCTTACTCTGTGAAGATTACTTCTGCTTGCCTGTGTGCTTGTGCTTATGTCAGAATCTTACCTCTGTCGCAAGGTGCTTTTAGTCAGTGCCGGGGCTCCTCAGCAACGTCAGAAAAGCCTGAAGGATGGTATTAGCTATTAGCTGAGTCTCCTCTAATTAGAACAGTTTAACTTATTGATTAGCAAGTTTTCCACAGGTTTAGACTGTTTTAGTAGGCTTCTCACAAATAGCGCTGGACTAACACATTTAATATTGCTAGCACTAACTGGCAGATATATATAATATTATAATAAATCCTATATAAGTTTGGGGTCTGTACATTAATTTCATGTTTTTCATGAAAACATCATGTCTCTTAAGCTCACCAAGGCTGCATTTATTTGATCAAAATACAGTAAAAACAGTGTAATATTATTACAATTCAAAATAACTGTTTTATATGTGAATATATATTTAAATGTAATTTATTTCTGTGACCAAAGCTGGATTTTCAGCATCATTACTCCAGTCTTCAGTGTCACATGATCCTTCAGAAATCATTCTAATATGATGATTTGCTGCTCAAGAAACATTATCATCAATTTTGAAAACAGTTGTGCTGCTTGAGATTTTCGGGGAAATATAATCTTTTTTTTCAATTTAATGCATTGTTTCCGAATAAAACTGTTAAATAATAAAATAAAATAAAACCTCTTTAAATCTTTGACCCAAACTTTTAAACGATATCTGTGTAACCAGTTTACATTATAAATCTTTTAAATGTGTCACTGACACTTTATCTACAATATAATATTACAATATGACAGTAATTTAAACATCTAAATGATCCATTAGTCAACTTATATTCAGAATTTCTATCATTTTAACAGAATCGCACTATCAAGAGAGACTCAAGCGAGGGTTATATTTCTGACAAGTCATCATCCAATGAAGCAATGGACCAGCTGAGCCCAGAAGCCAATGAGAGAGCAGGTAGGCGGGCTTTAAAAGACATTCAAATTCAATACCAGCTGGCTGCTTGCGCAAACTTTTTGCTCTGTGTTTCTGTTGCATTTCCGATCCTTTTTCTTCCTGTTGTCATAAGCAAACAAGTGATTTTTTTGTTAGTCTAAAGCCGGGTTCACCAATCTCGGTCCTGGAGGGCCGCTGTCCTGCAGAGTTTAGCTCCAACCAGCTCCAACACACCTGTTTGAAAGTGCCTGAAACCTTCATTAGTTGGTTCAGGTGTGTTTAATTGGGGTTGGAGCTAAACTCTGCAGGACAGCGGCCCTCCAGGACCGAGATTGGTGAACCCTGGTCTAAAGGATATGGAAATACATTTTTTAAAGCATTTTGATTAATACAAAATCACATTTTTTAATTATATTGTTGTGAATAAACGTGTGATTTTGTTCTGTGCATCTTCCAGTCCTGGCTATGAGGCCGACAGCGTCTCCTCAGGGTCCTCAGGGTCAGGCTGCAGAAACTCAACTACAAACTCAGTCGAGGGGTCACTTCAGCAGGCAGCCGGTCAAGTACAACAGACAGGGTTCGGCAGGAGCACAATTAAGCAAAGCAGACTCTCAGTCGCGGGACGAGGACAATTCTGGGAGCGGGGAAGGACTTGTGCCAGGAAGTGCAGACAGCAGCCGCAGCTCCTCTCCTGAGCCCGAGACCCCCATAACAACTCACTCTCGATTACACGAGACCCCTGGTCCGCAGAATAACACTGCATGCACCCCTGGGAGTCAGACTGCACCTCACACAGGGGTGACAAGGACAGTATCGGATGAGGGGGTTAAAGCAGCAGCTTCTTCATTCAAAGAACATGTGGGCCAAATGGCCAAACGAAATACCAACCAATCGAACAACACGCTGGGGGGGAGAGAGCGCCTGATCCGATCCTTGAGGAGGCGTCCGACGGAGGAGAGAACGGCACAGAAGGTCCTGTCCGGACTGAGGCTAAAGCGCAGTGATTCAGGGAAGGCCGAGCAGCTCCATTTTGTTTGACACTGACTGAAGCAGACTGATGGGATTCCTTAAATTCACTGGGATAAATCCCATTTTGTGCTGTAAAGCCCACAGTATTTTAGTAGGCTACGCGCTGTACATTTTTAGTTTCCCTGCTTTGTGGCGTATGACGTACAGTGTAGTTAAATCACAGTACAGATGGTAGTTTCCACTCTCACTGGAAATTTGGCACAGATTTACCTGTGTTTATTTGTTATTCATAGACAGCCTGTCTTGTATAGATGTATGATGCTGAAACATGACTCCTTTGGGATGAACATGCAATATATGGAAACAACAACAACAAACTGGCTTGTTTTTTTTGTTTTGTTTTTTCAGATTCTTTAAAACCGACATTCGACAATACATTTACTGACATTCTTCAAAATATCTTCTTTTGTGTTCATTAGAAGAACGTTTTATTATTATCATCAGTGAGGAGAATTATTATTTAGACCACATCAGGGCCTTACAGCTTATCATGCTAATTGTCAAGTCAGATTAGGCCTACTTGAGTTTACTTTAACCTATACATATTATTATGTAACGCTGGCGCCACTAGATGGCAGACACGACGCGTGTGGACCTGCATTGCATTTGATGACATGCTCTAGGTATAATTGGGGCATATTAATTACCTCAAAAATGACTTCCATACTAGCCATTGTTTTGTCAATAGGCCTGTAGGCTACTAAGCATTTCCATACTGTAGCCCTTGAGCTATTTTACAAATTCATGCTTCTGTCATTGATTTTTTGTGTTAAAAACACTCCCGGAATGTATATGTAGGGGTACACGATTATTTTATATAATTTAGGCATATATGCAGACTACGAGAACAAATGACACTTTTGATAATTAGCCTGTTGGCTTTCATCCGTTTTCAACCGTACGAATGACAAGTTCACTCACAACTTGAATACCCATTTGTTTGTAACTTTCATTGGACCAATAGGCTAAAAATATGTCTTTCATCTGAAGGCTATTGTTCTTTACGCTACATAAAATCTGAGATTATTATAGCTATTGCCTATAGGCTATGATGTATGGAATTTACCAATCTTTTTTATTTAAAACAGCCTGTCATTCAGACAATAAATGATTTCTCTGAAGGAGAAACGGCGAGATACTCGTTGCCAGATACAATAGGTCACTTCTACTTTGTAAATGCCCGTGTTTTCTTCTTCTTGCACCCCTCCTTCAGCAATCATTGATTGTGCGCGCGCAGCCCGAGTCTTCACTCCATCATCACATAAAGCGCGCGCCTGAACGTCACACACAGTCTGGCGATGCGTTTGCGCCACTGCGTGTATTCTGGACTATAGCTAACACTAAAGTTTGGCTTTTGGAGCACTGTTGCCCGTCCTCTTCTTCAAAGGTGTTTTGATGTTACCAAAAGAAATCTCTGGAGGAGTGTGTTTCAGCGCAAGGTAAGCGCACGAGACGCATCTGTGCATCACCTGCTACAGAATGAGACAAATGATAGACTTGAACTTTTCTCTGTCGACTCTTTCACTGTTCACATAGAAACCGGCACGGTTTTAATAAACACTTTAACACAGCCTAGCAAATATTCCACTGCGATCTACATTTTACAGAAATGCTCAAGTTTTAATTTGAATAATGAATTTATTAATTTGCCTCTAACATATTCGTGGTAGCCTACTTTAATAGACCGTGTCTGTACTTAGTAAAACTGTCAAACACTTGGCAAAGGTAAAGAAACTTCTCTCTTACAGCTATTTTATGAGTTCAGCTCAGGCCAGAAAATATGAAAAATTAAAGAGTCTGAATTTTAAATAAATAAATAATAATTTAAAAATAAAAACTCCCCACAAGGACATATTTTTCATTAGCTTTTTATTTTATTTTATTTGGTAGACAATAGCCTAAAATATGGATTTTAAAACTTGTTTAAAAATTGAGCACATGTTATAGATCTATAGGCTAGGCTACGTCAATCAATCACGTTTTGGTTTCCGTAAGTTTGTAAATGATTTGGTTTCGAGTAAAAAAACTATATAAAATTGACTTCATATATCATAAGCGCCGCTTTTTCACTCATTAGCGACACAAAAATCGATATTGTTTCTTATTTAGGCTACGCTATCACATCACAGAACAGCTCTCATGTCATGGACCATCTTCGATTGTAAATTAAAACTAAACTTTACCAAATTAAATGGACGCTATCAAAATAGGCCTGTCAAACCACGATATCATCAATAGCCGATCAATTTGCGTCAATTATTATGTCGTAAAATAATAACTGTTTATCGGCAACTTAGTAAAATACTTTGAGTCATTAGTTTATTTTTTTTTCTGACAAACTATTAGACCTTTATGCAGGCCTAGAGCAATTAAAACAAAATATCCTATTCTCAAACGACAAAAGTTAGGCTATACCTTCATTTAACAGACAGTAATACATTCTACAAAGTTTGATCACATTTATAGCAAGGCCTACGTAAAAACAAAAATGCTGACACTTGCAGGTAAACGCGAATAGCTTTTCACAGAGTGATTATTCCTCAGTGAGACTGATGACCCGCGATTAACTCCTGTATTTTTAATAATCAACTCATGCAATGAACTGCATTATTAATGGAGAAAGAGATCAGACACGCAGCGTGCATGGGATTTCAGCCATGAGGAAAATGCAACTTTTCAATTGTCAGGAAAATGGGTTTTTAGGCAAAAATAAACAGAATGATGATTATTATAATAATATAGCCTATTTTTTAAACACCCCCCAAAAATAAAATAAATAAATAAATAAAAATAAATAAAAATCAATTAAACACAACGAAATAGCCTACAAAAAATAAGATTTTGATCTCCTTCTTTTTCTGACGTTTTGCAGACATCAGATTCATTTAGTGTAAATCTCGAATGAACGCCTTTTAATTCTAAAGTACAATAATCAAAGAATTAATGACAGCCGGTATGGGTTATTGATTGAAATCTGAGTGCGACGGCTTTAGACCGGAAAAGACTTGTTTTTTATTTTGTTTATTTATTTTTTTAATTTCATTGTTTCGTTTTGCCAAATAGCAAAGCGTTTGAGAGTGTACCTAAATGTCGCTACCGAAGCCGCGCGCCTTCGGACACTTCACCTGCACGAGCTCCCGAACACATGTTGAGCAGTCAGACAAAATAAAATGAACCAAACAAATTAGAGAAAAAGAGTATACACTGTAAATAAATAAATGTATACGTAGCCTAAAATAAAAAAGCCTGGCAGCGTCGACGAAGAACTTGGCATTGTTCCAAGCATTTAGATTACATTTATAGCTGTTCTTGACCACCTTATATGTCTTTAAATCATATAGGCTAGTGTTGGTAGGCTATATACTAACATATTGGCCTATATATATATATATATATATATATAATTTTTTGTACTGAAAATAACAGTGACTTAAAGGTCAACAAAACTGGCTTCTCCAGCAATCGTGAGCATTGATAACATAAAGACAGTGTTACTGACACACACACACACACACACACACACACACACACACACACACACACACACACACACACACACACACAAAACACCTTCAGTGATACACATGTCTAATACATTGCAGTAAACATTAATTAAACATCACAAAATGCAACATAAAGCACCCCTTTATACATAGCCATAACAAAATAAGATTTTTCTTTTTAAAATGTAACAATGTGGTGTGATGACAAATGTGATGTATCCTTACTGAAGGGAATATCCCCATAAATTATAAAAAATTTTACTTATATAATTTCAGCAATATTGTTCCAAGAAATTATTATTTTTTTAAGGCTATATATTTCACAGCTATATATTTCACATCTAAATGCTATGTTTATTATACATACATACATCTATTACAATGTAGAAAACCTTTTTACAATAAAATTACATGTATTTTTAAATATTATATTTTTCATTTTATATGGTATGGTAGCTTACAGTCAACCAATGATTACCCTAAAACCCTTTTTTTTTTTCTTCATTAAAATTACTAATGTATTTCAGTGCACATTAAAAACGGACCCACACCGGACCTGATTTTATCTTTTGCTAATGAAACTAATGATGCTCTGTTTCCTCACAGATTATTCTGCAATCATATAAATATCTTCAAAGTAACACTTTAAATCACTGTGTGCGTTTTACTCGCATTACATGTAAATATAATGAATAAAATATGACAATTACAATGAGCAATTACAAGCAGCTCACAATAATTTCATATAACCGCATCTGATTGCAGTCTCTATATGTGAGTTTTCTTTGTTACGTTGTTGGCCTTCAGTCAGCACTCCAAAGAAGGAAGGAACGGAATGAAAACAGAAGAAAACCAATCATGTCTTCAGCAGGCCCCCTCTGCCACGCCTTACGGTGAATATTCTGCCTAATGAACCCACAACATATTGAAGAACGCAAAGCTTTGTTTTATTATTCGGGTGTCATTACTTAATCTTTACCTATGGATGCTGTAATGTGTGTATTGAGTCTCTCATGGCACATTTGTTTGGGTCCTGTCAGCTGACACCTGTGCTGTTCTTCTCCATCAGAGCATGTGGGAGGAGGTGAGGTGTGTGCAGGGTGCGAGTCTCCCATCGCCGACCGCTTCCTCCTGCGCGTCAATGAACTGTCCTGGCATGAGACGTGTGTCAAGTGTGCGGTGTGTCGCAGCGCGCTGAGTGGGACCTGCTACTGCCGGGACCGCTTGCTTTACTGCAAGCATGATTATGAGAAGTAAGACACAGTTCGATCTGCATCCTGCGCCTGTATGCACTGAATCAAACTCCTTTTATGGCAAAACATCCCATTTTCGGGGTACTGTCTGTAGGTCGACATGTAGTGCACCAGAACACTCCTCTGAGCTCCCTAAAAGTGTGTTTAGTCTGATCATGCTGTGATGTTATTGTGGAATATAAAACATTTCCTTTAGAAAATGTAGTTAAAGGTCGGGTGAGCGATGTTTTTTCATAAACTCTTTTTGTTAAACTGGTTGAAACTCTCTTTACATCCTAATAGCAATCTATAATAGAAGTGGTCTAAATATTAAAACATGTATATATCTTCTGTGGAAGCCTTTGGACCAAACATTTTTGTCCAATCATTGCATTCGGTCCGAATGCAACGATACGATGTCCCACCTGCCTGTCAGAGTATGTATTTCCATACCTCCGCACACCTGCTCACGCAGACATCACACGTCATCAGCGCGTTTCATGCTATGAGTTAGACAGACGTCAGTCACCAAGTGACAGATCAGGTCCTCTCTCAAAATCAGGTCTCTGTTAGGACCCCAAGCAATCCCATTGGCTCAAATTACTTTTAATAGGTACTCTCTTTTTAGCACCTGGTTACAGTTCATTCAAAATCATGTTTTGATAAATGCTGTTTGAACTACTGCTGTTATAATGACCATTAATGTCTGTATTAGTTAGCTTATGTACTAGCATAGCATTCAGATACCCGATTAGCCTGATAGCTTATTTGCATTTACCCTGTTAAATTAAGTGTAACATGTCCAAGTATTTCAGTTATAAAAAGAATGTAATGATATTCACTTATTATTATTTATTATTACATGGCTTGGTTGAATTCTAATGTAGAATGTGGTCTGTTATTTCTTGATAACAGATCGCTGCTAAGTATAACACACCGTTGCCATGAAAAACTGAGCGTTGCTATGGATGCAGGATTCTAACCGTAGAGACAGAACGGACTACTTTCTTTAGCGGAAGCAATACAATCGTTTTTAAATCAATAAACTCCTTTTTAAATCAATATTTTGTGTCAAATTATTGATTTATTTGGTAGGTAGCCTCCGCTTCGCGTCAGGGTCCTGATCAGCCTGTCGGGGTTGTATTCGCTATAACAACCGCCTCGCTCTACATTATCCCTTACTTAAAGGTGCTGTATGTAGTTTTCAGCGACCTCTAGCGGTGATGTTTCAGATTGCAACCAATAATTTTACAAGCGCGTGCTCTTGCGCGTGCTCGAATTTATGAGCGAGCACTGTGGGTACCTTCCAGACTGAGACGCAACCGGAGAAAGCATCACACAACATGCTGGAAACTAAGGTAAACTCCCATTACAACGTTACAATAATAGGCTACTTTTATCAGCTTGACATTGAACTAATTCTCCATGCTCGTACCATGATAAGTATGGAACCCTATAGTATCAACCGTGCCGAATTTTGCCACTGCAAGCACCACTTCACATTTTCTTCACGAAATGTACATTCTAGGTTTGTAGATAAGGTTTCTCCATTATTCAAATGCCCTGCCGATGTTGAGCCGTGTTTTTTCACCCGAAGTTCATCCGATTCACGTCTGGCCTTACGAGCTTCAGCAGAAAAAAACTTTTTTTTGTTTTTATCAATATGTGGAGTTTGTGTTGGAGTCTGTGTTGTGCTGGGAGCAGGTCGTTTCTTAGTGTTATCAGACATGTCATAAGTTGCATAAGTCATAAGTCCATGTCATAAGTTGCAGTGTCGTCGCTGTTGAGTGCAAAGTCAGTAGGCTAGACGAGGCGAGAGGCTCGGGAGCGCGCGTGCAGGTCACGTCACTGGATTTCGCGGTAAATCCGACCCGGCACCTTCACATAAAAATAAGTATACTTGCTTTCCGAGGTAATAGCAAAACCCGCAAAGTGGATCATTTTAATGTGAGATTAAAACCCCTTTCACACACAGGCAATAAAAAAAGGATTCATTTTAGTAGAAAAGTTACATACAGCACCTTTAATAGACAGTTTATCAAGTGAAAGAAATGATGTTCAATTTGCTTAATTATGCACTATATTGTAAAATTAATATAGTTTGTATGTACTTCGTATAATCATTAACTAGTTGATAAAAGCCCGATTTCGAGGGAGGACCCGATTTGTCATGACACTTCAAAGAAACATAATCAACGCCAAAATGAACCTGCAGCAGTCAGATGGTACAATTCAGAGCTGTTTAAGTTGTTTACTTTCAGTATTATTGTGATGTTATGTGCTTTGAGACATGAGGTAGTTTAATGCCGTCTCTTGTGACGCTTTGCAGATACTCTTGCTGTGTGAGTTCATGTGTTTTGAAGGAGCTGTGACTGTAGAGAGCTCTCTTAAGGGAGGGTGGGATCTTATATTATGCTTTCAATGCTAGCCTGCTATTGCCTCTTCGAAATTGTCTACCCTACCTTTAAATATCAGTGTTATGTTTAGAAGATGAGTAAGGCTATAGATCAAATCTGCCTCTTAAAGGCATAGTTTTGTCCTCATTAGGTATGTTTACATGCATTATTTTCGTACATCAGAATGAATCAATCCGATGTTTATTTAAAACGTTGCAATCCAATTCACATATTCATTTACATGTGCTTGAACAAAACCTCAGTGCATGTGCAGTTCAAATATGGAGAAAGTCGCCGTGATAATATCACTGGAGCTATAGTGAGTATAATTGCTTTTTTTGACATGATGAAAAAGAAATAAAGAAAGAACAATGACATATGTCAGAAGAGCTTCTTAGGAAATATTTAGAAACTATTCCGTCTCCTCCACTGACCAGTTTGTAAGACGTGAGACGTAAACAAACATATGCTAGTTCATAAGATGTATACAGTACATCAGGGCAAGTTATTTTTAAATCTGATTGAGAAAATAGTCAGAATCAAGTGTTTACATGCTTAATGTTTTCCTGATGATCGGATTATTTTAGGTCTAGACCGTCTACACCACCTCTTTCAATCCCATCATACCTTTCACTTTCATTCAGATCAATCAAGGTGTTCACATTAAGGCTTTTACAGTTCAATTGGGCAATTCATCTGATTATTAACTGATTATTTGAGTGCATTGAAAACATTTACTCTCCTTCATATTATTCCAAACCCAAATTTCTGTGGAAAACAAAGGAGAAATTTGAAGAACCATTAAAGCAGTTCACATGACTCGTGCACTACATTCCAAGTCTTTGGAATGACTATAGTGACTATAGAAGTGAATAAAGACAGAATTTACATTTTTCTCTGATGAATCATTCCGTATCTGTTTGGGTCAGAGGGAGATTCCGGGCAACCATAATTTGTCAGTGACATCACCAGGAGTGCGGACAGTTGAAGGGCGATTTTGTGGCCTGTTATCACTGTTATGAGAAGTGTCAGACGCTGCTGAGAAGTGTGGACACTCCCTCTGTTGCTGACATCTGGAGGCCAACAGAAAGAAATAAGAAGGGCAGGAGAGAATAAAAGAAGACGGAAAAGTAAGGTGGAAGAATTCCCAATGGGAGTATGAAATAATTCTATATGTTCCCAGGAAGATAGATCACCTGAGATCCAGGACTGTTCCAGGGTATGCAATTATCATATTAACTGACATTGCTTTTCTTGACACCGTTGAAGAAAAATGGGACACTAGATTTGATAATTGTTGTGCATGAGGGCTTGCAGCAAGGATGTCATAATGAGGGTAAAAGTGATCAACGATTACAGATGAGAAGGTTGTTCTGGGATCGTAGCACGGTAAAACTGTTCTTGTGCAGGCTGGTGCCGTTATTCCCATGAGATTGATTAATTTGTATCATCAGACTGACTTTTTCACTATTCTGAAATGGTGGAGCTTCCTTTAAAGTAAAATGCTCTTTTAAAAGGTCATTATTTTGTTTACTGGGTGTTAAATGTCCAAAAAACATATTATTTTTTCGCATACTGTGCTTTATTGCAGCACCTCTATTCCCAGTCTATCTGAAACGCTCTGATTGAGTTCCGAAAAAAGCCCCTCCTTTCCGAAAAGCCCACAGAGTGCTCTGATTGGCCAGCTGACCCCATGGTTTATGATTGGTCAAAGACTTCAAGCCTGTGTCAGAAATGTAACACACCTTTACCATAATCGCGAACCTCAGCTTCCATGGCTTCTAAAGCAACTGTAAACGCACAGTTATTAATGTCGTTGATTTGGCTGTATCAGTTTGAGCCCGAACCACATATTTATTGCTGAACCAATGTTGTTCAAATGACAGAGAGAGGTGCGACCATTACTATGAGGTAAGAGATTACTACGTTTCGGAAACAGTCTAGTTGGTTAATTTCTCCAAGGATGCATCGTACTACGGTAGTTAATCAGTGAGTTACAACACTGTACGGGAAACGCACACGCAACCTTCTTTCTTTGCATATGCCTTTGGGTGGGCATTATGCTAATAGGTCACATTGTGGCGTAGACGTTTGCGAAAGTAGGATCGAGGTGTTTTAGGCAGGTCTGGATCAATGTTCTCTGTTACATAGAATAAACCTCTTTCTGGGAGACTATGAGCGCTATAACTTTGCAGATCTGATACATGCACAATCAGATATATTCCGCACTAAAGGAAAAGGAAAGCATAAAAAAGCATCATATGGCCTCTTTAGAGACTCAGCTCATCCCATATGTTAAAAAAGTAAGAAAGGTACAGGCAAAGGTTTGGTTTGCGGATGTTATTTGTGAATATTGAGGCTGCAGCGTGGTATGTGGTGTATTTGTGGAGGAAACTTGGCACACTCTTGTGCGGCTGACCTTGAGTGAATCCACAACAATGTCTCCTTGTGTTCTCTGCTGTCTGTCCGTCAGCACACACCTGCCTCTTTACCCCTGCTCGGTCTACAGCAGGTGTGCGCTCCATTTTTTGGGGTGCCAAGGAATCTTTGATGGTGTAAAAAAATAAAAAGGAATAGGAGTAAAGGAATTTGGGCACAAAAAAAAAGCTTTCTTGTGCTAACATTCTACTGTACAAAATTACCTAGAAAATATTATTTAAAATAACTGAATCATAATGCCAACAAAAGTTGAGGTAGAAAGGCCCCCTTAAACAGCACTGACAACACATTTTAGTTTCATAATATGTGTTTACAAGTGAAACGGTATTTACTGAGAAAATAAAATGTTGGACAATACTTTTTTTCCCCATGTAGGACAGGTTATTTTCAAGTCACAATAATACAAAGTAGCGACAGATCTTTTTTTGCCGTATTGTGACGTGTATCTGAGCGAAATGGTTTATCGGAAAAGAGAAAAAAGTAGGTTGGGTACTTGGTTCTATCCATTGGTTGTTGATTGGATGTGATCTGAATGTGAGTCGATTGTAAGGGTTTGTGAGGCGGGGTTTAAGTGGACTAAATGATTGGAGAATTCTGAAAACGTCACCAGAGAGAAACACAAGTAAAAAATGAAATGCGTGTATGATCAACAAGATCAACATTTAGATGCATTTAGTATAGCCGACTCAAATCGGATCATCAAAAGTTGACATAAAATACCAAAATGTAAGGATTAAGCAAAGGGGTTGTAAAAGGGATTTGTTTCAGAGGACTTTTTAATGAAAGATTACTAAGAACAAAATTGTTTCCCTTGTATTAATGCACACAATAATACAACAAACATGCAAACAGCATCAATTTTAAGATCACATCACAAACGATTAAATTTTTTTCACGAGTTTGAACGAGTTTGTTCATCCAGTCGTAGTAGTTTGTAAACAAACTTAGCTTGCTGTCCTTGAAGGAGGCTTGATCCCGAGACTCGACTCGAGCTCTGAGGAAACCTCCCTAACAATATTGCATAGAAAGAGAAAGAATGGAATAGAGGAGGAGATGGTGGAAGAATTGTCACTAGGACAGCTAGAAATTATGATTGACTGGACTGAATGATTAGGCTTCTTCCGAACCTACATTTTGAACTTTATTTATTATCTTTCCTTCTTTAAGATTGCGTGCATTCTCCAGTCCCTGAAGTTCTTGCTATCAGAAATCTGACTCATTTACTATTCATTTCTCGATTATTCCAGCAACACCCACACACTTTCCAAAACCAAACTCAAAGCCAAACCCCTATTCATTAAACCCACATATGCTTGCTAACATCCCTGAAATGGTCAAATACTCTCCATCATCGTCTTCCCGGCTGACTTCGACACCACACAGCCAGTAGATAAAGCACGTGCAGCCCAACCAAGTGAAACCAGTCCCAGACCAATAAAGGCTCTCAGCCCCAGGGTACGGTGCCTGGATCCCTGGCAGAAAATTAGACAAGCGAAGGTCTCGGAGGCCTATCAGAGTGGAGACAGGGGAGCGGATATTTAAGACACCCCAAGTTTAATAGATCACTCTGCGGGGTGGGAAACAGAACGAAAACAGCCCCCAGTGTGTAATGCTAGGAGGAACCCATAAGAACGAAAAATCACAAATTTGATATCTTAGATCTTAGTTGTTTCTCCTAGACAGCAAATAGTGATTTTTGCTAAAGTCTCCTGCTTCTCAGACATTTCTCCTCAGAATATCATGTGTGCTTTTGAGAATTTCTCAAAAATGTCCTAAACTGTGCTTAGATTTGCCAAAATATCAAAGTCTGCAATCAAAAAATTGAATATTTATTCAAAATGTATATACCATGAGGATTTTTAGGAAAAAACATTTGAGACAAAGTTGATACTTGATGCTATTAATATTTCAGAATCAATAAGGATTCAAGTTTATTTCAGATCCAGAATATTTGGATTCAGTCCACAGAATTTATGGCATAATATTAATTAGGACAAACGTTTATTTCCACTTGTCCCTCCATTTCATAAAAACTGTTTTACAGTGAGGGAAGTGTAAGTGCAATCCATAAATGTTAAAATACTATTTCAGATGTAACCAATACGTGTGTTAACATGATTTTAGTATGAAAACATCCCTTACTAACCTTTTCTCTGTAATGTTATTTCTGTCATGACAACTCTCAGAATGTTTGGCATGGTAATGGAAATGACAATGCTGATATATTTGGTCTTGCCAGAATAGATGAGACATGCTGCTGCTGTACAATATAGCGTACATGAATTACCCAGATTTCTACAGGTGGAGCTGGGGAGGGTGGAGGGTTTCTGAAAGCGTGCTGCACTGCTAAGGTAAATGCTGACCAAGTATTTTTAAGGTTGAGCTGCAAGCTCATTGGCTACTGATACAGCAGGAACCAATCAGCTGTGCCCTAGAGAATAATGCGACTGCAAGTAGGTTGAGTTAAGGACCTAGAGTTTCATGACAGAACGTTGTATATTTAACTTTGTAACGCCTAAAACCCTAAAACAACAGTAAAAATGACAAAAACAGATTTACAGATTTAAAAAAAAATAACAGAAGAATTAAAGAAAGTGCTTTTATAAAATTATCACCTTAAAAAAAAATCCCCCTCTTTCTCTTTTATCCGCTTGTAAATTCTGACATTCTCAATTAGGTCTCCTGTACTTTGAAAGAGCAACCTCTAAATAATATTTTTTTTCTATGGAAATCACCATTTACAGTCACAAACTCTACCAAAATTTTCGGTCAGAGTCATTATTATGAGCTTTTAGGTTGATGGTTACAGAAACGTTCTTCTGCTCGGTCTCTCTTCCTCCCCATGCATCTCTTCTCTAGCTCGTCCATCACTGTCTGATTTCTAATAATATTTCTGTTCCAAACTTCATTTCCTACTTGTTGAGATTTATAGCCGGGATGACACCAATCAGTTTATCTCTCCATTTATCCCACATTTTCGCTTAATCATCTCATTGCTCGCTGTCTCTTTGTGTCTGTGGGAACAGGGAGGGGGGTGGAGGGGTCTTGATTGGGAACGCTGCTAATTATGTTCCTAGACGTGACTACAAGCTGTGTTGTGGTTAGAGAGTTGTTGTACTGTCAGACAGGAATATGACACACGGGCTCTGATGGAGGACGTTGCCGTACCTTGGATTCGCTACTGAGTCAATAAGCAAGTTAGTGGTGATTGCAGGTTAATGGTAATAATAAGGCTATTAGTATTACCATTCATACTTATATTGTGGCCTATACAACCAGACACAATGTGATAAAGACTGAAGCCGTGGAAAGTGTCGAAGGCATAGAAGCAGTCTCTTCCCTGTAAACCTTAGTACACAACTGCATCGTAACCCCTAGCGTCATTGTGGCGAGCCACTCACACTTTCTAAATATAAAAATCCAGCTTCTAGTTTAAGATCAATGGCACCACCCCAAACCGAGTATTAGTTTTAAACATACAGAAGCTTGTGTGTTTAGTCCTATTGGTGAATATGTTTTGTATATGTAAACACATTGTGGTAGTTAAAGCCATGGGGCTCATTAGGTGTTCAGTAATATTTTCTCACCTGCATTACTGCTATAGGAAAATTAGTTTTTGTTTTTTGAGTTTTTCTACACCTGAAGCTCCCATTAGCCCATGTTTAAAGCTCTTAAAAATAAAGGTGCCATGGAACAAAACATTTCGGGTTCCTCCAAAGAACCTTTCAATCAACAATTCTTAAAATAACCTTTTTTTTTTTCTTGGTGTGAAAAACATTTTAATAATCTGAGGAACGTTCTCCACTATAAAGAACCTTTTGTGCTATGTAAAGATTCCATAGATTTTAAAGGTTCTTTATGGAACCATCAATTCCAATAAAGAACCTTTATTTTTGAGAGTGTAGAGTACGTATCAGACTTGTAAGGGAATGATGGAGGGAGAGAAGAGCTCAGGGGAACCCAGAAGGCCATGGAGGTGACAAACAGAGGTGGAGAGAGGAAGATGACAGAGGAAGAGGAGAGATGAGCTCGAGGTGTCTCCTCTCGTGATATTGCCACTGTTTTTGCATAATGCGTGATGAGTCTCCATCACCTCGCCTCCCGCACAACAATTTCATTACAGACGGCTAATAAATGTTTCATGGCAGAACAAGCTGCTCGCCTTGGCTTTATTAAATCTGAGATAATAAAAGAAGAACGGCAAAAAAATGAAAGCGGGAGGGGGAGAGATAGGAAGAATGCCATAGATATCCTCAAACAGGGCTGCCGTATCTTCTGTTTCTGGGGCAACGAATCCCCCGTCCCCCCTCAACGCGTCTTTTTTTCCCTTCTCGCCCTGCCACAGAGAGACAGGAAATGAGAATCTGGCTGACAGGATATTGCGTTCTGGTGGCCTGGGGATTAGCTGTTTTATCCAAACACACACACACTCGCAGACTCACTCTCGCCTCACACAACTCAACACATCGATCCTGTCGGTCTCTGAACCCTTGAGCATCGCACATACACACGAGGGACGCTGGAAATGTTTGTAATGTATGGACAGGTCTTGCTGTCAGTCAGGAAATGTATCACAATAAGTACGTCAGCACATCAGTGGTGCATTATCATCTCGAAATAGTGAAATGCTCTATATAAGATGTAATGGTGGCATGTTATGAATCAGAATTTGGTCTGTTGACAAGTGGAAAGTGAATTACCATGCATTTTGTAGGTTTTCGGAAATGTATTTGAGGAATGAGACACCATTGCTACAGTGGAAATGTGTCGAAGGCATAGTTCCCCACAAAATTGTCATCAGTTCCCTGATGTTGTCCCAAACCTGAGTGAATTAGTTTCTTCTGCGGAACAAAAAAGAAGATATTATGAAAAAAATCCTCAGGGTTGTTTTGGACCCCATTGACATTCACTGTACAGACCCTTTTTCTCTCTGATTTGACCTTCCGTCCACACTGAGATGGCGTTTTTGAAAATGCTTTCCCAAGTGGGTAAATTTGAAAAAGCTGTTTTGTGGACTGTGAAAACGTAGGTATTTGAAAACGATGACGCATGTTTAGCCATGTGACGCATATTGAACCGATAGATATGCTTACACCGCTATTGTGCCTGTTATGTGCTATTCACTTTTACACTGTTGTTAAATATATGTTATTTTGCACACTCTTCATATCGCAGTCCTGCAAAGATGACAGAAAATATACTCGCAATTGCTGTCCTGTGGCAAAACATGAGAGGATTAGACCAAACATGTAGCCCAATGGTGATTGATGCGACCTGGACGCATAAGTGAATGGTGAGATATTTCGCTAAATAAAATGATCCTGCCAGAAAAATAGCATGGTAACTTTATTATGCTTTTCCGTCTGTATCATCTCAGTGAGCTTTCATGAGGTTGTATGCATGTGCAGTAAGATGAATTTAGCGTTTTCTGACATTTCAGTGTGGATGAGAAACTTTTGGAAAATGCTTGAAAACGTTAGTGTGGACAGAGCATTTTGAAAACGAAAACACAGTTTTCAAATGTATCCGGATGAATGTAGAGACGTAGCCAAAGAAGAAAAAAAAAGTCATAAAGTCACCTTTATTTCCATAGAGCTTTTTACAAAACAGATAAGTGATAACAGGAAAATAATGCAAAAAAGTTTATTTCTTCTCAGATCTAGAAGAAAATAGTCATAGTCATAGTGCAACAATGGTTAATTCCTATTGTAGAAAAGTTATTAATTTAGTTCATTTATCTATACAGCCGCTCTGGAGAAAACAGTGATGTCATCATCCAGCTCAGTTCTCATTTAAATGGTGTCAATGCAGGCAGATCAATAATATTGTTAGATATTAAGTGTCCCCAAGTAAGCAAGCCAGAAAGCCAATAAAGGTTTGAAATGACGTGAAGGCGAGTAAATGGCCGATGAGTAAATTGTCTGGTTGGACCCTTCAAAATGACTTTTATTAGTGTAACATGCGTATCTATAGCACGAATGATATTTCTCGTATCATTTATACGCCAAAACGAGTTTTTGCGTACATATGATACGCAGTTTTCGCGTGCATATGATACGCACTTTATGCTCCTCATCCCTAATCCTACCCAAGGGGTTTACAGCGCGTATCATTTGAACGCAAAAACTCGTTTTGGCGTATACGAGAAATATCATTCGTGCTATAGATACGCACTTTCATGAGATCGTGTTGAAAGTTCCTTTCTCTACATCTAGAATGTTTCATTCATTACAGAATCAATGACAGCATGAACATTTCTCTGTTCTATTGGTGCAAATCAAGAAAAGAAAAGCTCATGAGAAATTATAATGCACTTCCTTCAAAAGTAACGTTGGTATTAAGTAAATCACACCATTATCACTCATAAAATGTATTTTGGTTTCACTTTACAATAAGGTCCCATCAGTTAACATTAATGCTTTAACTAACATGAAGTAAAAAAGATTTGTTACATGTATTAATCTTTGACTTATTGATCTTTGTTAACGTTAGTTAATAAAAATACAACTGTTCATTGTTAGTACATGTTCAATAATATTAACAGATAAAACTTTTGATTTTAATAATGTATTTGTAGGTATTGAAATTAACATTAACTAAGATTAATAAATGTTTTAGAATTATGTTTTATTGTTAGTTCAAGTTAACTAATGTAGTTAACTAACGTTGACAAATGGAACCTTATTGAAAAGTGTTACTGGTATTTTTCACCCATGATTTCTACAGGATCATCTAAAATATATATATATATATATATATATTCTCATTATTCTCACTACATAAGAAATGTGATTTTTACTTTATTGCTACCTTGATAGACAGTACTCTTTCTAATGAGCCTGTTGAAGTGTTCTTCATATGACTAATAAGCCATAAATGCTACCATCTGAATTCAGCTGAGAGTGGTAAAGAATATTTGATGGCGTACAATGACACTATTTGTTGTTTTATTAGCATTCAATGACGTGATGATGTGTCTCAACGCAATCAAACTTAATTAGACAATTAAAGCCTGCATGCCACCAGTCGATTATCATTTCAGTACTTTGTGCATGTTTTGAGAATTGCATTCATTGCATGTTAAGTTAAAAAAAGCTGGTTTTCTAGCAAGTACGTACGCAAGTGTGCGTCTGTGACATGATTGGGTCAGTATAAAATGTGTCAGTACTGAACAGTTTAGCTGCTCACCTGTGCTTTCTCTTTTGCGTTCGAGTGGTCTGATGTGTACATTTTTATCAGCTACCTGTTGGCTTTCTCATATTTCATCATTGTGAATATTGGTGTGCGTGCGTGTCGGGGAGGGAGGGTGGCGGGAGTGGGTTGTGGGGAATGCTGGGAGATTTTAATAACGCAGAAGCAGTGCAGTGAGATTTAATAAAAGAAGATGATGTGATTACTGAACCCTGGCTCTGAGCCACCTTCCCTCACAGCAATATCCGCTCTCTTTCTTTCTCTCTCGCTCATACACACACACACACACACACACACACACGCACAGCACCAACCCTTGCAATTATGTGTACATGTATGATTTACATACTGACTCCCTATATATACAAAGATGCACCAAAGTCTGTGGGATAAACCTTGCAACTATGACAGTAAGTGTTTGATTATGTAAAATTATGTGTTCGTGCATGGATTAGGCCCCCACACTATGATTTGGCTATAGATTTATGTAAAACTTTATTGAATTGACATCATGAACACAACTTGTTCGTACATATCGCCTGGGTTTTTTTCCCCTCGCACCCATAATTTCTTTCCCCCAAGATAGTTTCATCCTCAGTTAACTCTGGTTTTTCAGATCTGTCTGTTCAAGTATGAAATATATTGTTATTTATGTAACCATCATGTTTAACGTGTCTGTGTTTGCAGCGTTTTTTTTTTTTTTTTCAAGAACATTTTATCCCCTTTTAAAGTTTGTGGTGAAAGTCACTAAAACATGTCCCGATCACATCTCAACAATATGATTTCTCACTTATTTATTTTGGTTTCGTGAAGTATGACCCGGGAATGTTCTAGACAGGTTTCATGCGATGCACTCTTACGGTCAGTGGCTGAATGAATGTTGCTCAGGGATTTTAGAGTTGGACTTCTTTGATCTGGGTGGAGTAGGTGGTGATTTGGGTAATTTGGCATTTTTGGCAGATGGATTGAGACAGATTAGCCATAGCAGCTGCGTTTCGGACAGGATCATCATATCTGTGCAGATTAGAGGCTATAATGTGTGGACCTGGCTGGCTCTTCCTTCAGCAGATTTCTGATATGACACCTTCATCTCCTACACACACACAAGAACTGGGGCAATCCGTCTCTGCAACTGTCATGAAGTCTGTGTTATCCATCAAATGTGCCTTTCATCTGTTCTTCGCCTCCAACATGTTTTGTTTTCATCTTATCATGTGTGACAGCATCTAATAATTCAATTTGCCTCTTATATGTGTGCTTTTAATTTCATTAGTGGTCATTGCTTAAAGCAGGTTTCAGCTTTATTTACTGCTCATAAATGGGGTTTTTTCACAGCAATGCCATTGATGAACCAGTTTTGGTTTCCCAAAGAAACCTTTCAGTCAACAGTTCTTAAAATAACCATTTTTTCTTAGTGTAGAACGTTTTAAGAAATCTAAATAACCCTTTTTCCAATATAAAGAACCTTTTGTGCAATGGAAAGATTCCATGGATGTTAAAGGCTCTTCATGGAAACACTGATGCCAATAAAGATCCTTTATTTTTAAGAGTCTATTTAAGGTTAAGGATCTGAACAAACCCTTAAGCACAAGTATTAAAAGGGGTAGTTCTTGTCATAATGTTCATTTGTTGGGTGAACTATTCCTTTAAATGATCGCTTGTCCTGCACTGTGATAGAATGATGCATCAAATTGGGCGGCTTTTTGATGATTTTCAAAGAAAAAGGCTGAAAAGTCCATGTACACTGACGACCTGCGTTACAACAATATCATAGACTTGGCTTTTTTTGATATGGGACAGTAAGCAATCGCCCAGAACACCCTAACAACCACATAGCAACACACAACAGCCTAAAATCACGCCAGCATGTAAACGCCACATTTGACATGTAAAATCTTACTATTGTCCAGTTCAGGTGTTTGACAGTAACTTCACATAGGTCCATGCCACATTGTGGGTGAATGGTGACTGTTGCTTTGGCTTAATGAAATGTACATAAGGATTAGATTGTCATCGAGCGTCTACAGGTCCATCTGTGGGTACCTGTCAATAATTATGAGAGTACATGACGGCCGAATATAGGTGCTGGTAAATGTGTGTGTGTGTGAGTATGGTGTGTTTATTCGAGTGTGTGAAAAAGAGAGAGGAGAGATTAACCCCATGCTATCCTCAATCCCTGGTTATGAGTTTACAGCGTCTGTCTGGGCATCGCACTGTTTAAACAACAATCTAATTAATCCTGTCTTTATTAGTTTCACGGAGCTGGGGAGGGAGGACGGGAGGGAGGACAGGGAATTCTGGCAGAAAATATCAAGCGGTGAGGGAGGGGAGAGAGGAGGGAAAAAACGAGGGGTTTGGTGGGGATTGAAGAGCGAGAGTGCCTTTAAAATGAATTGTGATGTTGATGAGCCACGTCAAAGGAAAACACTGTTTAAAGAGAGGAATTTGCGGGCATTGGTAGTGGGACAAATGACCTTCTTAATGCATTTGCACACTTTTGCCCTGTAAGTCACTGTAACTGTTTATCATCTTAGAAAATCATTGATAAGTTTAAAACATTCACCAAAGCGCACAGTGCTAGCAACACCAAGATCACAGGTTCAATTCCCAGGTGATACACTGATAAAATGTACAGCTTAAATGCAGTGTAAGCCACTTTGGGAAAGGTTTCTGTCAAATGAATATGTGCATATAAAATGACCCTGTAAAGCCTGAAATATAATTTTTTTAATGTACGTTTTTTAACATTTAGACAAAAAAATGATATGGTGCTCAAACTCAAGGGATAAAAACACCTCGATTTCTGATAGCTTGTAATGTAAATCAATGAGATTTTATAACAGTAGAACAAAAAGCTAATTATATAAAATGCATATAAATATCAGTCATCTCTCTAGATCTCCCAATAATGCTTTAAAATCTTAGTTTTGGGATCAAAGGTTTGTAGATTTTATTGTCAGGGGCAAAACATATAATGCAATGATGATTGAGAGATGAACAAATAATAAACGCTCCTCAGAATCCTGATGGATCATATTTGATGCTCACATTTTAATATGATTTTCATAAATTAAAAAAAAAGACGTATGGATAATCAAGTTAATCTAAGTTGCGTCAGTCCGGTAAATGTTCATCATCAACTATTAATAAAACATCATCAAATAATAAAAAAACCCATTAAGGCCAGGATTAGGGTAGGATATTTAAGTAATTTAAAGCTTTTATAAATGTGCCTTAGAAAAAAAAACATTAGCTTACTGGTGTGCGTCATGAGACAAAACAATGGCACTGACATATTTTAAGATATGAGATATGATTGAGTTTAAAACAGCTCAAACATGCATTTTAGTCTGGGACTAGCTTAAGCCTTGTCTGTGAAACCGGGGGTAAAAGTTAGTCTTACGTTCTTCACTTAAAATCAGTAAAGATTTCACAGCAAAGATGTGTGTCGTGACCTAAAGGAGGACGTTTTTACAATTACACAAAAAAAGCCTCAACTATCAATCAGACGACAGAAGGCATGTAATAGATTGTGTATAAGTTTTGATCATATTGATACTTTAGAGGCCTTAGAAACTTGCGTATCAAAGAATACAGTGGGATTTATAGGGTTAAATACATTTTTGTTTTGTTGCTTGTGACATCTTGTGCGTTGTCAAATATTGCCACCCAGTGTCACAGACAAAACATTGCATAAAGTGAGCGTTCAGTGACACGTGCACGTGTGTGTGTGTGTGTGTGTGTGTGTGTCAGGTTGTTCGTGCGGAAGTGCAGTGCGTGCCTGCAGGCGATCGGGCGCTCGGAGCTCATCATGCGTGTCCTGGGGCAGGTGTATCACCTGGGCTGCTTCAGCTGCTGCGAGTGTGAGCGCCGGCTGCAGAGAGGTGATGAGTTTGTGCTAAAGGAGGGACAGCTGCTCTGCCGGGGAGACTACGAGAAGGAGAGAGAGATGCTGGCCGCCATCAGCCCGGCCCCTACCGAGTCTGGTAACCTTCTTGACCTCACTTGAAGGTTGATATTAAAGGAGAAGAGATGTTCAAATAGTTAAGAAACGACACAGTTCACCTTTAAGCCAATGCTCAGTTTCCCTCCGCAGTAAAGAGTGAGGATGAGGAGGGTGGCGGTGTCTCCGTCGGGGGGAAGGCTGGGGATGATGGGAAGGATCACAAGAGATCCAAGAGACCACGTACCATCTTGACCACGCAACAGCGTCGCGCCTTCAAGGCTTCCTTCGAGGTGTCTTCCAAACCCTGCCGAAAGGTCAGCAGTCACAGTACGCCTGTGTGCATTGTATGTGGAAGCAGCACTTACGTCCATCTCATGCATGCACTGTTGTTGCAGGTCAGAGAAACTCTTGCAGCTGAGACTGGACTGACGGTGAGAGTCGTGCAGGTGTGGTTCCAAAATCAGAGAGCAAAGGTAGGATGGCATCGTTTTCTGATACATTCTGAAAATCTTCCTGTTTGAAACACCATCTTATGATTTACAGAGGTAGAAAAAAGTAAAAAACAACATCTTTGTTCTATTGACCATCTTTTAGGGTGTGTGTTATGTCTAAGGTTTCAGGGAGTATAATTAAAATAAACTGAAAATCAAATAACAGATAGAAAGAAAGATAGAACTATAGACAGATAGATAGAGAGAACAATTAGCGAAGACAGATAAATAGATAGATAGATAAAATGACAGACAGACAGACAGACAGATAGATAGACAGACAGATAGATAGATAGATAGAGAGAACAATAGATAGATAGATAGATAGATAGATAGATAGATAGATAGATAGATAGATAGATAGATAGATAGATAGATAGATAGATAGATAGATAGAATGATAGAACGATAGAACGATAGATAGATAGATAGATAGATAGATAGATAGATAGAGAGAACGATAGATAGATAGATAGATAGATAGATAGAGAGAACGATAGATAGAACAATAGATAGAACTATAGATAGATAGAGAGAACGATAGATAGATAGATAGATAGATAGATAGATAGATAGATAGATAGATAGATAGATAGATAGAATGATAGAATGATAGAATGATAGATAGGCAGGCAGACAGACACATTTAGAAAGACGGGTACTAGCAATCAACAACACTTAAAGGGATTATATTCACTGCTATTGTGACTGCACGTTCTAGGCTAGGCGTTCTAGGCAAAGGCTAGTTTTATTATATGACTATTAGATGGGAATGTTGTTCCTGGACCAGAGCATTGTTGTGTGTGTGTTCAGATGAAGAAGATCGCTCGCAGACAGCAGCAGCAGCAGCAACAGCAGGAACAGGAGCAGATGGGCGGCACCAGGAGGGGCCCAAGCAGAGGGGGGCGCCAGAGTAACGATGACAGTGAGGGTAAGACACGGGCGGACGGCGGAGTGGAAGGACAACCGTGTGAAATGGCTTGATGAAAGGTGTAAACCCAGCTCTATCTCTTCACAGACGGCTCCAGCAGTCACGGACTGGATGGGTTGCTCTCATATTCCTCTCTGCCACGGCAACAACTGCTGGCTTTGGATCCGAACATATATGGCAGCGAACAATTCCGACACGGGCTCACGCCACCACAGCTCGGCCCCGAGCAGATGCACTCCTACGGTAAGGGCCTCCGACTGTATAAGCTTCGGCATTGCTTATTCTTTTTCGTTAACTGAAATGTTTTTGTTTGAACGCCGAATTGATTTCAGACTCAGAGACAGTTTTCCATGACTTGGACAGTGATGGAAGTCTCAGTCATCTTGGGGACTGTCTCTTGTCGACCGCAGATGGTGGAGTCCTGGCAGGGCGGATAGGAAATCCCATTGATCGCCTCTACTCGATGCAAAACTCCTACTTTACCTCATGACCCTGGTTCCACCTACCTAAAGCGCTCCTCCACCACTGCAGGGGGCAACAAATAGAGTCACACTGGAGGCGTCTTTCATCATCAGAACTAATTGAGTCCCTCAATCATATCTTAGTCGTGCCAATAAAGCTCTAACCAGTCAAACTAAGACATGACCAGACCCTAAAAATTCAATATGTCGTGGACAAAATAGGAATTCACTGGAATCTCATGTTTTATATCAAACATATGCACTATTTTTTTTTGTTCTGTATCGCGCAAAAATGTTTCGACAGTCATAGGTGCAGACATCAACAGGCAGCTGTTCATGAAGTCTAAGTGTTACCTCACCCTCTACTCACTGTAAAACTAACAAACTGATCAAGGCTGTATCCAAAATCTCCCCCTATATTCTCATTCAGTGCTTAAATGATGATGTGTTTTGTAGGCCAACCAAAAAGTTATCACCAATATGATTATTCTATTGGATTATTGCAGAAAATGCTCTGTGAGAGTTTATGATTCTTACACGTTTTGTTCATCATGATAATTTTTTGAAAATGTTGAAACCTAAATACAATCAGTGAAGGTAAAAATCTAAACGTATAAACAAACTACACTATGGTCACATGATTCACCACCTTTAAGCTTCCAAAAAAATACATCAGTCTTTGTTTTAAAAAACTTTTCTCTAAAAATCTGAGTTAGAATAGTTAGCAAGAGTGTGATTATAAAAACACAGAGGCTGTGTAAGCGGATTAGTGTGTAGAAGAGTTTACCCGTTCGGTGTGATGACGTTTAAAGGTGCAGTACGCGATTTTTGAGAAACCGAGCAGCACAACACACTTGTAGCAAATCAGAAGTAGGGGGCGTGTCCAATCATGATGAGGAGGAGAGAGTGAGCCAATAAGCAGTAGGGGGCGTGTCCACTCATGATGAGGAGGAGAGTGAGTGAGCCAATAAGCAGTAGGGGGCGTGTCCACTCATGATGAGGAAGAGAGTGAGTGAGCCAATCAGCAGTAGGGGGCATGTCCACTCATGATGAGGAGGAGAGTGAGTGAGCCAATAAGCAGTAGGGGGCGTGTCCACTCATGATGAGGAGGAGAGTGAGTGAGCCAATAAGCAGTAGGGGGCGTGTCCACTCATGATGAGGAGGAGAGTGAGTGAGCCAATAAGCAGTAGGGGGCGTGTCCACTCATGATGAGGAAGAGAGTGAGTGAGCCAATCAGCAGTAGGGGGCGTATCCATTCATGATGAGGAGGAGAGTGAGTGAACCAATCAGCAGTAGGGGGCGTATCCACTCATGATGAGGAGAGTGAGTGAGCCAATCAGCAGTAGGGGGCGTGTCCACTCATGATGAGGAGGGTGAGTGAGCAAATCAGAAGTAGGGGGCGTGTCCACTCATGATGAGGAGGAGAGAAAGTGAGCAAGAGAGAGATTTGAAGAAAGACTGTAGAAAGAGATGGCTGAGAGACATTACAAAAGAGAAAAGGTCAGATGAATATAAGTGGTAAAAGAAGTGTTATGATAAGGCAAGAGCTTTAGGACCCGTCTTAATATTAGAAAAGCTTTCCAGCGCTGAAGAGACTTGAGCGGGAAGGCCTGAAACAGACGCAGAGGTTGTGTTGTTTCTGCCCCATATGTGAGTAACATTGGTTTTGCTGTTTCGCAGAACCAAGATATGCGGTTGTTGTAATGTTAGCTTTAGTAACAGGACAGTTTTGAGTGTTATTGTTTGCCTGGAGCTGCTGGCGACTAACAACCAACTCTTGCGCGTTTTGGGGACGGAGCAATGAAGGGAGGGGAGTGTTTTATTTGGGTTGATTTCAAATATCAACAGTGTTTCTCAGAAATGGCTTACCTCTGTAGTCCCATTTAGCCACTTGTTAGCAAACGCCCTTTTCAAGACAAAAAAAAAACTATTAATGATGTATTTTATGTTGTAGAATAAAACGTCAAATTGAGCTTATGTTAACCACAGACCTTATTTCAGGTATTTAACCAAAAACCCATTGACTTTTAGGATGATGGAACTGGAAGTGCTAAAATGCTAACTCGTGTCTGGGTTTTGGCCGACAAAATTATGTCATCCCTGCAGCACTCTATTCATTACATTACTCCACTGATATTGTCCACTGAACGAGTGAACGAGACCGAGTGAGACGGAAGTTCTGTCCACTGTGGTTTTAAACAGCACTACAAATGGCTGTGTCCCCTCAAATAATTAAAGGATATAGGAGTGATTTCTGACACAGCCCAAGCCTATTTCCACTCTCTTCTTATTGCTTTGCAATCTTTATGACCTTCCTTATGTAAAGGAATCAGCTTTTATTTAAATCTAACGTGAAAACCAAAATAGTCTAGCATGCTGGCTAGAAGTCAATGTACATTAATATTTCTTGTCAAGTAAAAATGTATATTAAAGGTGCACTCAGTAGTTTTATGTATGTCAAGCTGACCGATATAGCAGTTGTCTTACACTGACACCTAGTGGCGTGGATGCAGCATCACACAAACACAAAAGTTTGAAGTAGGGATAGTATAGTTAGCTAAAACCATAAAAAAATAAAAAAATAAAAAATTTTGTAGCTTGAAATAAAGTAAAATATTATCAAGCTGCCAAGGCAACATTTTATTTAGTTTAACTTGACAGGCTAAAACTAAAACTGAAATAAAAAATAATAAATACTATATAGACTTATTTTTTTAAAAAGCTAATAAAATGGGGAAACTTTTATTTTATTTTGAAGACTGTTGATTTTTTTTGAAGTGTAAAACTCTTAATGAGAAAAAATTCTGAGTGCACCTTTAACATTTTAAATTCCTTTTCACAAATTAGAAATGTTGACAGCTAGTGCAGTATTTTTTAGAAAGAAATTTAATTTGGAATTAATTTGTTAGGTTTTTAAATACTGGCAGTTCTTCAGAAAGAGATTTATTGTTTAATGTTTCAAGCCGCCTTAACTGTGCATTAGACAATTAAAGAGACAAAATATTAAAATAGTACACCATAAAATAATGAAATGTCTGTAAGATAATGAAAAATTGAAGTAGATATCTCAAAGAAAAAAAAAATAGTGAGGGAGTCTTGATTATGCTGTAATTTAATATTTCATTTAACAAAACCACAAATGAGATTATTTAATTTAAATCTCAGGTTTTTAAACAGTATAACATTTGGACACAGGGTACATTTTCTCTGATAAAAAAGTGAGAAATGTGAAAACTATAAAGGGCCTTGATTTATATACCGTAGCAAAAATGGTGGTACGGCGACTATGATAAACGTGGGTTTTAGATTGTTAGGCATCAGGTAAAATGTAGGGATGTGCTCTAATCTCCAAACTGAGATGAGGAAATAATCAGGGTTATTGCTATTACAGGGTTAGTTAGCCTACAGTTACAGGGTTGATCATAAATATGACATCTAACTCTTTGGTACTGACAGGAAAAAATAGCACAAAGTATTAAGAAGACCCCCTAAATGTTACAGGACGTGTACATTTGGCAAAGTGTTGCTAATTGTGCTTTATTGTAATATACTAAATGTGTTGGTCATATGACTGTTGTTGTAATTAGCACTATTGTTATTCGTGTAGTTATTTACTTCACCTCTTTTTACTCATTATGTTCTTGTTGACTATTTTTATTGGCAACAATAGCATTGGAATATTTATGTTGCAGCATGATGATTATGTGAAATGTATTATTTATATTGAAGAATGTACAGTAACTCAATCTGCTTATGAAAATCCTGACTGGAATGTAGTTTCTAGTACACTGGACATGACTTTCTTGTAAATCAAGTGTGCAGCTGACTGCTCACATATTCATGAACCATTTTGTGATACTGGACTGTTTTATTTAGAGTGTTATAATATTTCTCCAAAGGACTGCGGTGATGACAGCTGTTGATGGGGAGATGAATGGTGCGTCTTTCTGTTTCTTTTAGTGTGATGACTTTCAGTGAACGTGTTTCTGTGAACAGTGTTCTCTGGTTTTTCAATATAACTCGTCATTTCAAACATTGACGCTCGGCTGTGTGATTTATGGCTCGTGCACTCTGAGAAGTATGTGATTCTGGTAAAACAGTTACATTTCTTTCCGCTTTTGATAATGGACCGAATGAAAGATCTGTTCAACTCGGTGGTCAAAGGCTCAGAACCCTGTGTCCTCCCTCCCGTTTAACCAGCGGTCAAAGCAATCCTAATCTAATGCCTCCCTACAGTCTTTTGTTCCTGGACGCAGGGAACCGGTGGGCATGTGAGGGGGAGATATTACATGTCTGCATTCTTTGGTTTAATATTATACTGTGACGCCAAGGTAAGGGGAAAAACATTCAAACGATGACTAACAGAGAACAAGAAATACCATTTATAGTTGACATAACGGCATAAATTAATTTTATCATTTAGCATTTTCATGTATTGATTGCATTTTAATTGCCACAGTTTGTGTAAACAGCTTGTAACAAAACTTTTAAAAAAAGAGACCTTCCCCAACTTCCTAGGTTGTCTATAAAAGCCTGTACAATGATTTTTATGTGAAGGACTGTTACGGTTATGCGCGATCCCGGTGAGCTTCTCTTCCTGACACATCAAAGCACTGTACAAAGTTCAAGTCAAGATAATGCCGAAAGAGCCATTCTGTGCTGTAATGTCAATGTGTCATGCAAACAAAATGGATTAATTCAAACTATAGTCTCACATAGCCAGATTTATCTCAAATAGCCTATACTTTATAATCAAACTATTATAACAGTTTGAGCATGAGCAATAAGTTGCTGGCTGCAGTTCACTTAACGACCACCGGTGTCGCTAATAACAAGGGTTTCTGAATTCTACATATAGACCCTTTAACTGAAGTTAAACATATATTATCATAATAATTATGTTTCCATTGCAGTAAAGAATGTTAATATAGATCTCAAATGAATCCATGTTTCAGTGACAGGTTAAGCTAAATTTATAAAAGACTTTATAAGACTTATAAAAAGATATTAAGACATGTAAATACTCGCATATGTTAAAAAGAAAACAGCATGTTCATTGTTCATCTAAAAATAATTACAGAATTTAATATTTTCCTCACTAAGTCTCCTAATTAGAATTCTGATTTGAATAGAGGTTCATTTTTTTTCTTCTTAAAAAATATAATTTAATATCTTTTTATATTGGTGTATGAAAAAATGTTGTTTTTTTGGATTTAAGGATTTAACAGTGAACCAAAATGGTTTGTTGGTAGGACACAATCTTCAAAAGAGCAGAGAGCTGTAGAGAAAAAAACTGAAATGCATTTTTTTTTATTGCAACTTCATGTTTTAATATCATGGAAACCTTTTAAAAATGATTTCTCTCATAAATAGTGTGAAAAGTTACAAAAACAACAAAACAAAAAAATCTAATATCACATTACACAGTGTGTGGTGTGTGGTGTGTGTGTGTGTGTGGGGGGGGGGTTCTTTTCTTGCATCTTTTCAGTGCAAAAGATTTAGGTCTGTTCTTGTTCTTGTGTGTCTGTTGCAGTTCTTCAAATATAATATTTCCATAATCCATTTCTTCCCAGTATTATTGAGTATAATACACCTGTGCTACTGTCCTCATTAGACAGAACAATGGCGGAAACATCTATGTGGGCTGAGGCGCAGCATTTGCTGTTGGAAAAAAAAGTTTTTATATATATATATATATTTAAATGCATTGTAATCTCTGTAATAAATTCAAGCTGCATGTCAGATTTTAGCTTTATATAAACACACATACTTCACTGCTTACCTATTCCTGAAAGGTCGACGGTCTCAACACAGACAAGGAAACGGGTGAGGTTAGGTTGACACGCTTCGGCAGAGCTCTGGTTCTCTCGCAGACAGCTCTCGAACGCAGAAAACTCACCCGCACAGTCTGTTCGGATCTTCCTTATCACAGGACTGCATGGAGATGCAAGAAAAAGTGGGGGAAAACATCATAAATAAAGCCCTTTGTATTTGAATCCGGGTAAATAAACAGTCTTAAACACATCATTATTGTTTCATCAGTTTTAGGGAAAAGTAAACTCTCATTAGGTATTTAATTTGTCTACAAACAATGGATATTTTGTGTGTGTGTGTGTGTTGCAGTGGATATACTGTACAGCTCAGGGGAAATCATTTTAATTTATTCAGTTTTACTTATGTCATGAACATTTCTACCAGTATCACATCTCAAACAATGCATTATGTTTAATAGTATTAGGTGGTGGCGAAAGTACAAATTTAAACATATTTTTAGATACAATGGCAGACTCCGTTGTCTTCTTAATATTTCATATGTATGTATAATTAAATAACAGGAATTTTTGGAGGAAAAAAAAGACAAAATACAGTTTAATGGAAAATGAAAATATAAAATATTCTGTTCCCAAGTAATTAGGATTAGCTTGATGTTTTAATAAGCTAATCATAATTAGTTTAAATAAGATGTCTCGTATTTCATCTTCATATTTTATTCTGTGTGATGGCATAACTGTGGGGTAGTTAAATTAAATGATATATTTTATGAAGGCAGTTTTAATGTGACCTACGTATAACACAAATCTTTTCGTTTTGATACAACTCAACCCCTGGGACAGAAGAAACGTGTTTGAAGTTGAAGAAACACATTTACATCATTTTGTGATATAAATAAGAATAAGTAGCTTTGCACAGCAAAGAAATGGAAATGCATTTGTCTGCCAGCATGACATTTGGACATACTGTGATGAAGTGCACTGTGCCACCTTCAGCTTCAGGTCTAGACACTTCTCTTGCCATGATGCTGGATGAGACACAACACAGCCCCCATATTCCTCCAGCTCCTTCTGGCAGTATTTGGTTGTGATGGCCATTGCTGCCTCCCTGTCATTATGCAGTTAAATATGTTTTATTAGCCTAAATGCAAATTACAATAAATGATCAACACTGTAGGAGGTGACCGACTAATGCGTTCAACGACAGACTGTCAAATAAAGTTTTAGAGAATGTTGTTATTACAAATTAAACATTCTAGTTCATACAATGCACCGTTCATTTTAGATAATGAAGTTTAAACATAGCTTGGTTTGCTATCAGGATGCTGATGTCATCGTATTACAGCACAAGCATGACAAATGTAATATAAAACAAGCATTTAACACACAGCTGTCTATCAGCACTACTTACATGTTGAACACCTTTGATTTTCACTCGGTTTCCTGAAGGTTACTCTCGACGGCACATCACGCAGAGACACGCACACGTGCAAAGGGAACGTCCGCGGCGCGCTCCCGCCGGAGCAATTCGATTGGTCAATGTTTACACTTACCGTGATCTTATTGGTCGTTTCCCTGGTAGCGTGAAAATATGGGCGTGGCTTTGCGCTACACACTTCTTTAAAAGAACATTCATTTTTATTTACATTTCATCGCATGCTTACTTTACTGTTCATCGTCATGCCTTTTCTTTACTGGAGTTACATTTCAGGAAAATAATTCGATTTAAATTAATATTTGCATTTGATATACTGAAGTTCCCAAGAAAAACAATAAAAAATAATAATAATCATATTCTCATTCATACAAGAGGAAAGCAGATTATGTGCCATCATCAGAGGGGTCTTCATCACTTGTTGTGATGTCAAAACCCCTGGTTGTTCTATTTTAGTAGCTACAAGTAGCCAAAATTTAAGAAATGTATTTGTTTCAAATATAAAATGGGAGAGGACGCCACCTATCTATTAATATATAATTTTTTATATAATATTTGCATTTAATATCATTAAACGTTACAGTTTGTTTAAAGTCATCTATAAAATGAAATAAAAAATAGATTGGAGTTAGACTATTTTATTTATGTGCATGGAACGTCCTTAATAAAAATCAATTATCGTGTAATATATGCTTTTTCTACTACTATCGTGTTGTTTTCCATTTGAAATCTCCTGATAACATTTTCTGTCAACTCGAAAAATCTCCACGCAAAGATTATTTACCGGATGTTGCGTCACCGGCGTACGTGCTTGCGTACGCGGAAACTGTCGTATGTGTCTGATATTTTTCAGAAATCTGCAGAGTGGCCAGACAACAGGCCGGTGCGAAGCTGACTTTTTACCATCAGCGCCTGCAAGGAGGAGGTGGAGAGTAGGAGGGTCGACGGGGGAAGGCACACTCTAGAATGGATGAGGCTAAAAAAGAGGGAAATATGGCCGCAGACGGCGTTGATGGGCCGGGGGGGACGCGGACGCGCGCACCGAGCGATGAGCTGGTGAGATCAGTGTCTCTCCACAGCCGCAGATCACGCGTCCTGCACGGTACGGTGTTCCCGTTCCTCCTCTTCTACCCACTCTGCTTATATACGTGGTTTGGGGTTTACGGGGCTTCCGAGTACGCTGAAGCCGGCCTGCTGGCGCTCGCCGCTCTCGGGATCGCGCACGTCCTGACAGTGCTCTCTGGCTACTGGTCCGTGCACGCGCACTGCTGGCTCACTTGCTCAAAGGTGATAAATGACACATAAAACACATATGTGCAATATAAGCATTGTTTTGAAAGACTAACACATTTGGGTAACCTTTTTTGGGGGGGTGGGTTCACTGGGTTGACTAAGTCAAAAATCCAAACATATGTTGGAGTATCTCATAATAATGCACAGTAAACTGACTGTAATTATGCTATTATATTTCAAACAGGAGTCTGATCCAGCCAAAGCCACATTTGCAAAAGTTATACCAACACCCAACAATGGTTCAGCTGAATTAGTGCCTCTTCTGAGGGATAAGGTGAGAGATTTGTTCCTGTGGTGTTTAGGAGTCACATTTGTTATCCTCAAAATAGACCCAAGACAATAAGCGTAACCATTTCAATTAAATGAATGAATGTAGTATATTTTGTAATATTTGATGTAACTTTCAATTAATACAGTTTACAGTTTAAAAATAGCACAAATGTTTTTCATAAATAACATTGCATAGAAGGCATATTTGTGCCATCTGATGGGAGAAGTGAAGAAAATCATATAATTCCATAACCAGTAGATGCCTGTATAGTCCTAAATGAACACAACGTATTCCCTAGCTGCTTATAAGATAGTTTTCTGACAAAAATTCTTACTTTTATTAGGTTTTGCATTTGGATATAAGCCTATATTTAGACATTATCGATGAATATTTCATCATGGTTGAGTTGATTGTACCCTAAAAACTGCTCCGTATTTTATACAGAGTATTATACAAGTGAAACTCGGAAAATTTGAATATTGTGCAAAAGTTACAATTTTGATGATTATGGCTTACTGCTTATGAAAACCCCAAATTCAAAATCTCAGAAAATTAGAATATTACATGAAATCAATAAAAAAAAGAATTTTAAATACAGAAATGTCGGCCCTCTGAAAAGTATAATCATGCATATGTATATAGTTATATATACTAAATATATTAGTTTCACCTTTTAATTTGAATTATTGAAATGCACAAACTTTTGCACGATATTCTCATTTTTCGAGTTTCACCTGTACAAATGCTTTGTATTTGGAAATAAATTAAATCTTAATTATATATGATTTTCCAGTATTTAGATTTTCAGAAGTTCTTATCTGTAAATCATGAACACCTGGACAAATCATGATAATTCATTGGTCAAAAGGTGTTGAAACCCCAAATGTAGGTTAGATGAAAAAAAATGTATATGAAGTGTTTTTTGTTTTTGTGCAGGATGAGGATGGAGTGGAAAGCCTGTCCTTTGAGTTCCAGAAGATCCGTTACGTGTACGACAGCAAGGAGAAGAAGCGCTTTCTGCAGGTGGGGTTTCCGATCAACTTTCCCATGAGTCATTTCCAGGACTGGAGAGGCTACCAGGAAGAGGCTCAGCTACGGGCTGCAGAGAAGCTCTACGGCACCAACCGTGCAGAGATGATGGTGCCGGACTTCCTGGAGCTCTTCAAGGAGAGAGCCACAGCACCCTTCTTTGTCTTCCAGGTACGTCTGCGGCGCATGTGGCTTTATATTACTGATATGCAGTAGGGCTGCACGATATTGGAAAAAAAATTACATTGCGATATTTTTTTCCCAACGATATATATCGCGATATTGCGAGCCATCAATCCAGGCTAAAGTCAATAATTACCATTCCATGTTATTAATAATTTCACTAATAAGCAAGCTTCATTACAAGTGACAAAAAGGCCACTTAATATTTTATTCCAGAAACATATTTCTCTCAGAATTCGGTGAACGTTCTACACAGGACCTAACGTTCTTCGGGTTCTAGGACCCGAAAAATTATGTTTTCTGTGCTGATTCAGTGACGCGTTCATGTAAATGGCACCTAGAACCAGCAAAAGTAATGATTAATAATATGTAAAATATTACAATGAGACATTTTATTTGTTTATTAATAAACAAGTGTTTTCTGTAAAGATGAAGTTGACAATACTGACTCGCGATCTTCGCAGCAGTGATCGGGAGAAATGCACTTTTCATTCAGATTAATTTTTTTTTTTTTTTAATGGTTCTTCTGTAGATAATAGTTATATTTATATTTTTTTATTATTATTGTTATTTTTAGGTGTGTGAGGCGAGTAGGCTACCTTTTATGCTGAGTTTCGGTTCATGGATGATAGCTTAATCTCCAGTTCAGGCGCTGGCTGCTATATTTAATTTTTAAGCTATTTATTAAATCCAGGAAATTGGATAATGAAATACTGATTAAAATTAAGATACAATTAATACAAAACGAAATTCGTTTTAAAGAAAGGCTTTGTGCTTTCTGTTTGAGGTCTCTGTGAAAGTTTTAAAGCAGTCTTTTAGTGCCGCTTTCATAACGGTCGCGTGACGCGTCCGTAATGTCATGTAACATTGTTTTTTCCTCATAAATGCGAACATGAAACGACTTTTTAAAAAAAGACAACCATCCACAACTTTATAACACTCCAGCAAAGTAGCCTACCTCTTTTTGGTCAACATCCTCCTTTTTGTAGACGAAATAGGCTAGTCCCAAATAGCTGATTTTGACTTTTTTTGCGGCGGATCCTCTTCGTCGCGCATTTTTAGCTATAGGATTGCCAGTGAATGTTGGCTGTGAGCGGTGAGCGCGGCACAGCGAACCAATCACTGTGCAGGCACACGGAACGCGTATGTCACCCCAGCAAAAAGCCATACAACAAACTCGTGTTTTACTGTGTGCTACCGTTCTCTTACACTATGGGTGCTATAACGTTACCCGTCACATCGCATGTTCCGGCGATGTGACTATCGGTCATTCGCACATCGCGATGTCGATGTTAAAACAGAATATCGTTCAGCCCTAATATGCAGTGCTGCTGGGTAGATTACTCACAAATTGTAGGCGGTTACAGATTGCAAATTACATGGAGAAAATTGTACATGTAATGTTGTCTATTACCTTTTAGGTATTATATTTTAGGTAAATTAAATTACATTTTAGGTAATGTATTCTGACTACTTTTTGATTACTTTTGACCTAATTTTGAAAGACAAAAACCTTACAAGGGCAATAATACATGGTACTACAGAGAATACAGAGATGACTCACTGAGAATTCAAATAATTATTAAATATTTATCAGGAGTTGATTAGATATGCAATGATGAGAAAACACTCTTTAAAAGTGTAAATTCAGTGGTCAAGTGCTGTTGCCTCTCCTTCATGTAATTACAGCCACTTGACTTGTGGCTGGTGGGTGCAGTTTCACAAATCTTGAAGACTGATGTGTGTGTGTGTATAAATATATATATATATATATATATATATATATATATATATATATATATATATATATATATATATATATATATATATATATATATATATGATAGGCTTTTTTTAGAAAGGAAAATGAAAGAATTAAAAAAGAAGAATTGAAGATAATTAATAAATTATGTATCATTTAATAACATTGTGTGAATATGTAATCAATAAAAATGTAACTGTAGTCTGGTTACTTTAAAATGCAATCTAATCCAATTACAAGTACTTCATTTTTGGAAGCTAATTACGTAATCCATATTACATATGATGTTACTACTCATGGCTTTGTTCTCCTGCAGGTGTTTTGTGTGGGTCTGTGGTGTTTGGATGAGTACTGGTACTACAGTGTCTTTACGCTCTTCATGCTTGTGGCGTTTGAAGCGTCTCTGGTGCAGCAGCAGATGAGGAACATGTCAGAAATCCGCAGAATGGGGAACAAACCTTACATGATTCAGGTAACTGCGACGGCTTCCAGCTCCAGTTTTTGATCATCTGTTGTGTAATGCCCATGTTTGTCTACTAACTCTTATCGGAATGTTCTTTATAAAGCACACAGTGCTGGTTCTGCCTTCTGATTGGTCAATGCAGCATTCCATTTGTGATATCATCCACAATATAGTAACATGCACATGCCATATTTATAAAACATTCTGTTATTGTATGCTTGCCAGGGTCTATAATATTTTATTGACAGTATGGTGCTCAAAGAATATGCTTAGTAAAATAATGTTTTATGTAGTAACTATTGTATAAATGCATTGCATAGTGTTAGGGGTTAACGGTTTCAGGACCCGAGGACCAGATGTTTGAAAGTAGACCCGGAGTCAGAATTATAATAAATTGAAGAAAGTTTTGCTGAAGATAGTTTGCAGTTTCATCAGCAGAAGTTCAGCTTCAAGACTCACACAGGAGTTCGTAGGCCGCCCCGCTTACAGTTACGAAGATCACAGCAGTTATACCCTACACCAAGGTCTAAGCTACGTCATTGCTTACAGGCTGAATGATTCTGATTGGCTAAGAAATTGATAAACATAGTAATTTTCCACACATATACAGATAGATCTGAAGCATATCTCCATCGATTATGCAGCTGACATTCGGACCCTGAAGTTAGGCACGTCGTGACCTTCCAGTTCCCAGATTTGGGTTGCTGGCCGCCAGCCTGTCCCGAACAACAACTCAGTCAATCTCCAGTAATGCCAGTGGTTCCTTAACCTGTAACCAAAAAGACTAACACACACACACCGACACACAGCTTTTCCAAGGTTTGGCCAGATTTGGCCAGGCTCTAACTATAAACAGGAGAGTCATCTCAAAACATCAAGATAATATGTTCTTTCTCTAAAGGAGATCTACACTTTAATCTAGCTGGAAAGTAAGGCTTTAACAAAGAAATGGTCCCTTAAACTATTGGCTTCAATGACCCCTATATGTTTTAACACGTTGAAGACCAAAACACAAAACAAGTCCCTATTTCATTTCTGAAAGTCAGGCTAAATAAGCAAGTACTGTCAGATATCAAATACAGACATTAAAGAATACATGAAAAGAACATTTCAGTAATCACAATGGTAACTTCTATAACAAAGTAAAATCTCCAGAGAAGTCATTCAACTTATTTGATATTTTGAAAGGAAAAACGTTGATTAATACCTTGATTATAATCACTCATTACATATACATTGAAGCAGCAGTGGATTCCAATCCACCTCCTTCAATGGTAACTATTTTATGAAAGTAATCTCTTGCCTTATTGCTTAATTAATAAACCGAGATTTAGAATAAGAGTAATATGTATAATTTGAGCTTTTTCCACTTGTAACAGGTCTATCGAAACAGAAAATGGAGGCCTGTATCCAGTGATGAACTAGTCCCTGGAGACATTGTCTCAGTTGGTGAGTTTTATGTATTCCTGATTTGACTGTAAAGCGCTTTGGATGTACAGTAGTACATTGTAAAGCGCTATATAAATGCCTCATTCATTCATTAATCTGTCTCAGGGTTTTTCCTGGGTCAAAAATGGGCTTTGGTGGTGGCGGACGAACACACACATTCACACACACAGTATAAAGTACTCTACCCATGTGAACTGTAAGCCCAGTACTGACAATACATCCAAAATAAATGCCAAGAGAAAGGTTGTCAAATTAATTGTCCTATTTATTCATGAAATAAATGACAATCACTGTCAGGACCGATCATAAAACAAAGTGCTTAAAACAAAATTCTATTTAAAAATCTGTAAATGTATCTGTAAAAAGTCACTAAGTGACTGATTTGAAAAGTTAGTGATAAAATGAAAAGTAATACATTACATAAAAGGTGTCAGGTCTATTATTTTGAATTTACACTCCAAGACGTAATGCACAGATCACATGACATACATTGTTTTGTTCTGTCCATTGCTATGGTTATCACTCACTGTCAATCGGATTCAGTCGCGCATTTAAATACGATCGTCAGTCCAGAAACTTTGCAATGTGTAGTTAGCAGCATGAAAAATGTATATATACAGAAACACTCAAGCTGTCAATTTCAGGTACACAAAGCTGCAGTTTTGCGAAAACTCATGTTATAGTCAATGAAGCTGTGTAATGAATCTCTTATTGACATTGTGTTTACACTTTGTTGGTTATAATGAAAGGATTTGCGAGCGTGCAGAACTCGCGCTGAACAAAAACTGCCTGGGCAGATACGGACTAACTTAAACACACCTGATTTGCGTTCTCGCGGTCAGATATGTCTGTAATGGCCTCAACGCTGCAAAAACACATAGTAAATAGAAAGCATTTTAAAGGGATAGTTCACCCAAAATGAAAATTCTGACATCATTTACTAACCCTTAAGTTGTTCCAAACCTGTACGAGTTTCTTCCTGAAAAACCTGAATGTCCATCAACTGTCTGGTTACCTACATTCTTCTGCTAAACACAAAAGATATTTTGATGAAGAAACTCATACAGGTTTGAAACAACTTTAGGCTGAGTAAGTCAGAATTTTCATTTTGGGTGAACTATCCCTTTAAAGCAGCCAGCTATCAGCAGGTGTCGTCAAATTAAATATTTAATGATCAAATTTTTGGCTGGATTCATTAAGAAAAAGATTCATTATGTGGCAGGCCAAATATTTTCAATGCTGGAAAAACCCTGTGTCTATAACGGCATTCGGAAGCTCCAAAGATATTTGTACACTTATTTTTTTATACTATTACTCATACTTTAAAGAAGTTTGTATATACACTGCTATTCAAAAGTTTGGGGTTTGTTTGTTTTTTGAAAGAAATGAATACTTTTATTCAGCAAGGATGCATCAAACTGATCAAAAGACAATAAAGATGGTTTTTTTTTTTTGTGCTGTTTTTCTATTCATCTAAGAATCCTGAAAAACACATATCATAATTTCCACTAAAATATTAAGCAGCACAACTGTTTTCAACATTGATAATTATAAGAAATGTTTCTTCATCATATTAGAATTATTTCTGAAGGATCATGTGACACTGAAGACTGGAGTAATGATGCTGAAAATGCAGCTTTGCTTCACAGGAATAAATTACATTTTAATATATACTCAAATAGTAAACTTTATTTTTTATTGTAATATTTCACAATATGAATAAATGCAGCCTTGATGAGCATAAGAGACTTCTTTCAAAACCATAAATAAATCTTACAGACTTTAGTTTATACTGTTAAAAATGATTTGGCTTCTGGTTGTCACATGTTTCTAGTACTGACTTCATACATCCAGTGAAAATCCAAATGCTAATCTAACATTCACTAGCATGTTAACGAACATGGATTTGTCGTGTCGTCACAGGACGGTCTCCTCAGGATAACCTGGTTCCCTGTGACGTGCTGCTACTGCGAGGCCGCTGCATTGTGGATGAGGCCATGCTCACAGGAGAGTCTGTGCCTCAGATGAAGGTGCGTCTGCTCAGAATCAGCGGCAAACCTCAGCTAAATCTGCTGTCTGTAACTGGCCATGTTGTGTCTGTAGGAGCCTGTGGAGGATCTGGACCCTGACAGGATCCTGGACCTGCAGGCAGACTCTCGACTTCATATCATCTCAGGTGGCACCAAAGTGGTTCAGCACAGCCCGCCTCTCCGAACCAGTGCTGGACTGAAACGTTAGTACTCACTCTAATGCCTAATAAACCTTAGATTTATTAAAGATTTATTAAAGTGTAAAGTCAATGATTTTCAATCTGCTCTGTATTGTGTTGGTAGTATATGTAAATGAACAACGTTTACTCGTTCTTCGTGTTACCTCTGTTTTCTTGTATCCCTGTCCACGGACAGTCGGTGGCGAGGGCGTTTTGCTTCGGGTGGAACTGACAGAACGGCAGTTTCTTTCAGTTTTTCCCCATTCGATTGGCCTAAAACACCGTGTTCGTGGTCATACAGTCCGAAGTTGACCACAAACACAGAGGTTTTTCAGATTTTCCGTCCCGGCATTCTCTCCGTATTAACGATTATTTTCAGCCTTTAGTCACTGCCTATAACGCACTTGATCCTTCACTGGAAACCGAAAGTAACTTACTCCCGCTAGACTTGTACTCTTTGAGTTCTTGCACCCGGGATCAATACAAGTCGACACCATTATGACTAAAAGTTTGCTAGGAAGTATTTCCTACTAAAGCAAGGCGGTGTTTGACTCTGACTCTCTTGAACAAGAAAAAAATGTCGGACGGGACTTGATTGGATTGTTGGATGGTTGTTGTTTCCTGTTGCTGTGATGTCATGTGAATGACAGGTTGATCCCGCCCTCAAGCCTTACCTAAACACATTATCAGGGAAGAGAAGAGATGAGCTGCAAGAGAGAGGAAAAGTTATTTTGATTGAAGATTAAGAGGGCATATGAATTAAAAAAAAATTTATTTGCACGGATAAATAATTTATAACGAAAACAAGAATTGTTAATTTTGATTTCATGGTGGTTTTAATAGTTTTAAGTGGTTAAATATGATTAATATCACAGTTTAAAATTGGTAAATGTAATTATACTCCCTTTTTTTCTGTCTTTTCACAGCTGTAGACAATGGCTGTGTTGCTTATGTTTTGCGGACGGGATTCTACACTTCTCAGGTGAGGCGCTTGATCAAGTCATTTGTTTGGACATTTTGCCACTATTTATGTGGAGGACTGTGGAATATTAACAGGAAACAATTAAGAGAAGAATGAGGGATGGGGTTGGAAAAATGAGTCGCAACCACACAAACCCTCTCCTTTAATCTTGTGTCTTAAAAATGTCTGGACCTTTGTTGTTTTTTAGGGCAAATTATTGAGAACGATTCTGTTTGGCGTGAAGAGGGTAACGGCCAACAACCTGGAGACCTTTATCTTTATCCTTTTCTTGTTGGTTTTTGCCATTGCAGCAGCTGTGTATGTTTGGGTCGAGGGTGAGTCACATTCATCTGTAAAATCTCCTTTCACTGGGATGGGCAGGATAGTTGACTAGTTGTCCAAAAATCAACTGGTTGATTAGTCTTTATTTATTTATTTTTAGGAGAGGTTTTTATTTTATTTTGAAGAGGATTAATACTTTTAGACACTAAAACCTGCTCCAAAATGTCACCGAGAATGTCTCTCCTTTAATAACTGCTTAATTACTTTTAAGATAAGTTAAATATTTCAACTTATTAAAGCCTGGAATCTCTGTTTAGTTCAGTTGTGTGCTGTGTCTTGGTTGTCTTTTAACTCAAGAACTGTGTGAACTGCCCTTAAAAAACCCACCTGATCTATGTTTTTTGCTAATTTAAAAGTATTTTGTACTCTTTACAAGCCCTTGTGGGATATTTGTACATTCCACGCATTTTTTTTTTCCTTCCATTTCTAAAATTTGTTTCAATTTTGGAATTTCAGTACCATTGAAAATTTAGAGTTGGTAAGATTTTTTTTAAATGTTTTTTTTTAAAGAAGTCTTATTATGTTAACTCAGGCTACATTTATTTAATGAAATCTACAGTAACAACAGTAATATTGTGAAATATTATGACAATTTAACATAACTCTTTTCTATTTGTATATATTTGAAAAAATAATTTATTCCTGTGATCAAAGCTGAATTATCAGCAATACTCCAGTCTTCAGTGTCACATTATCCTTCAGAAATCATTCCAATATGATGATTTGATGCTCAAGAAACATTTCTTCTCATTATTATCAGTTAAAAAAGTTATATTTTTCTGTAAACCAAGATAAAAAAAAAAAATCAAGACACTTTGATGAATAAAAAGAATAGCATTTATTTTAAATATAAATATTTTGTAACATTAGAAAAGTCTTCACTGTCACTTTTGATCAGTTTAATGCATCCTTGTTAAATAAAATAGTTAATTTCTTAAAATCTTACTGACCCCAAAATGGTAGTGTGTATCTTAATTGCATAAAAGTGCTATAAAATTGCTCGCATATCACATCATTGTTTTAGTGTTTTATCTGTGATCCTGGTGGAGAGTTAGATATAATGTCTCATACTTCACTCTCTGTGTCTTTCAGGGACGAAGGACCCGAGCAGAAACAAGTATAAGCTGTTTCTGGAGTGTACTCTGATCCTCACGTCAGTAGTGCCTCCTGAATTACCCATAGAGCTCTCACTGGCTGTTAACACATCTCTCATAGCGCTGGCCAAACTCTGTGAGTGAACATGATCCTCATGACTTAATCGCACTATTCTCTCCCTTCTCAGACGTACCCTCTAATATTCTTCTCTTACAGATGTGTTTTGCACAGAACCTTTCAGGATCCCCTTTGCTGGGAAAGTGGAGATTTGCTGTTTTGACAAGACTGGCACCCTGACAAGCGACAGCCTGGTAGTTCGTGGCGTCGCAGGGCTCAGGTAAAGCCTGCAGTCTGGGCTCTGAGCTTTTAGGTTGTAGAATGCTGTTTTCAATCTAGTAAATTACAGAACTGTGTGTGTACAGAACAATATTAAGCATTAAAAGGTGAACTGACAACTGAATTTAGTGTGTATGTGGCCTATCACGACTTCCACTTCTGAGAACCCTGGAAATGTGAAAATATTCCATTGTCTATTTCTGTTCCTCCTTTCCTTAGAGATGGGAAGCAAGTGATGCCTGTGTCAGAGATTCCCGTGGACACTCATCGGGTGGTGGCTACGTGTCATTCGCTGGTCACGCTAGATGATGGACAGCTGGTGGGGGATCCGCTGGAGAAGGCCATGCTGACCGCAGCGGACTGGACGCTCACTAAAGGTCCGATTTAAACACAGATCCGTTCATCCGAGCTCAGCGACTACACTACAAATGATCATTATGTGTAATTTTATCCATTTTCCATCATGTTCTTTTGTTAGAAAAATATTGAAAATCTTTATCCGTCAAAATTGCCATTTTGAATAATGTTCGGTTAACCTAGTACACATAAATTCTCAATGTATTGCATGCTTTCTGTCCCTTTGTTTAGATGAGAAGGTGTTTCCGCGCAGCATAAAGACTCCAGGGCTGAAGATCCACCAGAGGTTTCATTTCGCTAGTGCTCTGAAGAGGATGTCAGTGCTGGCGTCATTTGAGCGAATGGGCTCCACTGAGCTCTGCTATATCTCAACTGTTAAAGGTGCACCTGAGACCCTGAAGGACATGGTGAGCATCTCTTTTGCTCAATGTTTTTTCCGGGGTAGGTTTCCAGGTCTTTTCCCAACCCCCCTTATTACATGGCTTTGCATTCACACCTCCGGCCAATTTGGCATGTCCACCTAACCTGCATGTCTTTGGACTGTGTGCCGCCCAAAATATACCAATATTTGTGTTTTAATTTAGTTTTTTAAATGTTAAACCATCAAGCTTTTTTTAAATATAAAATATACAATTGAAATACACTGAACAAAATTATAAATGCAACACTTTTGTTTTTGCCCCCATTTTTCATGAGCTAAACTCAAAGATCTAAGACTTTTTCTATGTACACAAAAGGCCTATTTCATTCAAATATTGAGAGAATATTTGGCAATACTGCCAAATTCTCTGAAACGCTTTTGGAGACGGCTTATGGTAGCGAAATGAACATTCAATTCACGGGCAACAGCTCTGGTGGACATTCCTGCTGTCAGCATGCCAATTGCATGCTCCCTTAAAACTTGCGACATCTGTGGCATTGTGTGAGAAAACTGCACATTTTAGAGTGGCCTTTTATTGTGGCCAGCCTAAGGCACACCTGTGCAATAATCCTGCTGTCTAATCAGCATCTTGATGTGCCACACCTGTGAAGTGGATGGATTATCTCGGCAAAGGAGAAGTGCTCACTAACACAGATTTAGACAGATTTGTGAACAATATTTGAGAGAAATAGGCCTTTTGTGTACATAGAAAAAGTCTTAGAACTTTGAGTTCAGCTCATGAAATATGGGGGCAAAAACAAAAGTGTTGCGTTTATAATTTTGTTCAGTGTATATGCGCTGCGAGATTCAGAGAGAAGCGCGGCACTGCGATCGTTTGCAGCTCATGATGGTGTTTTAGTGGACAGAGTGGCTTAAGAGGATTGCTTTATGTAACCCAACCTTGAATGGAAATCTCATTGGTCCAAAATCCTGCTCCACAAATGTTCTGATCGACTGATTGTTGCTTATAGTGAGGGTTACATCACACCTAATATAAAATGAATGTTATTCATTGCTGCCGTTTTGACTGATTTTGTGCATTCACTGTAGATTGTTGGTCATAAATAGTTTATTAAGAGATTGTTGTTTGTTCAGTTCTGTGAGTGTCCAGCCAGCTATGACGAGGTGCACAGAGAGATGTCACGGGAGGGAGCGAGAGTTCTCGCTCTGGGATACAAAGAGATGGGCCACCTGAGCCATCAGCAGGTATGTATTCACCACTGACCCCTGAATGAAACGCTGAACGCTCTTGTAATCCCTCTCTTTGTGTGCAGGTGAGAGAGCTGAGCCGTGAGGTGCTGGAGTGTGACCTGCGCTTCGCAGGGTTCATGGTCGTGTCCTGTCCACTCAAGACCGACAGCAAAGCAGTGATCCGAGAGATACAAGAGGCCTCACACCATGTGAGTGGATCAACTCCATATGTTAACATGTGTTTGCTAACAGCTGACAATGACATGTTACCTCCATATTAGTGACGCTGTTAGAAATAATAAAAAAGGCATGAACCGGTGGGTTTTTTTGTTGGAGTTTGAAAGGATCACTAATTTATAGGTCTGCCTCCAACTTTTCTAGTCTAATAGTAGTCGTTCATTTAAGCTAACGGTCTACTAATCGCATGTTTATGATATTCATTTAATTACTTACATTTATACAGATCGGAAAATGGTTTGAGTTTCACGACTGAGAAAGGAAGGTATATGTAACATGTAATGTAACATTGTTCTAGGATACAGGGAAATACCAAACCATAATATTGAGCCTTTAATATATAAATTGAGAGCAAAAAGGCACACATAAAGCTTGCCGATAAAGTAATGATTATTTATCTGGGGGGGGGGGGGGGGGGGGGAAACAGAATAGAGATTGTATGAAATTTTGAAAACATACTTCCAATGTTATAAATATTACTTAATTCTTGTGATTTTATTTATGTATACACCACCGTTCAAATGTTTGGGGTCAGTAATATTTTAGTAAAATCTTGTTTTTGAAAAACTGATACTTTTATTCAGCAAGGACAAATTACATGAAATACAAATGCTTTCCTTTTGACCTTTCTGTTCATCAAGGAATCCGTTAAATTGTGTTCACAATATTGTTTTAACATTAATAATAAGAAATGTTTCTTGAGCACCAAATCGGCATATTAGAATGAATTCTGAAGGATCGTTTTTTTGTTTTTGTTTTATTTTACTACATTTTAAGTGATTTGAAATCAATTTTCCCCTTTTTTCTGAATCTGATCACAGTCTTCGAGGCCGGATTTCAGTCTTAATTTTGATTTTTAATTTTGATTATTGTAACAGTGTAGTTTTTTTGCATTTAGATTCTGAATTTTATTACAGTTCCTTTTTTTTAAATCTATCAAGGAATAGTTTTCCAATCATTGCCATTTAAAGTCCTCTTCCTTTGGCTGCCTGGTTCATTTTATAACGTCACATTCTCCGTCCACAGGTCGTGATGATCACAGGTGACAACCCTCTAACTGCGTGTCATGTGGCCAGAGAGCTGCATTTCATCCAGAAAGAGCACACGCTCGTACTGCAGCCCGGCCCCGATCAAGGTGTGTGACGCCTCTGACAGAGAGCTGGAGGAACATGTTTACAATCCATTACATCTGTTCATTACGTTTTTATGCAGATGAATGGCAGTGGGTGTCCATAGACGACAGCGTGCGCCTCCCTCTACCTCCTTCCTCGGTCTCAGATTTGATCAGTCGGTACGACCTCTGCGTGACAGGAGAGGGGCTGACCAGGTTGACCTATGAACCCCGTTTACTCCACGCCCTGCTTCCTCATGTGCGAGTGTTTGCTCGTGTCAGCCCCAAACAGAAGGTCAGCTTTCCACGTTTGATAGTGGAATCATCACACTCGGTATTCATCAAAACGTATGGTTTTGTCTGCTCATCATAGTTAACGGTGTTGATTTTCCTGTCTGTGCAGGAGTTTGTCATAACTAGTCTAAAGGGACTGGGTTTCGTTACGCTGATGTGTGGAGATGGCACAAATGATGTTGGTGCACTCAAACATGCCCACATTGGTGAGTCATTAAACATACTTGTGTCATCAGACATTCTCCATGTGTAATTTACAAATATAACAGTAAAAAAGTATTTTCTGGGTCATTCAAGATGAATGATTCATAGATGGTCAATTTAGCTCGTCACAAGGTCATATTTTGTTGTGAATCAACACCTACATTAGTTCACCTACAAACATGTTTTATTTGAGTTGAAAAGTTACCTAAATTAGACAGGGCAGCAATTTATTTTCATAGACAAAAAACTATTTATACTGTGCGAGGAAAATACTGTGTGTGATATTATAAAGACATTTTCTTTCCAAAATTAACTAATTGGCTTTTTTGTTACTGTACTAAAGCCAATTCTTTTAAAAATCTAGTTATTTGTATAACCCTGAAGAGACGCATTTACAATTCATTTTTATTTGCGATATTGCTCCAGAGCAGAGTTTCTTTTTATGTTAAATGATAACTTTGACACCCCCCACCCCCAATATTTTTGATAAAATTGTCCATAGATTACATTAAGTAACTAAAATAATTATGATTACAATTAATTATTACATTTCAAGATTCCAGACATTTTAAAGAGATGAATGTTCTGATGAAAATGTGAAGATGAAAATTTTGTGATTTTTTTTTTTTTTAGAATTTAAAAAAAAATGTTTTTTTTTTCAAGTCTTTCTTACTAAGAATTTTTCACTTGGTAAAATAAAACAATGAGCATGTTAGTTCAGGTCCATTAAATAATAATAAACACAACTTTTGATTTTATTGAAGTGTTGGAATGTTGAAATTAACATTAATAAATTAAATCTTTAAAGCATTTTTCATTGTTAGTTTATATTTACTAATGTAGTTTACATAAGGTTCCATCTTTTAACATTAGTGAAGCGTTACCAAAACAGCCATGGTGCTTTTTAGGTTTTCTAAAATTATAAAACCTTATATACTATACTTATTCAGGTCCTTAAAATTGTTACAATTAGACTACCTCATATATCTCGGTTTTCCAAGAAAGTGGGAACCCTGGTTATTCAAAGACAAAAAAAATTTTTTGAGGGGGTGAATTTAAAAAATAGTAATCTTTTTTTTAGCTTATTTTATAGCTTATTTGAAATCATTTTGAAGTAATCTTGAGGCCCCTATAAAAGTTTGTGAGGCCCCCTGGTGGACCCCGGCCCCCTACTTGAGAACCACTGCTCTTTACACAAGCATGAGTACATTAACTGTGCTCTTTTTACAAACTAAGTGACCATTTCAGTGTGACTCGACAGCATGTCACAGATAGTTTTGTACTGAATCCGGAACATACTATAATCAGTATATGTACCCATATCGTAACACGTCCTTTGTGTTTACCAGGTGTGGCCTTGTTAGCTAACGCCCCAGAGCGCATGCCTGAGAAAAAGAAGAGAAGCAAAGACAAAGAGTTCTCTGTAGACTCCAGACCTGGACCCCCAGTCCCGAGTTCAGGGGTCAAACTCAGCTCCCGTGCAGCCAGGCAGAGAATGATGGCCCAGAGAGAGGAGCAGCTAGCTGCACAAAAGGTGGGTTTTTAATTAAAAAAAATCATGCGATCATGTTTTGAACTTCAACGTTTATGAAGCTTGATCTATTTCCTCCATATATGTAACCCTATATTGCATAATTGCCTTGTGTCACAGGAGAGGATCAGTCAGGTACTGCGAGAGTTAGAAGAAGATCAGATTCAGGTGGTTAAACTGGGCGACGCCTCCATCGCTGCTCCATTCACCTCTAAACTCTCCTCCATACAGTGCAGTAAGTTGAACATGTCTTCGATCAGTTCATGCTTTCATTTTAGGGTGTCTACATTAATCCGGATACACACCAATAAGTGGTGGGATATTTTGCAAATAAAAATAGCGTGAGAACTTTTTTAAGTGTGGACGAAAAACTTTTGAAAAACGCTAGTGTGGACGAAAGCGCATTGTATTGAAACGAATACGCCGTTTTAAAATTTTATCCGGATTATTAGACCTACTTACGGTTTGCCTAACTTTGTCCCGCCTGTTTTCAGTCTGTCACGTGATTAAACAGGGTCGCTGTACTCTGGTGACCACCCTGCAGATGTTTAAGATCCTGGCGCTGAACGCTCTGGTTCTGGCCTACAGTCAGTCTGTGCTCTACCTGGAGGGGGTCAAATTCAGCGACTTCCAGGCGACCCTTCAGGGCCTTCTGCTGGCCGGCTGCTTTCTGTTCATCTCGAGGTCAAAGGTGAGATGGTAATGTCTGGTAAAGCTGCTTGTCGTTTGATGAACTGCGTTTCACTGACTGTATGCGATATCTGTTCGTCTCAGCCTTTGAAGACCCTGTCCAAAGAGCGGCCTTTACCTAACATCTTCAACCTGTACACTGTCCTCACAGTGCTGCTGCAGTTTGCCGTTCACTTCTGCAGTCTGGTGTACCTGTACAAGGGCGCACAGAGCAGAAGCCCACCCAGGTATGAATGGGACACTTGTCGCCACATGAAAAATAATGTGAAAAAAAAAGCCAAAAATAGTGAAAATTCTGCCAATTAGTTTGTAACTGGGAGTCTTTGAAACACAGACACCTTAAAATAAAGAGTAACCAATATTTCTGTGTAATTATACATTTAAGTACTAATAGTAGTAATAATAATGAACTAAATGTACTTACTATAGGGTTAGGGTGTTTTTTGGGGTTAGTTGCATGTTATTATGCACAATTTATAGTAATTCCTATAGTATCTAGAAACTACATGTAACAAGTGTTACAGAAATATCTTATTACCATTTACTGAAGTACGAAGTTGTATATGTAAAGACTAAAGTAAACTTCAGTTTTGGAGAAAATATAATAATAAAGCATTTAGTAATCTTGATTCATTTCTATGCTTTTACATAATGCAATCTATATACATAATAATGTGAAGTGAAGTGAAGTGAAAGTGAAGTGAAAGTGACACGTGACGGCCAAGTATGGTAACCCATACTTGGAATTTGACCTCTGCATTTAACCCATCCAAGTTAATGCACACACATTAGGAGCAGAGTAGTGAGTAGTTAACACACACACACTGCAAACGTGGATACACACCCAGAGCAGCGGGCAGCCTTTTGTGTGGCGCCCGGGGAGCGATTAGGGGTTAGGTGCCTTGCTCAAGGGCACCTCAGTCATTTCCCACCAGTTCTGGAATCGAACCAGCAACCTTTGGGTTACCAGTCCAACTCCCTAACCACTAGGCCATGACTGCCCATGATGTGTATTGTGCGTACACAACCTTTCAAAAGTTTGGGGTCTGTAAGATTTTTAATGAATTTTTTTGGTAATGTTTTTGAAAAGTCGCACCATGAATGTGCACCAAAGCTAATGCAATTGGCCAAAAAAAACCTGTAAAATTGTGAAATATTATTACCATTTAAAAGAAGTTTTCTATTTAAATATATTTTAAAATGTAATTTATTCCTGTGATGTAAAGCTGAATTTACATCATCATTACGATGCTCAATGAAAATTCCTTATTAGCAATGTTGAAAAATGTGCTGCTTAATATTTTTGTGAAAAACCATGATAATTTTTTTCAGGATTCTTTGATTGAATAGAAAGGCCAAGGACAGCATTTATTTGAAATGTCTTTACTGTTGGTTTAAAAAAAAAAAATATATATATATATAATATTTTTTTTTATCTTACTGACCCACACGCTGGCCTATGACCATTGTCACTTTTGTCATCAGAAAGCATCAACTCTCTTTAAAAGTAAATGACTTCAGTGTAAGTCACCTTCATATCGCTCTCAGTGTTCAGTCTTTGCGACGTTATTGTTCACATTTGTGTTTGATTTTCATAACATTTGCAATCTGACTTCATGTTTCACCTCTCTCCCTCTCTTATCTTTTTTTTTTTCTCTCTTGCAGGGCAGAGCGGTTTGTGGACCTGTACAAAGAGTTTGAGCCCAGTCTCATTAACAGTACTGTGTACATCATGTCCATGGCCATGCAAATGGCCACATTTGCCATTAATTATAAGGTACTTTTAATAATGTGATGATATATTTAATACGAGTATCGAACATTGTGAAATGATTACTTTTTACTTTCAAAGCTTTTGTAACATGCTCTTCACCTTTCTATTTGATTTAAAGGAATAGTTCACTCTGACATTTTGTCATGAAATGATTTGACAAATGAGTTACACTTTATTTTTAAGGTGTCCGTGGTATACATTTAAGTACTAAGTAATATTAATTAGTTATATATACTTACTATAGGGTTAGGGTTAGATTAAGGTTTGGTTCAGGGTTAGTTGCATGTAATTATGGATCATTTATAGTTATTACTACAGTAACTACATGTAACGTGTAACAAGACCACAAAAATGAAGTGTTACCAACAAATGCATTGCAATTAATCACAAAACATGCCAAATGTCATTGAAATCAAACCGGCTGCGACGTTTCCTGAGGTGCAGTGATTTAATGTGCAAGACAGTGTTATTTTATTATAATTTAAATACAGTAGTCAACATTTGAAGTGGATCAAAACCTTTCATCAAAGTTATACATGAATTTTGAACAATACCCGTTCTTGTCTTAGCACAACTTTGATTAACTTTTATGATCCACTTCAAATGTTGACTACTGTACTATTATAGTATATATTTTTATATTTTATATTTTATTTTATTTCAAACTAACTGAAATAAAATCCATTTTAAGTTGGAAGTTTTTCATCTAGTATTTACATTTTATTTTACTTCAGCTTTATTTCAATGAATGAAAATCATTTTTATTACAATGTAGTCAACAATAACTACACTGCAAGCGCGGATGAGTCGGAAGATGTTCAGTGAATAACAAATGTTCATTTTTGGGTGAACTACTCTTTTAAAAATGTCTATTTTAACTGCTCTGATTGAAGAAACTTGTCTTGTTCAGGGTCATCCGTTCATGGAGTCTCTGACTGAGAACCGGCCGTTGCTGTGGAGCATCGCTATATCAGGGCTCGCTATAGTAGGGCTGCTGACGGGATCTTCACCGGAATTCAACGAGCAGTTTGCCTTAGTGGATATCCCGACTGAGGTATGAATTCAGTACACCACACTATTCACAATCTAGTATTGTCTCTACATCTCTACACTTTGGACACTGTTGTAATTTCATCTTTCCATCCAAAATGTTTGCATAAATGTTCATGATTATGAATTTTGTGCTGACAATTAATTGGCATACAAATAATTGCGAATAACAATTTCATTCTGTTTCGTACATGGACTTACAGTGGAAACATAAAGGCCTGTTCACACCAAGAGTGATGAGATAACGATAACATTTAAGATATAGTTCTAAATATAAAAGAATAGCAGAGTCCACAACACAACTATAACGAGAACGCACATAGTGTAGGAACTTGTTGGAATCACTTTCAGAAAGTTTTTTTTTTCCAGCTGATGAACGATAAAAACATTGACAGCCAATCAGAATCCATCCTGCTGTAATGAGCTCGAGGACAAAACTCTGCGTGCGCTTATAATAAACAAAGTTATCGTTCTTGGTGTGAACGGGCCTAAATACGTTATTTTATTTGACTTGGAATGGTATGTTATATAATAAGAAATTATAATAAAATCGACTTATATGATTTAATTTGATGCTTTAAAAGTGTATAGTTATATAATTAATATCCATTTTACAAGAGTGCATAGTGTGATTTTATTGTGGAATCATAAATAATTGCGATTTACATCGAATAACCATGACCAGATGATTAATCAATAATCACAACAGGCCTAATGAATGTATTCTTTAAAAACCCACATGAAATAGTTTTCCAACCTGGGTACTTTTGACTTTTCAACATATGATTCGAGATATACTAATCCAGTTCTTGCATGGCATGCTATATACAGGGTTTCTGCGGGTCTTCAAAGGGTCTTAAAGCCTTAATTCACCCTTAACAAGGTCTTCAATCAGAGTAGAAAGTCTTAAATTCATGAACTCATTGTATTACATGTTGCATGCACAGCAAAAAAATTATATCTTCCTCAGTATTTTTGTCTTTTTTATAATACAGATATCTAAACATTCTTAAATCAGGATACATGTATTTGAGATGCAAATAGAATATATGAAGTCTTGTTTTCACTTAAATCAAAAAACAGTATTTATCAATGGGTTTTTGAACTAAGTAGCTTTTTCTGAGTCCATTGGCAGATATATAACACTTCATTTTGATCAATTTCACAGAAAACAAGACTTCTTATCTTATGATGATTTTGCTTCTCCAGTAAACGTCTCTTGATTTAAGAATCTTTAGACATTTGCACTGAAAAAAAAAAAGAGAAATACTGAAGAAGCACAGCACTTTGTAGTGTGATCAGATGGTTCAGTAAAAGTTATTTCCATGTTCTAGTGTTTGGGAACAGAGCTATTCAAGCCTTAAGCTATTTCTCTCTCTTTGTTTTTTCTTTTTTTTCTTTTTTTGTGCAAAACGAATAAAAAGTAATTAAGATCTGTTGAAAGTTGTATTTTTACAACAGTAAAAGTGTTTATTTAGTGTTATTAATGTGTTTCTCCCTAGAGATTTACATTTAGAGAACACTTTGACATGTTGTGTTCCTTAAAAGTTCCATGTATTCCTTAAATGTTCTTTCTTTATTTAAAAAACCTAAACTATCTACATTTATAAAACCTGCAGAAACACTGTATATAGTATGCAAATTGGTATTCGACCTCTTATCAGTGGTGTACATGTATAGCTATTTACAATGAATATGTATTCCTTTTCTCTTTGCAGTTCAAGTTAATAATAGCCCAGGTCCTGGTTGTGGATTTTGCCGCCGCCCTGCTGGTGGACAGAGTTCTGCAGTTTCTGCTGGGCAAAGGAACCCTGAGGTTGCCTAAATGAACTGTTATTGCCAACAGTCACCAAAGCAGCTGCTGCCCCTCGTGACCAGACTGTGAACGGGCTTTACAGGAACACGGGACTGGCGGCAAACTCTGCGAGATGCGAAAGGACGGGCGTGAAACTCAATACTGTAACACACCCCAGTGTTTCCTTTTCCTCCCTGTCCCTGTCTTTGCTCTGTCTTAATACTTTAGCTTCGTTTTCTTTCTACTGACATCTTTATCCACCCCCTCCGCTCTGAAGGCCAAGAAAACTACAGTATTGTGTTGAGAGTGAGAGTGTGTTTCAGTGCGGGTGAAGCTATGACAGGGGCGTACTGAAGAAGTGTTTCTCTTTTTTTGTTTTGTTTTCATCATTTTGTAAAAAGACAAACCTCAGAAAGACTTATAAATGACCAAAAAAACTCTTGTTGTGTTGTTTATTTGCACGACTCTTTCTCGTAAAGACTTTTTGCAAATTTGAATGTGAAACCAAGCTAGTTTTGAACTGCTTTGTTTTAACAGCAATATATGATATTATATGAGACAAACTAATAATTTCAGGAAAGCGAAATGAGCCATTTCACTTGAAGTTTTAAAGGGGTCATGAACTGGCTTTTTTAATTTTTATATATTGTTGTCTGAATTCAACTTATGACGTTTGCTTGGTTTTTACATTCAAAAACATCAAAATTAATAAAGTAATAGGCTATTAACGCTCGGTTTTTATGGGCGTGCCGCATTGAAGACTTGGAAGTAAACGCCCACTGCTATGATTGGATAACAGTTTTGCATATTATAATGAGTTTCATGTAATGCGCGAATCGGTGAGCGGGGCTAAACAGGCAGTGTTGAAGAAGATGGCGTTGATCTTCTTCTGCGGAGGCGGTGTTTGATACCCTTTGACGTCATAGATAGTCGTTCGCTGTGCCTGGTGTCAATAAAAGCTTTTATTGGACTAACAAGGACGTTTTCAGTTCTGAAACTTACAGGATATTCTTATAGTATGATGACCTCTTATATGTCAAAAGCTCAAGGAAAATTTTATTTCTCAGTTCATCACCCCTTTAAAGCACATAAAGCACATGTTTCATTGTAAATGATGAAATGATATGAATGCACAACATGGTATGATGTCTTTCCCATATCAACAATTCACTGCAACAGGAATGGTGTGAAAGAAGGGTCTGAGATATTTTTTTTTTGTATTTTTTTTTTCAAAAAATTATCAATGAAAGGAGGGCCTTTACTTTCAGAACATTTTGACCGGCAAGTTTAAAGATCACACTGTTTTATTTTAAATGTATTTTCTATGCAATAACTCAAAAATAATCATAAAGTAAAAATTTAAAAAAGAAAGAAAATTATAACATTTAAAAAAAAAATAAAAAAAAATAGTCATGGCAAAATGGGTTGCAAACGTAGCTTAAATCAGTGCTTTTTTATTCAAATGCTTTTATTGTCCAGCCCTGCATTTAGGGTAAGATATGACAAAGCTGCTTGTTTTATAATTTTCTATATATGTATTTGTATATGGAAGTTTTCTGAGGCCTTGTAGCCTAAATAAAGCGGTCACTCGACTCATTAGAGGCAAGCTACAGGGGCTGGACTATGAAACTGAAACACTGGCCAATACAGTGTTGGAGGTTTCATGCCTGTATATGTGCAGCCTGGTGGCCAATCTTCACTGATTTTACTTTCCATCAGTAAGAGCAGAGTGTGAAGTTTCAATTGGCGAAGCAGTAGCACAGCTGTACATAAAATATTGCAAAATATGCAGATACTAACCAGATTGTATCCAAAAATCATAAAACCACAGCTGCCCAACTCACTGCAGAATTAAAGCAACACTAAGGAACATTTTTTACCTTAAAATAATGTTTCCAAAATCGTATCAGTGGTTCATCAAGTCATAACAGGGTGAAAGGCACTTCTGGATTCGCTTTACAGCCCTATATCTGCTATAACCACACTATGCAAGTTTGCCAAACCGGGTCGCGTTTCTGTAGTTCGAATGAGACATAGGAAAACTACAAATTTGACTTGCTTTACGTCAAGCGTGACAATAGTCATTATTTAGTTTTTCTTCGTTTCTGATGTCGCAATACATCATACTTTCATGAAATCATGCAACATACATACTCTACCTTGTCAGTGGACATCGTTCATTTCAAAGCCGGTGCTGGATAAAAAGTGAGCGACAGTCGGCTGCGGGCGGCGAAATTATTTACGACAGCGGTAATGGACAATTCCGCTTCCAACCTGTAGGGCGACCGAAGAGGAAAACTTCCTTAGTGTTGCTTTAAATGCACAGCTTGACTCTCCTGTTTCGAATAAAACTGTTTGTCTGGAGCTTCAGAGTCAATATTCATGGTTTGGCTGCTATAGCCAATCCTTTGGTCACTCGTGCCAATTCCATGTGTTGGTTTCATTGGTGCCAACAATACAAATCATAGGCTGTGGACAGTGTGAAACATGTATTGTTCTCTGATGAGTCCACCTTCACTGTCTTTCCCAAATATATGGGAGTTACAGTTTGGAGAAGCCCCAAAGTGGCTTAACACCAGGAGTGAAGCACAGCGGTGGATCAGTGATGGTTTTGGCTGCAATATCATGGCATTCCCTACCGTACTTGATGGGTGCATCACTGCCAAGTACTACCAAACATTCAAACCATTCTGGATGATCATGTACTGGTTCAACTATTTTACCCTGTATCAGCATGATAATGGAGCAATACACACCGCAAGACTTGCGACAGAATGTTTTGATGAACATGAAAGTGAAGTTGAACATCTCCCATGGCCTGCGCAGTCACCAGATCTGAATATTATTGAGCCATTTTGGGGTGTTTTGGAGGAGCATGTCAGAAAACGTTTTACTCCACTAGCATCACATAGTGATCTGGACACTGTTCTGGAAGAGGAATGGCACTGTGAAGGACTTGTCTGTCATTCCCAAGACGGAATGATGCTGTACTGGCCGCATAAGAAGGTCCTACTACACCGTACTAATACTTTATTGTAGTCTAAAACCAGATGTTTCAGTTTTATTGTCCAACCCCTGTAGATTGGTTAAATAAAATAAAATAGGTTTCCCATAAGTATATTTGTTTCTCATAATAACTTCAGGTTGAGCTTTACTTATGCAATAGACAATTTGTTTAAAAAGTGAGAATATGGAATGAGATTATTTAGCCTACTTGTGTGTCTAAATAATTGTACATATTGTGTTACAATTTTAAAGAATAATTAATTTTATATTAAATAATATTTACCAAACATATATAATAGTCTGTTCACAACAAAAAAATGGGAATTGTGATTTAAAAAAAAAAGTAATGTCACACAACGCTAATGTAAAGTGACTACAGTTCCCAAGAACCATCGCGGTCGAAATGAAAGTGGGCGGGGCATATCTGACACTGCGCGCGGTCTTTGAAAGAAAATGGCGGAGTTTCAGAAAGAAGGATTTGAGCCGTGAGTGTTTTATTATTTACAACACGGGGAACAGATGTACTAAATGTTTCCCACTCACATGTGATAGTAATTTCTGCATGAAGAATTCACTTGAGTAAAGCGTAGCATTTAGAACAGCGTTTAACGCGATTGATGTTGTTGTCAGCTAAACTGGCCATAAATGATGCTGATTAGTTAGTGGACAAATACTGATAACTATTATTTAAATACTTTACAATGTATTGAATGCAACAAACAAGGTTGTGTAGTTTGTTCGGTGTGCTGTAATCTATATGATCATTTAATCTCTCTCACAGATGTGATGCCAGCAACTTCGACACCAGGGTAAATCTGTTTTCTGTTGTTTTAGTGTAACGTTAAAATGTTTGCGATTAGTAACTAAAAAAATAAAAATAATCAGCAAATCTGCATATTAGAATGATTTCTGAAGGATCATGTGACACTGAAGTAATAATGACATCACAGGAATAAATTACATTTTAAATTGTAATAATATTTCAAAATATTACTGTTTCTACTGTATTTTTGATCACGCATAAATGCAGCCTTGAAGACTTCTTTCAAAACACCTTACAGACCCCAAAAGTTGTCATCATGCATTAATACAGAATCCAAAGTCTATAGTCAAAATGTCACAATAAATATGTGAATGCATAGCCAACCTATGTCTTATGTATATAATAGTGTGTTGTGCTTCATCTCAACTAGGTCTCAGAAGTGTCTCATGGAGTCAAACGTCCTCATGACGGTAACCACATCTCAGGTCCTCCTCAGAAGTCTCCTTGCACATCACCTGCTCCTTCAGTGATGCAGCGTTCAGAAGAGGAAAGGCCAGAGGACTCGAAGATTGAGGACGGCATGAGGGAAACCGCTCCTGAACTGAGCCCTCGCTCGAGGAGGAAATCCTTGAGGAGATCCTCCAGAGGCAGACGCTCTCTGCCGGCCTTCCTCGGCTCCTCGCAGCGTGAGTGCTGAGCCCAAGAGCCTTTCACTGGACGCCATTTAGGGTTGTGTTGACTTTCTCTTCTCGTTGTGTCTTTTAGCCCTGTGCGAAACCATCAGTCTGTCTTTACCTGATAATGAGAGGCTGGAGATGCTAATTAAAGCTGCTATGCAGGTCTGTAAAATTAATATTTGTTAAGGAAAATAAATGAAACGTTGCCATTGTGACAGTGAATATACTTTACTGGCTTTTTCCATAAACCTTTTGATTTCCCTGATTGTACATAGAGGACAGTGAAGAGGGTCAAAAACAGTCTGTACACTGTTCCTGGTGTTGATACAGAGACACTTCAGACTCAAGGTAAGTCGGGGCCTGTCATTCATATATATATCAGTGTTCAATTTCCTAAATTTCTCTAAAATATTTTTGCTTTTAAACAAAAAGAGTTGGAAATTATACACACTGCCATTCAAAATTTTGGGTTTGGAAATATGTTTTTCAAATAATTTTTCTCTTATGCTCACCAAGACTGCATTTATTTGATCAAAAATAGAGTAAAAGTTTTACAAAAATGATCATCATTTAAAATAACAGTTAATAATAATAGTAATAATAATAATAGTTTTCTATGTTAATATTCATTTATTTAAAATGTCATTTATTCCTGTGATCAAAGCTGAATTTTCAGCATCATTACTCCAGTCTTCAGAAATCATTCTGAAATGATGATATGATGCTCAAGAAACATTTCTGATTATTATCAATGTTGAAAACAGTTGTGCTGCTTCATATTTCTCTGGAAACCGTGATGCATTTATGCGTTTTTCTTTGATTAATAGTTCAGAAGAACAGCAGAAACCTTTTGTAACGTTGTACAACATGTCTTTTCTGTGACTTTTGATCAATTTAAAGTATCCTTGCTAAATAAAAGTAATAATTTCTTTTTTTTTTTTTAAATCTTAATGACCCCAAACATTTGAATAGTAGAGTAATTGGAAAAAGTGTAATTTCCAACATATTCTTACTGATATTTCCAAAAAGGAATTTTTGCAATTGTAACACAACCTCATCTATTAGAATTATTAATTACATTTTATGTCAAAAATCTATTCATGATGTTTATATGAACGTCGTTCACTTCCAGTTGAGTCTTTGCATGAAGAGTGGGACGGTCTGGCTAAAGACATTAGAAGAGAAACTCAGAATTCACTCCCAACTACTGAGAGGTAAAAGTCAGTTTTTCAGTTAAAAGGAATTATTAATCGGTAGTCCTTCGATCCTGAAGCACACTCTAGTTTATTAAATGTCTCTCTCTCTCTCTGTATATGCAGTGACCCCGTTGTTAACATGACCACTGCGCGCATTCAGGAGGACATTAACAGGTAATTCTCCATCTGCTCTCATCAGTCCAAACGCTACAGTGGGAATCGAATTTATTTCATGACTATAGCTGTTAATGGTCATCATGTGCTTATGAAGGTTACAGGCTGAAAGTATGTCATGGGAGTCGCTATTGAACAAACACCGGACCAAAGCTGACGAACTGGACAGGTGAGCACAACTACACACATGCACAGCACATGTATGGATACAGAAATGTCATTTAGCTGTGTATCTCTGTCCTGTTGCAGATGTGTGGAGCGGGGGGAGGAGAAGGGTGTGCCACTGGACCCATCATGCTTTGCCAAGTCTTCACAGAGTCAACTCGTTCTGAACAAACCCGACTACAAGGCAGTACTCATGGGACAGCAAAAACTACTCCGAAACATGGAGCTAGTGGTGAGGCCAGGACGTTTAAGACTCACTCGAATGCAAAAGTATTCAGAACCAGTTACAGTTCAACAGGAACTGAAATCAGTTGGGCCAGTAGTTCTGCCACCACTTTCACTGGCATTATCACATTTTGAGTTTGCTAAAAGTATTTTTATTTTTCATTAAATGTTAAGCTTTCTTTACAGTTCATTTGTTGGAACTCTGTACTAAAGGTGCCCAAACTTTGAATACAAAGGGGCTAAAATAAAGTTGAGAGCTGTGGGACGCAAGTAGCTGTTGCATTATATCCAACCTAATTAGATATTATATTTTTTATATCACGCTTTTATATTATATTACCTTTATATTTTCTAAATATGACCCTGTGCCACAAAACCAGTCACAAGGGTCAATTTTTTTTAAATTGAGATTTATACATCGTCTGAAAGCTGAATAAATAAGCTTTCCATTGATTGTATTGTTTGTTAGGACAATATATGGCTATTATGAGATACAACTATTTGAAAATCTGGAATCTGAGGGTGCAAAAAAAAAAAATCAAAACATTGAGAAAATCGCCTTTAAAGTTGTTCAATTATGTTCGCGATTTTGCTGCATCCACTCACATACATTTTTATATATATATATATATATATATATATATATATTTACGGTAGGAAATTTACAAAATATCTTCATGGAACATGATCTTTACTTAATATCCTAATGATTTTTGGCATAAAAGAAAAATCGATAATTTTGACCCATACAATGTATTGTTGGCTATCGCCACAAATATACCCGTGCGACTTGTGTCTGGTTTTGTGGTCCAGGGTCACATATTTGAATACTCAAATAAGACAATTTAAAAATGGGATAAACGAAGATATGCTTAAATAGGATTATTTTTATCATTATTTTTTGGGCAAAATCATGTCGCAACTTTGGCCACCTCTGCTATTTACGATATAGTTCTAATATATACTATATTTAACAAATATCCTAAACAAAAATAATATAACTTTTTTTTGTGGCATATTTTAATGTTGTCGACAATGTAGACACAACATGGTTCTCAGCTAATTTTGCCCGTTAAAGCAATGCTTCTATCGCTTGTTTTTTGCTGTGTTTTGATCCGGAGATTCTGTACTTTTTCAGAAGATGTCATAGCGCCCTCTACCGTATAACAGTGAAAGTGCGGAAAGCCGGAAAATTCCGTCAAACTCCAAAACGAAAAACGATATGGCTTATAAGAGTCATTTTAGACTACACTAATAATGCTGTATTCTTGTAGAGTTCTCAGAAATGAAACAATTTGTAATCTACAGTTTAAAAAATGAGTACAATAAGAGCATTGGTTAGGCTACTTTTTTTTTGAGAGAGAGAGAGCTGCTGTCATGTGCAGTTGTGTTTGTTCACAGATGGACTCTCACTGTTGTATAATGAGGGAGCTGCTGTCTTTCCATGAGGAATCTCAGCTGCTGCTAAAGGAGACCAGCACCAGATTAGGTGAGAATATGGCTTTCAGTCTGTGGAATAGCTCAATAATTGACAGACAGACACTATCCTTCAAAAGTTTCTGGGCAGTAAGACTTTTTTTAAAGAATTTAATAATCTGTTTTCAACATAATAATCAGAAATGTTTCTTGAGCATCAAATCATATCAGAATGATTTCTGAAGGATCATGTGACACTGAAGACTGGAATAATGATGCTGAAAATTCAGCTTTACATCACAGGAATGAATTACATTTTAAAGTATATATAAATAGAAAACAGTTATTTTAAATTGTAATATTATTTCACAATATTACTACGTTTATTGTATTATTGATCAAATAAATGCAGCCTTTGTGAGCATGAGACTTCTTTCAAAAACATTTAAACATTGTACCTACCCCAAACTTTTGAACTGTGGTGTACTTTTTGTTGATCACAACATAAAAATCAACACAGATCTGAGTGTTCGCTGTGATCGCTTTACTAGTTGTACAATCATCGTCGTTTAGGAATAAGATCGCTTGGGTATTTGAATCGAAATCTTTTACGTATTAATCGTGCAGCTCTGCTACTTACAAAGTAAAATCGCATGACATGCAATTCAATGCAAACTGCCTTGATAGTGCCATGTGATTTTACTGTAATTCAGAAGTGTGTGAAATGAGTTATTTAACACTGGGCTCTCCCCCCTCCACACAGCTTCCAGGGCAGGATTTCAGAATCTCCCTTCATCCCCAGTCAGACAGCTGATAAAAGGATCCGTATCTAGTGTTTCCTCCTAGTTTACAGTGCCGTGATGACTCCCATAGGATGCTGTGCTTCCACAGAATCTGATGTGACCATTGTGGTAATGCATTAATAACTTTTTAATGTAACATTCTACTTTTTTCCTATAACTAACCTATAACATTTCTCTGTTACCCAGTAATTTGGACAAAAATATAGATGGATTTTGAATATTGGATTGTCTTTAATGTCTGTGGCTGTTTAGTTTAATGTCCTCCAGTGTGTGCGTGTGTGAGAAAGGTTCAGAATGTGTAGATGAAGATGGACACTAGATGGCAGACTAGTTATTCAAAGCTCTACTTTTACCCGTGTGCTTTCAAGACTGTTGTGTTGTTTTGTACAATTGTAAAGATATCTGAATACAATTAAATGCCTTGTCATTTACTTCAAACTTTGTCTGCTTTCTTTCACAGTTCTGTCATGTAAATGTTTTGACTCAGTTTGAGCCCCAAACGCTTTTAAATGGTCTTTAAAATATCACGCATGTCTAATGGACTATGGATGATATTCATTCATCCATCCCTGGATTTTTTTCTCCTTCTGCCTGAATGGCAAAATTGAATGAACTGTTTGAGCTGGTGTCTTGTTTCCAAGACAAACATTGCAAGCAAGTATTTAGATGCTTTAAGTCATCGTTTATTAGCCTAAAGAAAAGACACTGGCCTCTGGGCTTTAGTCATGAGCTCTTTGAGGGCCTTTTAGCCTTCTATTATGTTTGTTCTTGTGACCCCTTCCCCCACACTTCCATCCCTTGTTCTCTATTCAACATAGCACAGGGCTGCTGAGCAAGAAGCAGGCTTAGATGATTTCTCCACTTCACATCCTCTCTGTTTATATCACATTTCCATGCCCACAAGACTAAACACGACCTGCCCTGAACTTCCGTGCCGTAATAACAGTATTTGAGCTTGAACAAAGCCACCTTCACTCTCAATACTACGTCCACTGTGATCAAAGAAATCAAAGACAGACGTTTCAACAATCCCGAAAGAAAAGCTTTAACTGTTTCGACCTCAGCTGCTGGAAAACGAGGTCATTTTTCTCTGGCGCACATGTAGGCTGATTTGACTTGGCTTGTATTTAGTTTTCTCTGTTAATGTAGGGATGGAGGTGGTTTAGCAGGAGAGTGGGGTTAAGCGTCAGAAGCACTGGGGGTGGCACAGCAAGAGGGATCGATTCTTATTTAGATGAAAATGAGGCTCAGCGCTTGTGGGCCGAGGGTGCATCTGCCTCAAACAGCTTTAAGAAGAATACCTATTCACAGTCAAGAGGGGGAAACACTATTCTCATGGTGGCAAATACTTTTAAATTAAACGTCAATTGACAGAGATTAATCTATGCACGTGGTGTGGTTGTTGTCTACGTTCGTATGGAGTAGAAATCAAATGGTCCTTTTGTTGCTGGGGATGTTAAATCATGCTTTGTTTTCAGTATCTGTCAGGAACTGGTTTGTATTGTTGTGATAAATGTGATGAGCAGAACAGGTTCTTTATTAATCAATTAAAATACATTTCTGTATTATGCAAAATAAACATTTGGTCACTTTACGGCATATACTAATATATATATATATATATATATATATATATATATATATATAATATATAAATAAAATATACACTCACCTAAAGGATTATTAGGAACACCATACTAATACTGTGTTTGACCCCCTTTCGCCTTCAGAACTGCCTTAATTCTACGTGGCATTGATTCAACAAGGTGCTGAAAGCATTCTTTAGAAATGTTGGCCCATATTGATAGGATAGCATCTTGCAGTTGATGGAGATTTGTGGGATGCACATCCAGGGCACGAAGCTCCCGTTCCACCACATCCCAAAGATGCTCTATTGGGTTGAGATCTGGTGACTGTGGGGGCCATTTTAGTACAGTGAACTCATTGTCATGTTCAAGAAACCAATTTGAAATGATTCGAGCTTTGTGACATGGTGCATTATCCTGCTGGAAGTAGCCATCAGAGGATGGGTACATGGTGGTCATAAAGGGATGGACATGGTCAGAAACAATGCTCAGGTAGGCCGTGGCATTTAAACGATGCCCAATTGGCACTAAGGGGCCTAAAGTGTGCCAAGAAAACATCCCCCACACCATTACACCACCACCACCAGCCTGCACAGTGGTAACAAGGCATGATGGATCCATGTTCTCATTCTGTTTACGCTAAATTCTGACTCTACCATCTGAATGTCTCAACAGAAATCGAGACTCATCAGACCAGGCAACATTTTTCCAGTCTTCAACTGTCCAATTTTGGTGAGCTCGTGCAAATTGTAGCCTCTTTTTCCTATTTGTAGTGGAGATGAGAGGTACCCGGTGGGGTCTTCTGCTGTTGTAGCCCATCCGCCTCAAGGTTGTGCGTGTTGTGGCTTCACAAATGCTTTGCTGCATACCTCGGTTGTAACGAGTGGTTATTTCAGTCAAAGTTGCTCTTCTATCAGCTTTAATCAGTCGGCCCATTCTCCTCTGACCTCTAGCATCAACAAGGCATTTTCGCCCACAGGACTGCCGCATACTGGATGTTTTTCCCTTTTCACACCATTCTTTGTAAACCCTAGAAATGGTTGTGCGTGAAAATCCCAGTAACTGAGCAGATTGTGAAATACTCAGACCGGCCCGTCTGGCACCAACAACCATGCCACGCTCAAAATTGCTTAAATCACCTTTCTTTCCCATTCTGACATTCAGTTTGGAGTTCAGGAGATTGTCTTGACCAGGACCACACCCCTAAATGCATTGAAGCAACTGCCATGTGATTGGTTGATTAGATAATTGCATTAATGAGAAATTGAACAGGTGTTCCTAATAATCCTTTAGGTGAGTGTATATATATATATATATATATATATATATATATATATATATATATATATATATATATATACATGCATGCATTTATATGTGTATGTATTTGTATATATACACATAAAAACACATAAAGATACTCTCTCACACACACACACACACACATATATATATTATATGTGTGTGAGTATCTTTGTGTTTGTGACCAAATGTTTATTTTTTATATATATATATATATATACACACAGAGAGAGAGAGAGATACACGTATGTAATGTAATAAACACATCTCTGTATATATAGTGTATACATAAATATATGCACACCTATCTGTATATATAGTGTATATATGTGTGTGTGTGTACGTATCTATCTATATATATATATATATAATGTATGCATTTGTGTGTGTATATACACACACGTATATGTATGTATGCATGTTTTGTTTATACAGTATGTGTGTGTAAATATGTTATTATATAATGTATGTATTTGTGTGTGTATGCAGCTTATGTATATACATACATTCATTATACACACACGTGTATCTATGTATGTGCATATACTATATATATATAATACAAGTGTATGTATATTTTATATATATATATATATATATATATATATATATATATATATATATATGTACACATATGTATGTATATTGTATTATACTGTGTACACAGTATATCAATACAATAAAATATAATAAAAACATGCATATACATAAATATATGCACACATCTGTGTATATATGTGTGTATATATAATGTATGTATTTGTGTGTGTGTGTGTGTATGTATATATATATATATATATGTATGTGTATATATATATTGTATTATATATGTGTACACAGTATACAAAATACAGTATAATATAATATATAATACAATAAAAACAGTAATACATTACTGAAATATTTTAATATTACAAAAATTATATATATATATATAAAAAATTTTTTTTGTAATATTAAAATATTAATATTAGTAGTGTACCACTACTATATATGTAAAATGTACCACTATATGTGTGTGTGTAATATATATATATATATATATACACACACATACATGCATACATACATACATACATACATACATATCGTGGTACATTTTACCACTGGGCCACATTGTCCATCATTTAGGAAATGAAAGGAGAAAGATTGAAAAAAATATAGATTTACAATTACTCAAAATCTCTCTGTACGAAAGCAACGTTGTGATAACGAGTTCAGGTTACAGTTTGTTCTCTAATATTCTCATTCTCACTTCAGATTGATTAGTGTTAGATTGTAGCCGAGAGATCCGCTACGCGTCAGCATAAACCAGGACCACTTTTGTCCCATTCCTCTCTTTGCACACACATCATCAAACTCCCATTGAAATGCTCCAGGCTGAGTCTCTCCCCTCCATGTATCCCAGCAGCCATTCGTCTGAGAAGCCTGTCTTTTCTCTCTGAGTGATGAACTGCGCCAAAACGTCCACGTTTGCAAAAAAAATTGGGACCACTTATTTTTAATCTGCTCTGTCCGTGCACTAGCTAAAACACATTGATTTAAATAAGAAATGTTATATTTAGGCATTTATATGGACAGACATGGAAATATTATTAGATAACTAATAGGTTCATTTAACTTTACTTTGTAATCAAGAAAATAATCTTCAGCTTTTAACTTTTTGAAAGCATTTTTATTTTATTGAACTTTTTCAATAACAATCCTCCAAATTTCCAAAAACAATCCTCTTAACATATGAATTTAAAATTTAAAAACCATAATTGGAAAAAACCTACATTTTGTGAAACTTTGGCTAATTAATCTACACATTAACTGAATTTAGATTCAATTTAAAAGTCAGAAATCTTAACTCACTCTATATACAACCCAATCATTTTCTTAACGTAATTTTAAATGTGTTTTCCTTTAAAAAAAATAAATAATATATATATATACATGCCTTAAAATAGCTTGAATGTAACTCTACACCCTTGCCTCATATAGTATACGCGGTTCTATGAATATGTAAATTAGACCCGCCTCCACTCACTCACATCAGCTCAGAGATCCACGCATTGACGATCAACATTGATGTGATTGGTTACAGGGTTTGTGACATCAGAAACACCAGCGATTTCAAACCGCATTTTTGAGACTGTCTTTGGTTCACTGCAGTTTTAAGGAGAAAATACTCAATGGTGTAAGACTTATTGACAAATTAAAAACACCACATAGACATATAAACAACATTTAAAGCTTGATTTTCATCACAGGGGGACTTTAAACCTTATAAATTCCTTGAAGCATTTCTTGTACACTGATGTGGTTCAAAATGTTTTGCAATACACCCCAGACTTTAATGCTGTCACAACATATTTTCAAGGGATAGTTCACCCAAAAAATAAACATTGTCATCATCATCATCATTACTCACCCATTCTATATGTCGTTCCAAACCTGTATGACTTGCTTTCTTCTGTGAAACATAAAAGAATATTTTTTGAAGAATGTTAGTAACCAAACCTTTTTGGCTGCAGGACAAAAGCAATGTGTAATTCCACATGCAGTGAAACCAAACCCTGAGAAAAATCAATATGGAAAATTCCTTCATATTAACAGGACATTTGGACCCTATTTCTACAGGCTTTTCTTTGAGAGCACCAGTAGCTCCCAACTTACCCAAAGACATGTTTTAAAGCATTCTGTGTCGGGGAAAGTAAAAGTACCGTATTGCGTTACTCCCTAAAACGATAACTAAGTGCATTACTTAGTTACTTTTTATGCAAAGTAATGTGTTTTACGGTACTGTCACGCTACCTTTTCTCACCTGGGCTGGGCTTTCCTGTTTTTTAATTGCAAAAAAAGTTATATTTTTGGCAAATTTAAAGGCCCTTTGAGACCAAAAGTGACATGAATAAGCATCAGGCTGGACCTTTCAGCTGTGCTGCCATTCTGGATCACAGTAGAAAGTTCAACACACATACTTCAGCAATAAAAATAAAAAATTTAATTAAACAAATGTGATGTTTACCTAAAGTCATTTTTGCTTATTAGTATGGTTGAACTGGATCATCGAAGGTCAGCAGCAAAGACATTGGTCAATAAAGTGAGATTAATACATAAAGTATATTTGTGTTATTTAATATATTTAACCATTGCAGGTTTGCATAATCTTCTGAGTTTGCATTTCACTGTTCATTTAGAGGAATTCTGAATCTGTTTTTGTGCGAGTGAGTGAGTAAATTCATGCTCACATTTAGTCATTTAGTATCATGTTTACACAGAACGCCTCCGCATCTCCTGATTTCACTCAACATGGGGACAGAAGAGGTGTCAGTCAAGAAATAAGAAAACTTATTTGAAAAAGTAACTAAAAAAGTAACTTAAATTTTGTTGTAAATTTAAAAGTAATGCATTGCTTTACTTGAAAGAGTAATCCAAGTATGTAACTTGTGTTACTTGTAATGCGTTTCCCCCAATACTGGCAGCACTATCAAACATTCTGAATGTTGGTTTTTCAACCATTCAGGCAGGCCTATGTTTGATTTGCATCTTCCAGCTATTTCATTTGAGTAATGGAATATTTTGTGTTTTGAACAGAGGCAGCTCACACATTTTGGTCACAATTAAGGGTTAATTATGGTTTGTAACATACAGTGAAATGCTGATTATGGAATGTGTACAATTCATCACTGGAGGGTTCTATAACACTAGGGTTCTTGACTCATTTGAACTGAATGCATAATACTTTCATGATTAATGAGTTATTTTAATTTGTTCTAGTGATAAAGTGTGTTTACGAGCTGTTTAATTAATACAATTAAAAATGAATAAAAACTAAATCCATAAAACTAAACCCCTATAAGTGTTTCCATATATTGCAGGTTCTATATATATATATATATATATATATATATATATATATATATATATATATATATATATATATATATATATATATATATATATATGTGTTTATAGAACCTTTCTTGGTTTAAACCACCCTTATATAAAACTCACCATGGTTGCAATACAGTAACGCTGTAATTATTAGCAGGAATGTTGTAGATTAATTCTAAATGTAACCTATTACGGGAAGAAGGGAGTAAATCCATTTAGGCTAATTAATTCAACTATGAAATTGTAATTATCAAAATTCCACAGCTTGTGTAACAGAAATCACAGCTACACAGATCAAGGCACAGAAATTAGGCGCCAGCCATTGTTTCACCTCTGGTTACTATGCACTTCCAAGTACAAAAGCCATAGTTCAGCTATGGTAACTATACAAAAGCCACTTACATGATGAAATTACAGCATGCGGTCTGTTTGAAAGAGACGCGCAAATTGTTTACTTGCTTGGGCGCGTGCGTGCGCGTCACTGGCGCCCCTAGAGGCTCCACACAGTAGCGGCTCTTTTGTGCGCGATGATGACGTACGCGCTCGTGTGTAGTAGCGTGAACGCGCGCAGTGGTGCGCTCGCTCAGAGGGGGAGAAAAGAGCCGCCGAGGAGGGCAGAAACACAAGAGAGGGGCAATTTTTTTTTTCTACGACAGCACCGCGGCTTGGGGAACAAACCAACTGTGTCGAGTTGGCTGGCATGGAGCTGAGCGTTGCTGTTCTGAGCCGTTTCAAGCCGTCCACCTAAAAAGCCGGGGCATTTCGGGGGCAGTTTGCTGTTGGTCCCGGGGGTTCGTGGAGCCCGTGTGAATCTGTTGCTAGCAGCGCTCGAATGCTAGTTAGCTCCGCTGCTAAGCAGCTAGCCAACACTGCGAATCAATTGTGTCGGAGATCTCGGATTTACGTTTAAAAGCGGTCGCGTTCGTCCGCTGCTCTCGGGATTCGTTTTGACCGTTGAGTTTCGTCTTCTTCCTAAGTGAGGAGACGTTAATAAGCGAACGCTTGAGTTTCTATTTCGATTTATTTTCAAGCAGGGACTTTTTTTTTTCCTCCTCTCTCTATTAGCTTGTTAGCCGCTCTGGTTGGTTTAGTCCAGCTTGTTAGTAGTGTCTGAGATTTCTACTGTAATAGCTGTCAGCGACAACAGCCTCTTGACGAAAAGCCAGATTGTTGACATGAATGGTTTTATCGCGGACTGCGAGTTGTTTAGAGAGGCGATACTTTGAGATGCCGCGCGTGGGATACTTCATGTTTCCAGGGACGCTTTTATTTTCTTGTTAGACTGCTTTATGGGAGTGCTAGTGTGCAGCGTTTTGCTTTAGACAATACTGGTTTTTGCAGGAATTGCACGCGGTCCGATATTTTTTTTCCCCCCATGCAAACTAGTTACTCACCTTTTCCCATCAATCGCGCATCGTTTTGATGTGGTTAAATCCCACATTCCAGTCGCGCGCTCGTTGTTTTTTTTACCTAACGTTAGTGATTCCTTGAGCTCCACGTTTGTATTCACGCTGCTGGTGGTACATGGTCACCAAGACAGATCGCTGATACAGGTTTTCATTGGTTTGCGGTTGGGGAAACGGCGAGATTCGGCTTTAAAGTATTATGGATGAACAGACCCGAATGCTGGCTAGCATGGGCGGACTCGGCGGACTCTCTCAAGCCGACGTGGGTGACCCCGATTCGGTTCGGAAGCAGCAGTCCCTCGGTCAACCGCAGCAAGACATAGGGGATATTCTCCAGCAGATCATGGCCATCACCGACGAGAGCCTCGACGAAGCCCAGGCGAGGTAAGACCTGTGAGAGGAGGAGGACAAGTGTGAGATAGATAGATAGATAGATAGATAGATAGATAGATAGATAGATAGATAGATAGATAGATAGATAGATAGATAGATAGATAGATAGATAGATAGTGTGCAAAAGCAGCTGGACACAATCTACACCTCATTGCTTTAAATACAGTCAATATAAATAGCGGCAATTTGTCTCCTGAAAATCGTATGTGATACAATGGCTTGCACCTTTTTCTTAATTTAAATACTATTTTATTGGACTGTCCATTTCTTAATGCAAGTAGAGCACATTTGTATTAAGTAAGCTCACTTAAGGATTTGTTTAGTAAGAGTTTTACCAGATGAGGTTTTAGAATTTTTTTAATCTCATGTTAATGTTAAAAATCTTGTGTAAAATCAATTGGTGTTTTTTTCCCCCCTGTTTACTTGGTTTTCATTTTTTATTGTGTACTGTATGTATGTTTTTGTAATTCAGCTTTTGCCATGAATATGGCCACAGATGCTGACATGGCATTCAAGAAAACTGTTCTGATACTTTTCTTAATTTACATTTGCGCGTATTCTCACTAGAACTTAGTGTCTTAATAGAAAAAAGGTGTGTTGATTTATTTACCACATTGTTGGATTTTACCTTTTCAAGTTGTTAGAAGTTCAAAATGAATTGGCATTCGGAAAAAAATCTTAAGTCACGAATGAATGTAAATGCATTAAATGATCGAGTTTATGAGCAATCCGAACTTTCTCATTGAAAGTTATTATAACGAAAAAGTTTTAATACTAGGAGTCCCTGTGTTTGTATTTCCACTGCTTTCCACTCAAGCAATGCACTAAATATGCTCCAAATAGATAATAGGACTGTAATTACTAAAACCTAAGGATGCAAGTATTTTTCCCCTCCTCTGGTTTTGCTAAATGGGGCCAAAAAGGTTTTAGAGGTCAACCAATATGTTTGTTATCAGGAGCCCATGGGCTCTGTGAAGCCATTTGGTCTTCAGCGTGCGTCTGCCAGATTGAGGCCCCACTAGATAAATGAATTGGATTAATGTGCTACCTCGTCATTAGCATAGATAATCAGCGCGCGCTTAATTAAGTCATCGCCGTCAAACAGTGTCAGACTTAACCTCGAGACGAAAACACCGGACAGGATTGACGACTTTCCCGCCGTTACCTGCAGATCCTCCTCGGGTACAGTTCAGTGTATTTCTATTGACCGCACTGAAATTGATCTCTTATGGATCGCTAGATTGCGCGCTGTGACCTGCGATCTGTTGAAAGGTCAACCCGAGCCACAGATCCCGCACAAAAGCTGCCTTTTAATGAGGGATCGTATGTGCGCGTATGCCTTGTGATGTGTCATTAGCTTGTGATTTTCCACCAAGCCATTTGACCACCTGGTTCTCTTAATTAATTCACTTCTCTTTTACCCTCCTCCTCCTCCCTGGTGTTCATCCTTTTCATTGTGTGTTGGGCGCAATCAATTCTCCTATAATGCGTGCGCGTGTGCAGCTGTCCACAAATTGAGTTTCTATTAATGAGATGGAGGGTCGCTACTCGAGCAACTTATAAACCCAGCGAAATTGCCTTTATATCTATACCGCATTTCTCGGGTGATATTGTGTAGTGACTTTGTTTCCCTTGTACAAAAGACTGATGAGTTGAATGATGTTGTTGTGATGGCGTGTGCATGCCTGTTTTAAGAGGGTTTTTAGGTATTTGGTTGAAGATAAGCAATCAGCAGTCTTAAGGAATAGGGAATTGTTCACCTAAAAATTACTTTTTCATTTTGCTGAGTGTCCTGGCTGCTTTTTTCAAAGTAATGAAAGTGAACGGGGTGACCATCAAGCTCAAAAAAATGATAAAGTATAATAAAAGTTGTCTGTGACCTGTGCTCTATCTTGAAGTCTCATGAAGTCATATTGCTTTGTGTGAAGACCAGACCGAGAATTCAAACTCTCCAAAATTGTCATGGATGCCTAAGAACTAGGCTATGCTTCTTGTAATAATAACATCCAAATAAAATGGTTTTATTAAAGGCAAAAATATAATTGTCTAAGTGTTTACTTGGGGTGGGAATCACAGGGTACCTCACGATACGATACATGGCTTACGATACCGGTATTCTGCGGTAATCGATATATTGCTTGACAATCCTATAATGATACGACATCTGTCTAACTATAAAAACATAATGCCTGTGAAAAGGTTAAGTGCAGGTTTTCTGTATTTCAGTCCGTAAATTAAATTTAACATTAAGTAAATTAAACATTTTATGCTTATACTTTTGAAAAGCTTAAACGTTTCTTTGTGTGTAAACTTACACCTTTACCTGCTTATCGACTTATCGTTTTATCTAAACCTGGTACATTTAAAAATGTACAAACGCTCCCGTGTGCATCTGTGTAAGTGCTCGGTAAAGAGCGTCAAAGATGTCTATTTACAACATGTTTGTCCCATCAATGGTATAAAAGCTGAAGTGCGTTAAATGTGGCTGGGGCCATTGCTGTCCGCCATCCCGTTAAAAACCTTTTTTCTTAGACTAGTTAACTTATGTTTACGTTTACTTCATTCATGTGTTGAGCGCCATGAATCTATTTAGAGCGCCTTATTTTATTAATTATCGCCTAAAATATCGATATTTGGTGCCAGCTTATCGATTCTCGCATTGCGTTCGCACAGAGAAGGACAGCGATATATCGCCCTATCAGTATTTTGTCCCATGCCTAGTTTTTACCATATACAAAACAAGGGTACATTATGCAGACTTACGGTTTGAAATTGACAATGTAGGCCTAAAAGTTAGGCTCAAAAGAAGGAAAACCCTCCATTTGTAAAACATGAAACATTTCATTCAACCAGTTTTTGAAGTAAGGGGAGTCTGAAAATGTCCAATTTAAGAGTATTGTTTTTTTTGCTGTTGCAAGGATCGTACCCAACAATAAAGATAACAAAATAGTTTTTTAAAAGCTAGAAGGTAGAAATGCCTCCTTAATCTATGCAGATGCTATCCTATTTCTAAAAGGTAAATTGCAAAAATGTTCTCAAATCTGGAACCTCTGCATCTTCAAACTGGCATGAAGTAGATTTGTCACAGCATGTGTCATGTTAATGATGCCAAACTCTGTTAATTCTTGTCTTTCATAGCTGGTCATGAAATGGCACGTTTAAATATGCAGAATCAAATTTGAGAGCTGGGGAAAAGGGAAAGTTTTTGAATCGTGTGGAAAAAAGGCAGTGTAAATAAACATTGTTCAAACTAAGCATCTTATTGACATGAGGGTGAGTAAATGACAAACTTTTTTTGGTGAACTATTCCTTTAAGCATAATGCAAGATATGGTTAGTGATGGACATAAATGCATTTTCTCTTTAGTCACTTCTTCTCTGTCGCTGATATTCTACAGTTATTCTTGAGTATAAGCCCTTGCCACCTTCAGTTATGAAGCGAAAAAGCCCTTCGGTGCTTCCGCACAGGCCTGAAATAGTTCGGATACCTGAGAGAAATATGCATTATTATTTTGTCAAGTGCGGGATGGTTTTAGGGCAGATAAGCCAGCTTCATTTGCGGAGTGGAGAGCTTTACTCCGCTGCAGTGAGATTGTACCTAGTGCGGTCAGCTATCTTGCACATTATAAGACATATTGCTTTCTTTTTTTTTTAATCTCTTTTATAAACCGATTTCCTTTATTTGATACTAATGAAATATGCATGGTTGTGGTATCTCATTAAATAGATTTGTGGCTCATCACAATGCCTCTTAAATTAATTAGTTTAATGTGTCCCAAACCTGCATTATTTGCTGAGTGGAGGCACGTGCTTTGCTCAGAAAGCAAAGATACGTGGTTCTGTCTGGATTGCTTATTCATTGCATGTTCAAAAATAAATGTAATGCACAAGACTTGCTTTGCATTGGTAGATAAGGTCAATTGAATTGATTGACTAGATTACATCAATCAGAAAAGAGCAAGTTAAGCATTTATATCGCTATAAAAGCACTTTCATGCATACGTCCTAATTAATTAAGTAGGTTTGTGTTATTTATACATGTGAGATTTCTGCGATTTCTTTTACTTTGCACTCACTAGTTACTGTTTTGTTACCCAGGTTTTTCTTTCGACATCTTGAACATCTTTTGGCAAAAATCAGACTTGTTCTGATTCCATTATCATGTGCCACAGTACTTGATTTCTGTTTTCTATTCTTCTCTTGATCTGCATTATTTACTGTGGGGGGTCTCTGGTCCCAGTTTAAGGGGTGTATGGGGTGGGATGTCATCGGGACGGTGGGGGCAGATGCCAGCGCTGTCTGTGCCTGCCGCCCTCAGCCTCTCACCCTGTTGCCCTGTGTCCAGATGCTGGCCAGAGGAGGCACCGGCGCAGTGGACCCCACAGAGGGAGGGGGAGCTGGGGGGGAGCACAGCAGGGTGTGCCCTGCCGCTCAACTTCCAGCACAGGTCAGTACAGGAGCGCATGAGCACCCCCTCCTCTTCTCTCCCCCATCATCCCCTCCATGTTGATGACAAAGAGAAAAATGCACTCTCATACAGTTAAAGAAGCACTTCAATCTCTGTGGGGCTAAACTTTTTTTTTTTTTTTTAATTATGCAATTCCTTCTTTAAAGAACCCAATTCAGACCCCTTTGAATAGACCAAAATGTGAATCAAGTTCTTTTTTGCATTCACATTGTCCCTGCCCCCAAAAATGGGCTTTTAGTTGGGGCTGTTTTAGTTGTGATTAGTCTACTGTTCAATAACCACTTGAATGTTTTATTGATTTTTTTATTTTATTTTTCATAAAATTTTATAATAGGCTAATCAATTTGATTATATCAAAACAATTATATTTTATTTATTATAATTTATTATATCCATATTAAATTTAATAACATAATATTCAATTACAAAGCAAGGCAGCTCAGATTATGCCTACATTTTCACAGGAAACTAAACTAAAACCTTTCTTTTTCTGTTTATTTGACAATAGATTTAAAAGATGCCCCTCGTTATCTCTAGAAATGAGAATAAGTGACTTATCTCCTTGTTTGTTTCATTGCATTGCATGTCATCATTCTCTTTGTATAGTAACCTTTAATGGCCAAAATATTTCTGATTATGTGCATGAGAAGGTAAAGTGAACCTGAAGCGCTTTTCGCTCACACTGCGCTTTATAAGCGATGGACACTTAAAGCAAACTCAAAACACCTCTTGAGATGGTTTTCGTTTTAAGATTAGTTTGTATGAAAGCCACATATATTCACCCACTCTCAGGCCAAGTGAACCAAACGCCAAGTTAACCACCACAGACTTCACACATTCATACAATTGATTAAAACAAATCTCCATCCCCATGTCACATCCCAGGAAACATTTTGGTTGCATCAGTTAAGTCTTTTCATGATCACCCATCCATTGACACGAGTTTAGGTTTCTGTTTGTACTATTAGTTGTCATTCCTTGATGTTTCTGTATTTGTCTTGCTCATATTTGCAAAAAGAAATAACCTACAATAAGACGCAGCGATCTATTTTTGCCATCTCATGTCTTTTAAATGTTTGTTCCTCTTGCATTAAATTCTACATTCCTGAAATTTTTGGGTGTGTGAACACATCAAAGCCAACAAAGAACATTTTAGGCAGCGAATGAAGTCTTGGAAGCTGAGCAAACTTCAGATTTACTTCAAGTTGGATGATACACAAGACAATTGGAAAGTAGGCAATGTGATAAGACAAGCTAACTAATCAACAGTAACCGATTCAGCATTGCCCAAGCTAGTGCCGTTGCCCATTTCCAACAAAATTACCCAACGAGTTGCACTGTGTGTCATCAGCTTAAGGCCTCATCCACAAAAAAACAATCTTTTTTTGGGATTTCCCACGTTATCCGTTTGCCTCGGAGCAAAAGGGAAACGTTCTAACTTTGTTTAGTTGCGGCCAACTGCAATATTAGGTAGCAAGTGTTGTGGTGTTCAGTTTAGGACTTTCTCATAAGAGATTATTCAGGTTAGTGCTTTGTAGCATCATATTTTTACGAAATGCAGTGCATTTTTTGATATGCAATGCTGGGAGTATTTTGAAGTGGCTGCATGTCACATGATTTGTGGGTTTATCAGTTTGCTTGCTCATGTTAATCCCAGCTGTTAGTTGGATGGTTTTAACGAGAACACGTTGATTATTGGCATTTGTTAGGGGTTAACGATGCTCCTGGAAAGCATGCTTCATCTGCTCTCTAATACAGTAGCGCTGAAATCTGGCTGCGTGTAGATAAGCTTCCCAGGCATCAGAGCTTACCGAGCCTGGAAATAAAGTTTGCTGATGGGAGACTGCCCTGAAATGATCGATGATTGGATTTAGCACATATGATTCTGGCTTTGAGAAGAATGTTTCCTCTGCGAGACAGAGGGTCCTCACTTGTTTTGATATTCTCCAGACCTGCTCGATAAATTAAGCACGTTCGGGGTGTAAAAAGGGCTGGATAATACCATTAAAGGGTGGAATGCTTTTCCCTGAAGACAAATGAGGACCATGTGTCAGTTACTCATTTAGCTGGAGTGAGCCGAGACTGCTGCTGTATCTTCTCAATCTACAGACACCGAGCTTTTTAAACGACTTGAGTTTTAGTGTGTCCATTACATCTTGATTGATTCTTGAGTAGATGTTTGCACCTGTGATTGTGATCATATTCTGCTGCGAATGTTAAAGGTTGTTGGTATGTCTTCAATAACCATAAATCCTCTGGTGTGTTTGGCAGCGAAACGACATGTGCTTTAAATTGAGACTTTGAAGAATCAATCATTAATGATTCTCTAAAAAGGAGCCTTACATGGTTGGTGTTTTAAAAACAATGCTCAACCAATAGCTAGAGAGCAGAGTCGATGAAATATGTAAAAAGGATGGTGAATGAGATGAACTCTTATATTGCATGATATATGCTCAAAATTCACAAAAATGTGAAGCCATTATTGGGCTAATTCAAAAACATACATTAATAAGGTGCGAAATGCACTCGGTAAATGGATTTGTGCATGTTTTCTATTGATCGTGGCAGCAGTAGTTCATCAAATGAAGTAGAAAAGCATTATAACTGGCCATGTATCAAGACAAGTGTTGTAGACACGTCTGTTGAGATGCTGTGAAGTGTGCCAGATTGTGGTAGAAGATGGGGAACTGCATTTTGCAAATTGTATTTGGAACATTTTTGTGGAAGCATTTGTGCCATGACCTTATTTGAATAATTTATTTAGCCAATCGGGCACTAAAATAACACACGTACACACACGCAAAGTATGTAAATAAATGGCTCTATCATTGGCCTTGAATTTCCCTCTACGGATTTATTTCTTATTGACGAGGCTATTGGTAGATTTCAAAACGGACAGAAGGGCAATTTGTTAATTGGGCACAGCGTTCGACAGATGCCAATAAACTTAAAATGGCCAAATACTGATCGATACGTCTGTCTTTCACTGTTTGAAATGAAATCTAATCAGTCTCTCTCTAACGCTTTCCTTCTCTCTTCCAGAAAACACGCACTGAACTGCCACAGGATGAAGCCGGCTCTCTTCAGTGTTTTATGCGAGATCAAAGAAAAAACTGGTAAGTCGTTCACTTGCTCTGCCAATGCAGAACTTCTGTGCAGGTTTGTGGCTTCAAGCCGCGCTCCCACATTTCGAGGAGATCTTTTTCATTACACTATTGATTCTGCATTGACCATATGCAGAGACAGGTGTTTAATAATCATCAGTCTGAATTTATTGAGTCCCCGTGCTCTTTTTTTTTTTTTTTTGCATCAGTAGGGTTCCTCTGGGCTTTCCAGGTGTCTTATTGTATCGCCCACTGCAATCATTAAGTGTCATAGCAATGGATTCAATGTTTACAATGTGTGAAATCTCACCTGAATGCATTTCAAAGCTTTGAACTAGCAACAAGTGTATTTGCTTCACTCTCATTGTTGCTTTGTTACATTTCTCATTGTGAACCCCATCCACACAATCCATCCCAGTCCAAACAGGTAACGGGTCTCGCATCTCAACTCGAAGATCCACAGTGGTCAGTTTTCTGGCAGATCTGCAGCTTTCTCTGCTCAAACGAGAGGCTGACAAATGATTAAATATTTATGGAGGTGTTGGCGTTGTCTTTGTGCCATGGTTTCTCTCGTTTCTTTCCTGTCATATCCTGCAGCTTGAATCCATCTCAGGTTCTGTAACAAGCATGCTCATGTGGAATTACAGTGCAAAAATGATGTGCAACGGTCTGTTTGTGGCAATCTGTCAATAACCCAGTCTTACTTTCCTATAATTGGATGCAAGTAAAGGGTAGGCTAGAGGAATGGGTATTGGGGGTTGTCCCTGTTGCCAAGGCAACCTGCTGTCTTATTTACCTAATGTCATTCACTTTGATTTTCACATTTAGCCTGCCAGTGGAGAAAGGGCCGGGGAGAAATGCAGCACTAAATGGAAGGTGTTGTCGGCAGTGCAGACAGGCGAAGTTAATGGTCAGAATTTTTCCATATATCACTTCGGTTATCGCCAAACTTAATCTAGAATTCGTGTTTTACCCTGAAGACTTTGGCGTAAATGAGCTGATTTACTAGATGACAGGAACAAGGCCATTACTGTCTGATCTGAGCCGTGATTTTGCGTTTAAGGCTTGTTTATGGCAGTTTCATTGCGACAAAATTATTCTTTTTGCACCAAAACTTTGCAATAAATAATGGAAACCTCAATTAAATTAAATGTATTTTATATGATATATTTAACATATATTTTATAAAAGTAATATCTTGTCTGAAATCTATTAGGGGTGGGGGGAAAATAAGTTCACATATGAATTGTGATTCTATCTGCCGCCGATTCACAAATTAAAAAAATCGGTTTTCTGTGTTACACTTCTTTAAACTCGCAGTGCTGCTTAAAGTTAATGATGCTTAGAGTGTGAAAAAGGACTTCGGACACAGCCAAAGATGCACGTGATCCTGAGTTCAGTTCTCTTTCACAGCTTATTGCGCTTGTCTGTTGTGTCCTACGTGAACACAAACAGTTGGGAGCAAATCAGATGTGTAACATTTATAGTAGATCTATGCATTTGTTCTTAAAGGGACAGCAGCCTAATAAACTATAAAAATATTAAAAGCTGTTTTAATAAGAAAAAAGAAAATCACTCACTGTTTTTAATGAATCACTTTTGTATCTTCATTATGAATACATTTATATTTAACAGTAAAGACTCAATTTATATTCCATCTAGTGAAGACTACTATTTTATTTTTTACTTTTGGTTAAATTTCTGTAGTGAACAAGACATGTTAAATAAACCTAGGCTACTGTACCTGAAAAACTTTATTTAATTTGTGTATTTTTTTTCTATTTTATTTTTTTTAAATTAAATAAATTTAAATTTAATTTAATTAAATGATTTTTTTTTTCTTCGAGACCTATCTTCTGCAGTCAAATAGGAAAAGAAATAAAACTGTAAACTAAATCAAATCTATGCATAAATCGGATAAATTAATTGAAATGTGAGGTACCAATAAAAAATTCTAAATCTATTTACAAAAAGTTATATCTATGATTTTTATTTATTTAAAAATGAAGCCAAATGGTTTTCATAATGAAAAACTGTTCTACATTGATCCCATGAAGTTCAAAAATACTCTTGAAGCATTTCTTGTGCTTCTGTTGACTGGCGAATCTTTAAATAAATATAATTTAATGGAGACCAAAAACAATTAGAAAAATTCAAACCATTAGGAAGATTAAGGAATATTGTATCCAAAATCGATAACAAAACATAACGTTCTTGTATTACAATAGGAATAATGCTTAGTCTTATTCGCTGTATGCGTTTTGATAAAAAAAATTGTCTTGTGCAACAGTAAAATGGGGGGAGGAGAGAAGAAACCATAAACGTTAGGTAGAATGTGATTCCTTACAGTTCTTATCTATGTTATTGAGTGATCGGTGAGATCGAAACATTTACTAAAGTCAGTTTAGCATTTGAAAACAAGCACAGGGTTGTCGCAGTCCAATATTTCACACTCTGTGCGATGGAGTTCGAAGAGATGTATTGTTTTGCTTTAAAATCTGCTTGGACTTTGTCTAAACAGGCCTCTGAGTGTACTTGTGTGGTGGATGGTGTCCATCATGGTGATCAGCACGTTCCCCACCTCCTTCCCTGCTCCGTGTGTATATATATATATATATATTATACCTGCACTGTTTTTCTCCAAGACTCCCCGCTGCTTTTATCTCCTGCCTCTGGAATGTGAATTAAAGAAGGCAGCCTCCTCTACTGCACATGATTGTAGTGCTGATCAGTAGTCTTTACATCTGTTTTCCACAGTCTCGGTGTGTCTGCCTCTGTCTCACTCTCTCTCTGTCCTACACCGAACAGCAGGGATAAAAGCGAGCTGGAGCTCAGGCCTTTCCCTGCCGCTGCGGTCTTGTCCTCTCCTCCTCCTCCTCCCTCCCGATGCCTTGCTTCCATTCTTGAAAGAGAAGTCTTGCTCTGAACTCGGGGCTTTGATATGGTAATGGAGGTGGAGGGGAGGGTTAGGGAAGAGTGGGGGAGGGGCATTGAATTCCTCGGAGTGCTGCTGCAGTTGGGAAGATTGTTTTTTATTGTTAAGGAAATGTTCTGCTCAAATGCAAGTCACACTAACCCCCCCAACCCGAATATTCCCATCTGTTTAACATAAACTTCCTGTGCGTGAAATGTAAGATTTGTTAATTAATCTCCTTAGAAACAAATTAAGAGAGAGAGATGAGGTTTCTGAGCCAATTGTCTCTTCGTTCTTGTCCCTCCCCCATCGGCTTAAAAAAAGAAAAATGGTTGCAGCAAGTTGATTCTCACCCTTTCCGTCACCCTGACTTTTGTTCTGGATCCAGCTCGTCGCAGAGGTCACAAGCTTTTGTACGTTCTGTTTTTACAGGTTTTTGAATTGTAAATGAAGCGTGGCCAATAAAATTATAGGTAGTTGACGAGAAACATGTACATGAACAGTTTTTTTTCTTCACCATGAAGGTTTTAGCTTAAAATGTATATAGCAATGGATAATAAACCACAGTGAAAATCTGAGATTCAAACAATTGTTTCAGCTGCAAATTAAAGTAAAAAAAAAAAATCAAACAAAATCATTTGTGATTATTGATCATGTGTTCTTGCTTCTGTTGAAGCACAAGATGCTCTTTTGATCATTCTCAAGTTACTGCAGATAACACCAGGTTTTACCCAAACTTCCACAGAATTCATAGCCTTTCTGAAATGTTAATTCAGGTTAATTTGCCAAATTAACTTTTCGATTGTAGATAATATAACCGAATTCAATATTAGAACAATTTTAACTAGTGGTCTCAGATCCTAATGTACGTACAAAGGGAAAAGTGTATTTTTTTGTTGTTTTTTTGCAGTTCACTTACATAGTGCTTTTGTGTAAACAATATATCTTAAAGGAACAAATATCTCATGTCCTCTCTCAATATAATGTAAAAAATTGCATGATCAATTATTAACAGAAAAAAAGAACTTCAGAACAGTTTTAGATTAAATGTATCATGTCAGACTGCAGGTTACCCAACCACCCAAAAGCACTTTCTTTTGTGTCCTTCTCTTACTGTTGAGGTACATATTGAACCGAATTGTTCCATTCTGTTCAGACAGAGAGCTTAGTTCAACTCTTGAATTCTGAATTCATGTTGCAGAAGGTTTATGGTTGAATCTCTTTGGCATTTCCACAGCTGTTAACTCCCTTGCTAATAGCTCATAATAGCGAAGTCATGTGATGTTTGTAGAGTACCTACCAGAAGAACCGGCCAGGTCAACTTTACTCTTAGTGCGTTTCTGCTATTAAAATCCCAGAAACAAATACATGATTCGGCAGGACTAAGAATGCAATGGCCTCAAATAAACCTAGCACTGCATGAATTAAATATGAGTTTTATTTTTTAATGTCTGAATGTGGTTAATGGTTTATAAAACCTTGTCTAATAGGCTTTAAAAGGACAAAATGTCCAGTATCTCTCCAGTGCACTGGTGAGTTATGATGCGTTTCCCATATGTTTCCAGTTTCCATGAAATAATCGTTTCTGGTCTCTTGTAGTACTTTTTACAATTTTACTTGTAGTTTTTTTCTAATAACTAGCAACTAGACCACATAAGAGTGGTCATAAGAAAAGTTTTAAGTTCCAACTGGCCACTGTTCAAACATATAAACTTGCCTTAGTGGTATTTTACATGATACATGATTTGGAGATGTCAGGTGAAGTTTAGTTAAGATTGGCTTGATTGGTAACTTATCCTGTCAGTTTAAGTAGCAAATTATTCAAAGTGCTCAAACTGTTTGGCACCAACAAATGCCTTTCCAAGTATTGAAAATCTTTGCCATCAAGCTATTGTGTAAAACTTGTAGATGGTTTCCATGTAGATGCATGTAGTGCTAGAACGAGCTCATCTGGTTCTGGAAAATGGACTCAAATCCTTGTTTATAACCAGCCTGTATCATGATCTACATAACTCCAGTTTCTCAGTCTGGTCGGTCAAAGACCTAATTAAGGCTTTTTAATTATCATTCATTTTTGAAAGACCTTAATTTGAACCCTCTTGTAAAATTTTATGAGTTGTTGGAAATCTCAGACTCGTTTTACGAGGCAGAGCCTGCAGGCCTATGGGTAAAAGAGCCAGTGGAGTGTGAGACTTTTTACAACTTAAATAAACTGCAATAGAGATGAACTCAGATGAACCGTTACTCTAACAAACTAAACGTTTGTGCGCCGTGACTGAAGCGTTCAACCTGGCCTCAGAATTAACAGCAAAAATGACTCTTTTCAACATATTTATAGCAGCCAAACGTATGAAACTAGCATCCCGAACATCATCATTTGGTTGTCCCCTCCATTTCATTCGACATTTCTTGTGTGGCGCTCTGTCACTCAATCTGTTTTTCTCTCCTCTGTTCTAGGAGTGAGAAAGATAGAGTGTGAAGGGGGGAGAGAGGGGAGAGAGAGAGAGAGACAGCGATAGAGAGAGATTGATGAGGCAGTAAGAGCAGCAGTAATTACTCTGTGTCCATTCCCCACGCCGGATTGGCAGACGGCTAATATCACACAGACCCCTGGCCCTGACAGGCGCCCCCCTTCCCCCCCATCACAAGGTCCAGAATGGTGGGGGGGAGAGAGCGTCACCCCGAACACTCGGCTGTGTCCTAATGCTGTGTGGGCTGAGCGTCTTTCCTCTCATTACGTTGTTCCTCGAGGAATCAAGCCTTTTCTCAGGACTGGACAAGCAAAATTGGATGGTGCACTTGTGAATGCAAGGAAACGTTTAAAATGCGTCCAGGCCTTTTGAGTTGATCAGCCAAGTACTTCCTCTGCTCTAATAGCTTAATTTATTGGAAAATGCAATTTGAAGATGACATGAAATCTTAATTGACCCTATTTACTAAATGATTGTGCCTGGTCCTATTGTGCACAATTCATCAGTATGTGATGTTCTCATTTCATCAAAATGCAGTAATTTTATGCTTTGCAATTTGCATGTGTCTGCAGCGACATTTCTGCTGACGTCAGTGCCCATAGATGTAAATACGGGGGGAAATCATATGAAGCATTAGCATTATAGACCAGTGGTTCTCAACCTTTTTGACTCCAGTGCCTACCATTGTTCACAACAGGATCCAAAGGCCCCATTGCTTTTCCAAAACTTTGTGATTTACTGGACGATACGCTTGGCTCACGAGACGATGCACAGTATTGTGTTCATGAGAACGAGACGATATTTTTAAGAAACACTATATTTAAGAAATCTTCAATGAGAAAATATGACTGGAAAGTCTTTTATTCGTCTGAAAATCACAAAACGCAAAACAATACAGGCACATTAACTAATCTAGGGCTCACTAATGATTATTTTGGTAATCATGTAATTGTTCAGTTATTATAGTTTTTTTTTTTGTGGTAATAAAAATAGACCCAAGTAGGCTTTAAAATGAATTGAAATGCATATTATAATAATAATAATAATAATAATAATAATGAGACAAAAATTGGTTTAAATAAAGTATCAAAAGCAAGTGATCTTATGGTTTTATTGAACAACACTGTTGTAATACACATAATTATTATAAACAATCAACTTGTATACATTACGTATTATAACAAATACCTGCAAAGGGTGCCAACAGTCTGGTGATGAGTGTTATTACACTTAACAGAATGACCAAATATTTGTTTAATATTGGCCAAACAACATTTGATTCAAATGTCCACTTAATCTTTAATATTTGGCCACTTCTTAATGATTGAAATGCTACAGACACTATTATTTCTTGAACATGAACATGTGGACATCAAAGCATTCAAACTCAGAGCGAGGGTTTAAGCGTTTATTTTCAAATTTCAATGAACAACATTTTTCATATTTAGAAACATACTGATGTATTCTCCTGTTAGTGTAGTGCAAATTATATATGTGTGTGTATTATAGGGGTGTAACGGTTCTCTGTAAAAAATCAAACCATACCTTTCTCCACCCACGGTTCGACATGCACTTGTACTGGGGTTCATCTCAAATCTGACGACGATCTGACAAACCATTTATATTATGGTTTGTTGAAAATAACGTGTACGATGGATATGCATTCCGGCTTCCCCTAAAATTTGTTCAATGCGATTGCCATATGCTTTAATGTCACCAGTCATTTACGCTGGTTTTTGAATTAGCACTTGCGCAGGTGAGACCTCAACAGCACACATTGTTAACGGTGTTTAAACTCATTTAAGCCTTTCTAATTTAAACATTCAAGCGCAAGAAGACACAAAAGAGGACTCGCACGCGCTGTGAGAAGCACACGGAAAGCCACAGGGTATGTTTACACGACAACTATGTATGCGTCTTGGCCATTTACGTGGCAACCACGTTTTGAGGGTCTAAAAACTCACGTTTTTGAAAGCGGGATTCAAAGTGAAAGGTTTTGAAAACGATGCTTTTACTGTCTCCATGTAAACAACAAAAATGCGAATTTGTGAAAACAGTGACGTCATGCATATTACGTGTTAATGTTAATCGAACAATAAAACACAAAGAAATCTCTCACTGCTCTTGATTGATTAGCTTTTGTAACTTTAAAGATTAATCTTGATTTAATTTCTTACATTTAATTTCCTAAATTTAAGATTATATGCAATGTTGTTTTACATTTGATTACTTTAAGTTCTGTACCTGACAACTACTGTTAGATACCTGAAAATTATTTGCTTATTTTCTTTTTTATTTGACAATAGTACTTTTTTCCGAGAACATGGCACATGCCGAACCGTACCGAAACCGTGACCCTAAAACCAAACTGTGAGTAATTTGAACAGTTACACCCCTACTGGGTGTGTCTATGTACAAGTGTGTGTATGTATATATATATATATATATATATATATATATATATATATTAGTATACACACAGTATATCTTTTTTTTGTTGTTTGTTCCTTAAATTCACCTTAAATCATTTTAAGTCATTTTGAGGCCCAGGTGTTCCACTGGTTGAGACCCACTGCTATGTACTGAATATTTCCTCTGAATATTCAGTTTCATCCGGAAACATTTTACAATCAGATGTTTAATGGATTTTGAATGCTGTTATCCTTATCACAAAATAATACAAAACAATTATGACCAAGTCTCATAATACTAACAAAAAATGTTGCATTCTTATTTTCAAGCACAATGTGGACAAATTTTGTCATCCACTTTCTAAATTTTTAGGATCAGAATTCAGTTCAGTAGAGTGTAGTTTTCGCTCTATTAAACATCCTAAATTTGTGTTGGGATTAAGCGCTCAAAAGAGGAGCGACAGCCGTATTTATCTGCGGTGTGTCAAAACTCATGGAGATGTCCCTCAGTGTGCTGGTCTAGAGAGCAGTGTTTGAAAGAAGCCCGTGTCTCTTTAATTAAAGATATGTAAATGTGGCCTCAGCTGGATTACATTAGCTGGCGTGGCTTTGGTGGGGTGTAGAGAGTCAGAGCCCTACACCTAATCCAGACTAATTAAGGATTAATTGCAATTGATGGGAGGCTTCCATCCCTGTGTGGAGGTCCTCACTGCAGTCTGTGACTAATCTAGAGCACTGGAGAAGGGATTGGAGAAGGGATTTGAGCAGGGGTGATCTGTCAGAGTTTGCTCCGAGCTTCTTTCACTTTAAGCTTCTCTCGAGGGAGGGAGTTTCAAGTTTCTACGCATACCATTTGGATTGAGGCATTGGCCTTTTGTTAAGCTACAATAATCTGTTTGTCTCACGCGAAGGTGTTAATACAAACTCGCTCTAGATGGACACACGGCTAGTTAGTGGGGGTGTCTAAGGCTCAAATGTAGGGTTAGGGATTTGAACAAACCACTTACCCCAAGTATTAACCTTTGACAAGTAACATGTCTTAAACCAATTGCACTGCAGACTTGAATGATACCTTCAATATTGGTTGCGATTATTACTTTTTGTAAGCAGTGTAACATTACGATAAAAATGGGTGGGGAAAATCCTTAGACTTAAGTTGTTTTTTAAATAATTCGGAAAGAAGTCTTTTATGCTCACCAAGGCTACAGTTATTTGTTCAAAATACAGTAAACCAGTAATATTGTAAAATAGTATTATAATTTGAAATCATTTTAAAATATCATGTATTCCTGTTAGGGCTGGGCGATATGGCCTAAAAAAAGTATCCCAGATTTTTTCACAAAAAATCTGATTTACGATTTAAATCCTTTTTTTTTTTTTTTTTTTCGTAATTAAAATCAATCTGCAGATGGCAAAGAAATTGTTCAAAACAAGTTTTAACTTTTATTTGTTTTAATTTTCTGGATTTCCCCCTTGGGGTTAAAGTGCAATCAGAAACAACAAGCCAAAAAGACAACATGGCAGGCCCTGCCTTTGTAAACAGTGAAAATGTTACATAACATAACATAAAATGGGGGGATGTAAAAAAAAACTTGCATCACAATAAGTGTATTGTGATTGTCAAAACATTTGGTAACTAAACAATTTTATTAAGTTTAGTGACAACACAATGTTTACATGGTACAATGACTGGTATGCTACTGTTTTTATTATTGCTTGACACAAATTTCACAATTTCAATTGAATTTTTGTGATTTGATTCTGATCTTGATTCAATATCGATTCCTTTGGATAAATATTAGGTACAGTAGATACATGTTAATATTTCTCAAAAAAAAAAAAAAACACTCCCCTAATGCTGTAAACATACAGAGCCCTGTCAGCTGGTATTATTATTAAAGGTTAAAAATAACATCTCAAATGAAATGTTTTTTTTATAATAACAACATTATAATATTTTAATTATATAGGTAAAAATATAATAAATATGTAATATAGTTATCATATTTAGCAAAATACTTCTCTATAGCAATTTTTTTAAGTCCAACTAATGTGCTATGGTCATTGAATGGCTTTCCTGAGGTAAATGTAACGTTACGTGACGTATTGTTCTTGGACCTCTTTCCGCAGTTGAAAAACACTGACCGATCGATTTGATTGAATTTCGGTAAGTTGAATTGTTGCTTTCAAATTCTCTATTGATCATTCGTGTTTATTTACTATTATACTAGTAGTAAAGAGTAACAGATGATCGGTTCACGTGCCGCTTGAACTGAGATCTGTCAGTGATCTGTCACGTCACATTTACAAGTGCCAAAATGGTGTTTATTGTTTGAATTTCGTAATTAAATTGACAGAATCTGAGAGCTGAAAATTTGTTTTATATCAATAGTAACCTTCTCTCTTGTCTGCCGGTGTCAGTGTCCTCTTTGCTTTGTGATTTTTCTCTGCGTGAGAAAATGGCTGTGTTGCGTGAGAGCGTGTAAAAAGTGACAATTGCGTGAGTCTCACGGTGAATTCGTGAGAGTTGGCAGCCCTGATGATTCAGTTTGTAAATGTTTGTAAGACTGTAGGCTGTTTTTTGGTGGGAATTTTTGAGTCGAAAGTTCAAAAGCAGCATTTACTTGAAATAGAAATCTTTTGTAATATTTATGTTTTTACCGTGACGTGATCAATTGAATGTGTCCTTGCTGAACTAAAGTATTAATTTCTTTCAAAAACAAACCATACTGACCCCAAACTTCTGAACACTAGTGTACACTGAAAAAGACCATATTTAAGACTATCATTGAGGATCTTTTGACTTGGGCTAGTAAACAACCATCTAAAATACCTTTGCAACTTCATAACATGTGTAAAACAACTCAGAAGTTTCAATCTGGTTTGCGTCATTACCTATTCCTCCCCCTCCCCCTTTCTTCTCCAACATATCCTGTCCTCTTTTCACTTTCCTATAAATAATAAAAGGGCAAAAATTACATTAAAAATGTAGTTTTATGGTTGCATGAAGAGCACTAGGTGATGCAGTTGAATGCTTCAGACTCCAGCGCTGCAGCTTGTGGTAGTCTCGTCGTCTTACTTGATCATGCTGTGCCATTCACCTGTACACACATGGTACAATGCAGTGCTCTGTCTGTGTGTCTGTCAGCCTGAGCTGCAGTGGGCGAAGGTTAGTTTACACTCCCCCTCAGTGCAGCCAGCCGCCACTCTCCCCGGCCCTGTTTGCCTCTGTCATATTTCTCGTTCGCTCGTTATAAATGGGAGCTGCGCCTCTGATCTATTGCTTAATTGCCACCTAATTTGCATAACAGTGCAAATTAACGACCTCTCAAATGAGCGTTCATTTTTCACAAGGTCTTTAGGAGCTCCTTAAGAGGCGGTGCTAATTAGCACAGGAGGCAGCTGCGCTGATGAGCCAGGGAAAGCGCGCGAGAGGGGGGCGTGTCGCTAGGACGAATCGCCACAGCAACAGCCGCCTTCCTCCTCCTCTTCCTCCCGGAGTGAAGTCATCCGCAGAGGCTTCTTTTGTCCCCTGTGCGATGTTTCACCTGACCGTGTCGAGCTTGCGGAGGTGGGATGGTGTGTGTTCTCACCTGCGTGATCTTGTTTGACCGGTCCCTGCGTGCCTAGCGAAGCCTGTTGTACCGCCGCTTGGGTCTATGAAACGCTAGTTGAGTTAATTAAGAGCTGATAAATGACAAGTTGGAGCAGGCGGCATGTTTGCCTAAGGTAGGAGCGCTGTTCACACCCTAATCACATCCTCCTGTGTTGACGCTGACCAATGGCCGCTCCTCACAGGGCGTGAACGCAGGTCTGCGCGCATGTCAGAGGACGAGCCACCAGGTGCGCGCCACTGGGCGCCGATAAATAGGCCCCGCAGACGCTGCTTAACCTGAGCTGCTTACAACAGGAACATACTGGTGGATTTTGCAGCTTTATACCACCTTGGCACTCACTCAAGATGCCCTCTCGTAGTTTCTCTCGAGAAACCTTCACAAATCTGTCCACACTGTACTCCGACACATTCTCTGAAGTGTCGTCATGTTCGATTTCTTTTGGTTTCTGGAAATTAACGTCTCTCTGGTCGTGTGGCGTGTGGAGGTTAAGTTGCTTAAGTGATTTTGCTAATTTTCTCAGAACAATTAACCCTTATAGCTTACCAGCACTATGCACTGGCTGTCCGTAAGCCTGTTATTTAGGTTGTTTGTTCAGCGCTGATTCCAACGTTAGCGCTTGTTGTGGGCTCTTTTACTAGCTTTTACCCACAACACAGCTGCAGGTCTTCATAATGCAAGTTGGAATGCGACTTACATTTTTATGTGCTTAAAAAGCTCTACGTTTACTCGGATTGTTATTCCTGTAATGCAGCACCATTTGAACTCCAAGTTTAATATGCATGTGTTATAATTTCAGGAAGCATTTCTAGAAGTTTCAGAAATGGGCTTTGGTCAAGCTCATGCACTTAATAAATGAGCAAAGTGCATAACCAAATCAAGATGTGAGGGTCTTACAGTGAGCATGGGTGAGGGAGTCATCTTGAGTTATATTTTGTATTTATTTTTATATTTTTGTTGATTTGTCACTTTATCACCAACTAATACCATAAAACATCAGTTAAAGGAATATTACAAAAGTTTATGAAATCAAAATTGATATTGAGGAGGCAGGGGGATAAAAACGTACTCTACCGTCAGTAAGATATTTTTTATAAAAATGTTTTGGACTCTTATGCTCACCAAGACTGCATTTATTTTATTAAAAATACAGTAAAAACCGTAATATCGATGAAGGCTGATTAGCCGCAACGCATTGGTGTGCCGTTGCTTGTCACCTGTTTTTAAAATACCTAAGCCGTGAAGGAATAAAGGCTTTTTATATTTTTCTAAACAATTTACTCAAGTGCCTCGGATTGTTATTTTTATGAGCTTGAACCATCCCTACGCCAAAAGAGCCCCGGGATAATAAATGTACACCCCGCGCAGCACTTTTTGCATTCCTTGTTTTTAATAACTGTTTTCTATTTGAATATATTGTTAAATGTTATTCATTCCTGTGATGCAAAGCTGATTTTTCAGCATCATTAGTCCAGTCCTCAGTGTCACATGATCCTTCAGAAATCATTCAAATATGATGATTTTGATGCTTAATAAACATTTCTTATTATCAATGTTGAAAACAGTTGTGCTGCTTAATATTTTTGTGGAAATACCTTTGAATAATTTCAAAACGATAAGGTTCTTTTGTTATAAATGTCTTTACTTACTCTTTTGATCTATTGAATGCATCCTTGCTGAGTATTAATTTCTTTAAAAACAACTTTTGATTGGTAGTGTATAAATTGACACTAATAAAACAATGTTATAATATTTTTATAGATTGGAGAATATTTGCACTGTACATTAAGACATGCTTGTGATGTGGACCTGAAAACGTATTGCAAAGCAGGAATGACCCTCGTATTTCACTTCGACTAATGGCACTGCAGTCGTTTTTGTTTTGAAGATACATTCCCCTTATTTACATCCCACTTAGCTCTCAGGTTAGCATGTTTGTTTGCGTCCATGTGGGCGTGCTTTTCAGCGCGCACTGATCCCTCCCCCGTCGTGTTCGCCTTCCTCCTTTTGATTTATTGGCTGTTGCGGTCAGAGCGTTGTCATTTCCTAAGTGTCGCCCCACACTCGTTTGCAGCCCACCGCGATCATCTTCAACTCGTCCAAACCCTTCCTTTCCCGTTCTCTCGCTCTCGGCCTCGGCCTCCCTGCCCCCTCTATTTTTTTTCCATCTCCTGCTCGTTCTGTCTGCTCTCCTCCTCGCTGTTTTATCTCCTCCTGTGACTCCTTTTTGCAGTTTTCCCCCCACAATTCTCCTCTTTTCTCTCCTTACCTTCTCTTCCCCCCTTCTGCTCCCTCGCGCTCTCCCAGTGAAAGGCTGAGAATACCCAAGGGAGCTGATGCAATTAAAATGCTAATCCTGTCTGTCTACAGAGAGTGGTAGAGGGGGGGCTGACAGCATGAGGGATTGCGGCTCACATGGAGAACTCGACTGAAATGGAGAACAGAGGATGGGGGGAGGTGGCTGGGGGCACGGAGAGAAAAGGAGGCGGGGTATGACGGGAGAGCGGCCCAAGCCAGAGGAGGAGGAGGAGGAGGAGGAGGAGGGAGGGTGGGTGAACGAGAGAGAGAGAGAGAATGCGTTAAGAGGTACAGAGAAAAAGACAGACGAGGCCCGAGCAAAGGCAGCCAACACAGCCGTGATGGACTGTTTCTCCAGTAATGCAAAGAAAATGGCAGCATTAATGTACTGCTTCCAGCAGTGAACACAATACCTTTGTCTGCGCTTAACTCATCACCTGTGCCGTACCTGGCCGCGTTCTGCGCCTGATTATGTATGCAGTCGAACCCAGCTGGGCGCTCTGAATATTTCATACGACTCGCCAGCTCTGTCTGCTAACGCCTGGACGGCTGCTGGCTTTTTCCACTCGGCCCTTTGCGCTTTTTTCCTGCCTGCACGTTTTTTCACCGATCCTTTACAAATGAGGGAATTCCTCCCTTCGAACGGGAGGGGCGCGCATTGGCGTCGATCATTCATAAATTTAATGGAAGGATATTAGTGCAACTTGGACAGATGCAGCGCATTAAAATGTACATTATCTCATTAGCATGGCGGTGTGTTTGTATTAATGAAGTGTGCTAATTGAAAGATTTAACAGGCTGGCTTTATTAATCTTCTTAAAGCCGTACAAACATTAAGATGCAGTGGCTTTTCTGGTTAATATGGTGAGGATTCAGAATGTAGCTGTAAGCGTTTACCGCCAAGCTATTATAAAACGTATCCAGCCGTAGTGAAATCGCCACGTTATTCGTGGATACATTATTATGGGTTTTAAAGTCAAGGTTGGTAATAAATTGAAATATAAAGGGGTGTTAGAAATTTAAAGGGGTCCATATCATCTAGTGCCGAATGTTGTGGGTTATTTGTGTAATTATCAGTAATCACAGCTTAATTGAGATAATTAGGCTGAAGAAAAGGCTGTATGCTTGAGGGATTCGGCTGGAGGCAGAGCTCGTAATGGATATTGTGGGTGATACTCTTTAGGGAGGTGGTAAATTTCACTCTATTGATTGTGGGGCTGTGGTCGTAAAAACAACAACCCTCCCCTCACCCATCATAACACACACACACACACACACACACACACACACACACACACACACACACACACACACACACACACACACACACACACACACACACACACGGTGAGTCTGGGTCACAATCCAGGACAACAGAGGTGCATTTTGAGTTTTGGCCAGACACATTACACAAGCACGTATTACAAGCGTACATTTTGTTACAATGGCACTTAACAAACCTAAACTCTTCAGGACAGTAATGTCATATTATATGTACAATTAAACCTAATGTGATTGATAGCTAGCTATAAACATGTCTACAGTTTAACTATCTTTCTATCTGTTTTCAAACTGTTGCTCTGACCTGAAAATGGTTGACGTGAAAGGGAAAACTAAGAGGCAGAGCACTATAGCACTCTTTATGGCAATTCTGAGAATACCTTACAAAAATGTTAATAATTATTTAAATAATTTACCACTAAAATTAATGATACTGTTCAAAGAGTGTGTATGTATATGTGTGTATATATAGATACTAGATAGATAGATGGATAGATAGATATAGATATATATAGATATGAAAATCAGTTTTTTTTCAATATCAATTTCAATTTCAAATCAATGTTTAATATTTTTTTAAATAAAAAGTAAAAAAAGAAAGAAACAAATTTGTCAACAGATTTGCTTTTCTCTCTTTTGTTTTATAAATATTGAAATAATTTACCACCAGAATGAATGACGAAGAGTTTGATAGAAATACAAAAACAATTTATTTTTCTCTTTTGTTTGATTATAATTATTGAAATAATTTACCACCAGAATGAATAGAAATAAGTCAACAGATTTGTTTTTCTCTCTTTTGTTTTATTAGAATAGTCATTTAAATATATTTATTGAAATGTACTGCTAGAATGAAAATGCAGAGTTTGAAGCTTTTAATAAAAATGAAAAAAAAAAAAAAAATCAAATATAATTAGTTTTTTTGTTTTACAGCCTAAGCAGGAAGAGTCAAATGAATGCATGAAATCTTATTGCATGAGTGTTATTCTCTATTGTCCCTGTAATAAATAGTGTGCCTTCATAGCGCACATGTAAACAACATTATGCTCACACTTTGTTGGTGTTAGTCACAGAAATGATCCTAGAGTCAAACTTAAAGTGTTCTTCCTTTTTGTTTGACTTTGGGGAGTTTTGCTGGCTGAAAAAGAGAGAGGTAAAGAGGGAGGGATGGTGAATCGGGGTCATTAGTTCAGGCGGCTGGGTCTGCTGCATTCCTGAGCTCGGAGAGGGGGAGAAATGAAAGATGGAATGTGACTTGGAGAGAAAGAAAGAGGGAGGACCTGAGTGGAGGGACCCTGAAGGGGCAAGAGAGAACAAGAAAAAAAAGAGCGCTTGCCAAGGGAAAGAAAAAGTTTTCAAAAAGTACGAGGGGGGAAAAAAGAGGGAGAGCTGGAAACAAATTCTGTGCTGTTATTGGGGGAGGGTAAGAGCTGAAGTCATTAAATGTGTTATCAGTTAAAGGGAGGATGGGAAATACAGCTTTGATTTCAGCGGGGATGGTACAGACAGAACATCCACAGATCATTTCCATCAAATGACCTTTTATTTGCACTGTTTGTGTTTTGAAAGTTTCTCACTCCTTCAGTTCACAAACAGAACAAACCCAGCGCACTAGTGCAGGCCCTATTGGATCTACTCAGATGAATCACATCTGGAGCGGACACCCTAAATATCTACTGGAAATGCACATTGAGAGATTCCCTTGAGTAATGTTAATAGTTTGGTGAATCATCATTTATTCACTCAATTGCCTGTTGTTTCAATTGCCTGCGAGTTTTTTTTTTTTTTTTTCTTCTTCTTTTTCTTGCTTGCTTGAAGTTCAAAATGACACATTTAGCAGAATGTCCAAGCTTTTTTCCTCCCCATACAATGAAAGGGAATGGTGTTCACGACTGTCCCTGATTCCCATCCACTTTTGCTGTAGAGAAATGGAAGCTTGGATATTATATATATAAAAAATAAAAAATTATATATATTACACACACACACACACACACACACACACACATATACATATATATATATATATATATATACACATACATACATACATACATACATACATACATACATACATGCTCACTTGTGAAATACCTGTTATTTTTAATACAGATAAACCTTTTCTATATATAGGCCCTGTTTACACCTGGTATTAAGATGTGTTTTGGGTCGATCGGATCACAAGTGGACGACAATAAATACAGATGTAAACGGCGTCTAAAATGTTTTGAGCTTGTCCACTCAAACACATTAGACCGGAGTGCTTTCGTAGTGTAAACGCTCATGTGGTCGAAACAGCCGAGAAAAGGTATGCTCTCTGCATACTGACCTAATGAGTAAACATTATGGGAAGTGCGCTAGCCAGATGGAAAGTTCGCTTTGAAGACGAAAAACGTACCAAGCACGATGTTCTCTCACCATTCCTGATTTCTAACACACACTCGCAGCGTTCAGCTGGTCTTGCGACTGTCAGAGCAGAAACAAACGCTGATGCTCTCCGTCTGTTTTACCATCGTCTCCGGTCGTGTTTGGATGTAAATTGCATTTTATTTTGTCGATTGGATCAAAAGATCTAAAAAAGCCCGCCCCATACATTTACACGCCCATAGATCCTCTCCTCAAAGAAATCAGTGCAGAAGTCTTAATACCAGGTGTAAACAGGGCCTTACTTAGAAAGAAGACATTTTATGTGAATTGATGTGGAATTGGCATTTCTAGCACAGTCTCGCAAACCACTAAGACTTCGTGAAACTGGCCTAGGGAAAGACAAAGACCCTCTGGCTCATGTTTTTCTGTAAGTTATCTTTATTACACTTTGCCCTCAGTCACTGCCCGGCCCTACGTGTACATATGTACAGGAGTGTAGACTGTGCTCGTATAGGTGTGTGAGCGATGGGCCCATAGCAGGAAGTTGACAGAGGTCTTGTTTTAATTCAGTGCCCGAGAGGTGTGTACTTATGGCTGCTTGTGCTTATAGTGACAGCACATGCTCTCCTATTATTGGACCCCTGCCACTGAGGTACCATGCTGCCCTCTGCTGGCTGAACCACAAATTGCACACTTAATTTGGAAGTACTACCAGTTTCTGTGGCATAGGGAATGAAATACCGTTAATTCAACATGGTGTGATGTGACCAGTTTCTGAAAGCTCAGTTTTGTCTTCTGCAGTGCTGAGCATCAGAGGCGTACAGGAGGAGGACCCCCCGGACCCCCAGATCATGCGTCTGGATAACATGCTGCTGGCCGAGGGTGTGTCTGGGCCCGAGAAGGGTGGCGGATCAGCGGCAGCGGCCGCAGCTGCAGCAGCGGCTGGAGGATCACCCAACGACGGCAGCATCGAGCACTCCGACTACAGAGCCAAACTCGCACAGATCCGCCAGATCTACCACTCCGAACTAGAGAAATATGAACAGGTGGGAATCAGACGCCTACCTGGCCCTTGTGAATTGATTTCAGAAAGTATTTGTGGGTTTGTGTCATTTTTTTGGTGGAGTGATAATGGGAGGGAAGTTATAATATCCTGCAGATAATTATATTTTCTAGAAATGTTTTATTTCATATACATATTTGCACTACCCTTCAAACGTTTGGAGTCGGTACGATTTTTTTTCTTTGAGAGAAATTAGTAGGATGCATTAAATTGATCAAAAGTGACAGAAATCTTTTGTAACATTATAATTGTCTTCAATATTTCAAATAAATGCTTTTCTTTTGAACTTTCTATTCATCAAAAAATCCTGGAAAAAAAAATGTATCAAGGTTCCCGCAAAAAATATTAAGCTGTTTTCAACATTGACGATAATGAGAAATGTTTCTTGAGCAGCAAATCATCATATTAGAATGATTTCTGAAGGATCATGTGACACTGAAGACTGGAGTAATGATGCTGATAATACAGCTTTGCATCAAACTGATATTGATATTTTGATACATTTAAAATATAATGATATTTTGCAAAACCGTTTTACTGTGTTTTTGATCACATTAATGCAGCCTTAGTGAGCATAAGAAACTTTTAAAAAATCGCATTTTTAACGTTGTGTATTTGTACATATGTAATGATCCTGCATTCTGTTTGATAACAGGCCTGCAGTGAGTTCACCAATCACGTGATGAACCTGCTGAGGGAACAGTCCCGCACACGGCCTATCTCACCCAAAGAGATCGAGCGCATGGTGGCCATCATCCACCGCAAGTTCAGCTCTATCCAGATGCAGCTCAAGCAGAGCACCTGTGAGGCCGTCATGATCCTCCGCTCTCGCTTCCTCGATGCCAGGTGCGTGTCTCTTTAGGATTGAGAAGTTAATTTTGGTGTCTTGTGCACTAGTCCACTAATTATTATTAACCTCGTATCAATGAAACACTCGCCTGATTTCTCCACTTATTCTGTCCTCAGACGTAAGAGACGCAACTTCAATAAGCAAGCCACAGAGGTGCTGAACGAGTACTTCTACTCTCACCTGTCCAACCCTTACCCCAGTGAGGAAGCCAAGGAAGAGTTGGCCAAGAAATGTGGGATTACTGTCTCTCAGGTAAGGCCACGCATGGACTACTGCAAAATCTGGAATTTTGTAATCCAGTTTTCCAATAATGGAGTGTAAGAAAAATATCTGAATGTCCTGGAAAATAACTAGTTATTCTGCCCCATTTTTATCTTAACTGAACTATGCAACTTTAATGGCATAATTTCTATATTTTATGAAAACCTTGTTAAAGTCATTAAGGTTAACGTTGCATCATGTCCATAATGCAGCTGCTAGCATCTGAGTATCAGGAAACAACAAGAAAAGCTCAACAGCATATACAGATCATAATCTCTGCTTCATAATTTCCGTTCCAATGAGTAGTTATTGATGGTAACTATTGATGTTGCACATATTGCAAAGATGAGCGCTTTTTTGCACGTATACAGTGTCATCATGTATTCACCCACATATTCCAAAACCATACGCTTTTTTTATTTATCTTCGATAAACAAATGAAGATATTTTAGGATAAAACCTTTATTAAAGAGGATTCTGTCCTCCATTGAAAGTTTTCCCAACCAAACTTAGACACTTCACTACGTCCATAAAGAGATTTTACAAGTAATCCATATGAATTGAGTGCTTTTTATATGATTAACAGATTGCATTTAGGCTTTTATTCACATATAAACATTGTTCAACGCACATGCATAGAGCACATCAAATATAGTAAACGGAAGCTATAATATCTTCATTTGTTTCAAAGATAAACTAAAGTCTTATGGGTTTGGAACGACATGAGGGTGAGTAATTGAAGAGAGAATTGTCCTCCTTTTTTGTGATCTATCCCTTTAAGCACAACTGCAGAGTTGAGTTGTGAACTTGTGCTGTGTTCACATCATGACAGACTTACCGTAATTACAAGTTTCCTCACTTGTAATAACCGCTCATGTTTGTTGAACTCCTAATTACAAGTTGGAAACATTTTCTGACAGCTCTGTCTCCTCCCACGTAACTGGTGTGAAGTCAAAACAACTAAAACAGCAACAGCTTTAAAAGTTAGTTGGCAACTTCTTTTACACTTTTCTGTTTGATATGGGACTAGTGAGGACATTTTTACTCACAATAGAAGGAAACATTGCATCTAACGTTAGCTAGAATTTGTGTGATCAGACAAGCTACAGCGATCATGTACAGCTGACATTAGATATATGGATAGCTAGCTACATAATGGCATAATGAAACATTTTGATGAAACCCGCCAATGAATAATGATTTTGTTACTTGATATCACACAGAATGGTTTTGCATGAAAAGAAGTCTTATTCAAAGTTTCCAATGAAATGAGGCATAGGAAGCACGGACACAGGGAACTTTGCAAAAATATTAATAAAAATAATAATAGTTAGGGTAACTAAAGTTTCTATTATGCTCACCAGGGTTTCATTTATTTGACCAAAAATACAGGAAAAATGGTAATATTGTGGAATATTACAATTTAAAGTAACTGTTTTTCTGTTATATTTTATAAAATGTAATTTATTCCTGTGATCAAAGCTGAATTTTCAGCATCATTACTCCAGTCTTCACTGTCACACGATCCTTCAGAAATCATTCTAATATGATTTGATGCTTAAGAAACATTTATTATCATAAATGTTGAAAACCGCCGTTCTGCTAATATATATATTTTTTTTTTTAGGATTTTTTCAGGATTTTTTGATGAATAAAGTTAAAAAGAACAGCATTGTTTGAATATACTTTATTTGAAACCAAAATGTTTTGTAACATCATAAATGTCTTTATGACATTTATAAACTATCACTTTTGATCAACTGCATCCTTGGTGAGTAAGAAGTATTAGTTTGTTTAAAAAGTATTCTGACCTCAAGCAGTGAACAGTAAACTATGCAGTTGAGTGAACATTATGCAGTGGCATCTGAAGGAAGGGCAGCGCTGTACAAATACATTTTCATGCAGCTGTTGAATTTCAGCATAGAGTAAGTTTATCTTGGGATAAGCTTGAATCTGTGTCAGAATCATTCAAAGATGAATGAAAAAAATGAAAACCTTTTCTGTAGGACTGGGTAGTGTTTTGTTAGTTGTCGTTCACTGTGATGAAATTGTTGTCTAATTGGAGTGGTTTCTCTTCAGGTCTCGAATTGGTTTGGCAACAAGAGAATTCGGTACAAGAAGAACATTGGTAAGTTCCAGGAGGAAGCAAACCTGTACGCCGTTAAAACAGCCGTGGACGCTGCCAATGTGTCGGCACATGCCAGCCAGGCAAACTCTCCAGCAACACCCAACTCAGGTAAAGTGCACAGCAGCCCTCCCATCATCTCTAGCAGACAGTAAAACCACACTGAGCTTATCACAATCTCACTCTTGCATTTCATCAGACTATTTTCTCACGCTACATCTCTCGTTTTCACTTCTGATGTTTCCTGTCGTCCAGTCTATTCTTGTCTTCCCATCATAAGATCTTTCTTTGTTCTCCAGTCATACAGATAATGCTTGTTTGTTGGTATTTGCACTATGCACTTGCTGGGAATTAAAGATTTAGATGTTGTTTTTCTGGGTTGCGCTGCTGTAAAGTCGACCCGATTGTATCCAGGCAACAAATGTTTTGTAAACATCTGCAGGAAAAGCCGTCACGGATCTATTTTCTTTAGACCGGGGCGGTATAATGGTACACAACACCCGACAGCAGAAATGTTTATGAAGGGGTGTTGTTAGGCACAACTTGAAGCAGAGTTTAGTTTACAGCTATCAAACATCGTCGCAACATTAATAACGAATTTAGAGGGCAGTTGATGTGCGGTCACAGGTGTATATGTGTGTATATATTAAAACTGCTTCAAACGAGGTTCATTCAGGCAGAATTCATGGCCAAAGTGTTCATTTGTTATGAGTAATCTTGTCTTTTGTTTTGCATCCATCATGTTACAGAGAAAAAAGGCTACTCATTTGATTACAATCAAAATAAAATGCTTACTAAAAAGATGTCTGTTAAATTATTGCAATATTAACTTAAAGGGATAGTTTACCCAAAAATGAAAATTCCCTCATTTACTCACTCTCATTTTAAGGAAAATAATCCAT